>NC_134405.1:305376979-305693646 GCF_038048845.1 Mixophyes fleayi | reverse complement strand
ATTGCATGTTACGTGCCAGAGCATTGTCTGATCTCATTCAGCTTTTTAAAAAATAATTTTGGATCATTTATGAAAGAGCAATAAAATAGATCAAAAACTGTCTCTCTAAATGCATTTGAGATATGTAGCTAGCAGCAATTGCAAAGTCATTAATGCTTATCCTGACAACACTGCCTTTTATATTTTTCAAGATCCCTAGGTAGTGAGTGGGGTTAATGACTTCTTGCTGCTGTAATATGATAGAGGAAGGAAAAGTGACCTTGTAGATTGAAAACTGACCCTTAAAGTTGTAGACCTACATTGCAGAACTTGTATTATTTCATAGTGACTGCAAGTGACATTCTAAAATACATGTTCGTGTAACGAGATTATATACATTAAAGATGATGTACAGTAATAATTCTTAATTCAGTAGTTAGCATTGTTGTCTCACAAGCACTGGGTCATGGGATCAATTTTGACAAGGTCCTTATCTGTGTTGAGTTTGTTCTCAACGTGTTTACTTGGGTTTCCTCCGGGTGCCCTGGTTTCCTCACACAGTCCAAAAATAAACAGGTGGATTCATTTGCTTCTGTAAATCTGGAGCCTAGCCCCTGTGAGAAGGAATGTTAGTAGACTGAGGGCTAGATTTACTAAAGGGCCGTTTCGTGAAACCACCAGTTTTTGGCAGCTTTTCAGACGGTTTTAAAACCAACGGATTTACTAAAGCCCGAACCACCATTAAAATTGCCAGTGTTGACATTTTATAAAATCACGACTTTACAAAATGTCATCCCGATTTTAACAATGATGAACATACAAACCACCGGATTTACTGAACTGGGATTTGCAAAACCGCCACAAAACTGCCATCCAAATGCCAAAAATGAAAAAGGTGATTGTGAGCGACGAGATAGCTCAAACTGCTTGCAGTTTGTGCAATTTTGCCATTCAGAAAGCATCACTGACATTTAAATTATTTGGGCAATCATTATTTATTGATCAACGGGCAAAATTAATTTAATACTAACTGACGGGGGATTATTTTTTATGGGGACTCTTATAGCATTATATTATGTGGGGAAATGTGAATATACAGTATAATAATATTAACTGATTGTTAATGGTCAATATAATTATTAATGTTGCACAATTTGGCATTACATAGTGCCCGAATAATATAACAATTAAATAATTTTGTCCCCTTAATATATTAGGAAAAAAAAACATTTCCCCCATAAGTTAATATTAAATTAATTTTGCCCCTTATTCAATAAATAATGATTTAAATGTCAATGGTGCTTTCTCACTTTCAGAAGCAAGTATTAAAACTGTCCTGTCATGTATTTTGGATGGTGGTTTTAACCAAATGGCTGGTGGTATGGCTTTTTCAATCCGCCACACATCTCCATCCATTTTAAATCGCACCCTCGATCCGCCCTATAGTAAATGAGGCCCACCGTTTGGACCACTAAACTGGCGGTGATGTGTGGCGGTTTAAAACCGCCACCAAACTCGATTCTTAGCAAATCTTGCCCATAGACTGCAAGCTCCAATGGGGTAGAGAAGGATGTGAGTATTTACATTTTTTCTGTACAGCGCTGCATAATATGATAGGCATTATATAAATGATAATAATAATAATTCTAATCCCCATTGTTTTCTGCTGAAATTAATTCATGTAATAACATTTCCAATTTGTACTCCTGTGTGGATTTCAGCTTTCCTATATTTATTAAAAAAAACAGTAGTCTGTGGTCTCACATTCCCCTCTACAGACTATTGCAGAGGAAGAACTAAGATCCCAGACTACTTGGCAGGCAGCCAGGACTGCTACTGCTGTTACATTTCTACTTTGCTGAAACCATATGGCTGTACTATGCAAAACGGATAACCCTTGATGATGAAAACAATAACTTGGCAGATAACGACACGGGAGGCTGCAAAAGGAATACAGCTATTTGATGAAGACTACTTAAGAACTGGAAGGTGAATGTAAGAAAATAATAAAGAATGTATCTAACAAATTGTTACAATTAAGCAAGGTCTTTAGTCAAGAACAAATGGCTCTGAGGCCTGTCCATATGAGTATTGCCTCTTGTTGGGTTCCAGTAGGCCCTTACTGCCACAAAGATGTAGGGGACACTATGTTAAATCAAGAACAATGGATCAAAATTTAAAGAATTATGTAGCACATATGTAACTGGGAGAAAATCATATCTGCATAATTTTTATGTGGTTAACATAGTGTGGTGTCTGTCACGGCATTCCCTGTGGGCAGCAAACGTGGTACCACATTGAGACTGATTGATTTGTACCTTACACTTTCCCTCACTTCACTCTGTTTCAGCCTTGTTTAGTGAGAGCTGACATAATGATCTCTTTCACAGTAAATGGACCTATGATGTATTTACTATCCAATTTATAATAATAGAAATGCGTGGCATTGCTCCATTGCTAATTGCCAATACCGAAATTGAAATAATCGGGCTGTCAGTATTCTTCAAAATCTGCAGTCACATAGTACTGTGTTATTATAGCTCAAACAAAAACAGGAGAGGTCCCAGTTTTGTTGTCAGTCTACAATCTACGTGGCATTGTTCCATTGCTAATTGTCATTGCTGAAATAGAAATAATAGGCCTGTCAGTGTTTTTCAAAATCTGCAGTCACATTGTACTGTGCCATAGCTCACCCAGAAATAGGAGAGGTGGCAGTGTTTAGTGCTGAAACAGAAATTCAAATGTTAGGGTTGGCAGTGTTTTTGTGAAGAAGACTAATAGCAGTTTACAACAATTGACTGATAAACAATCCTTTACAAGAGGAAGCAAGTATGAAAGTTGTTATCCAGTTGCAAAGCGGATCACAGACACCATGGCAACTATGCTAGTATTAGATCTGCGTCCAATATCCACAATTAATGCAGCTGGTTTTAGAGAGTTAATTGAGGTGCTGTGCCCCCGTTACCAAATTACATCATAACACCATTTTACTAGCAAAGCAATTCCTCACCTCTACTAGAAGATTCCATAAAATGTAATTATTGGGCTACAAAATGCCATTCTACCCACTGTACACTTAACCACAGATATGTAGACAAGCGAAACTGGGCAAACTAAACATTATATGACTGTGACAGACCATTGGGTTGGTGAATTGCCTTCAGCAGTAGGAACAGCAGCAGCATGTACCCAACAATGCCATATTATTCAGAGGCAGACTACTCTGTGTATCAGCGGGTTCACTAAAAGGCATATTGATGACAACCTGTTTGAAAAACGAAGGGATTTCATTGCAACATGGCTTATCCCGTTTGTAATCTCCTAAGAGCATTACAGCTGCGTGAAATCCATCACATTCCCTGTTTTGTTCATACAATCTACTTGGTAGTACAGAGCTTTTTGAAAAATGACAGGGACGTGGAGGAGATGCTGTGTGTGGCCTGAAAAATTTCAGGACATTTTCGGCATTCTGCAAGAGTATGTAGGAAATTGCAGCAGCTGCAAGAACAAGTTATTTTGCCCTGCCACCAACTGAAGTAAGAGGTGGTAACAAGATGGAATTCCACACTTTATATGCTAGGATGGAAGAATAGCGAAAAGCCATCCACGCCTACGCCACAAGGGTGAGGATAATGACAATGTACATTGCAGGTGCTGGGATCTAGCTGAGAGAAGGAAGCTAGCTGATGCTGGAATGTTTATTAATATTTCGGTAAAATTACATTTTGGCAATTTTATGTTTTTCTAAAGCTTCACCTTTATTTAAGATGTGTTTTTTTCTTTAAAAAGGTAAAAGCTTTTTATTGTTTTTGACATTTATGTTACAGAGTATTCTCTAATGGTAGTTTTCTACGGGGTTGAATTAATATTGTATATGATGATGTACACACTGATGAGGGTGAGGATGAGGCTGAGGATGATGACAACATCTTGCCACTGTAGAGTTCATTGACAGCACTGTTATCTTAGCTGCCTTAAGCCCATTATCACCTTGTTTTGTGGGGGTCCAAGCAAACCAAAGCACTTTAGCCACAAAAGTGGCACTCCTTGTCACTGAAGTGCGTGGTTTGTTAAATTATGCATGTTCTTTTTAAGATCTATTATAAGGGTGGGTGGAAGAGTCCCAAGGACAATTCCATCTTGCACCACTTTTCCTATCAGCTACCATTGTGTGCCAATATTACCTACATGTGCCATAAGAACTGAGGTTTGTTTTCAATCATCCTTTCAATTGCCTGTCTATCATATGTGTGACCAAATACTATGTTTTTCACTGGATTTCAAACCCGCCAGGGCACCCTGGATTGGTCTTAGTCTGATAAATACGCGCATCCTGGGTGGTCAGTGTTCATCGCCATGTATTAGCTGTAGAATTACCACAGTTATCCAAGTAACGGGTGGAACGATCAAATGAACCTTAACTGATTTAATGGGCCATTCTCAGTTTCACTGTACCAGGCGTGTGCTCAGGGTGACGGCGATCTCCTCATCTTCATCAGATCCGGTGACACACCCAATTGTTTTCTCAGGTGTCTTACCTGTTCTTTAAACTAGACATATTTATCATCCTGCCTCAGGGCCTCCTCTGTATTATTCTTCTGAAGCGCAATTTTATCTCTTGTGTACAAGCTCTCGTAAATCTGGGATCTCCTCCAGTGGGTCACATTTTAATTTAAGTATGGTTTCCTCAACTGCATCTATATATTGGTTTAAATCTCTGTTCAATGCAGCGTATTCCAATATGATGGATTCTATGCTGCCCACATGTTCCGTGTCACAGTCTGTCTGAAGCAGATCTAATGCCACTCCAGTTGTAATATCCATTCCTGTCTCTATATAAGTTTGGAAGTTCTTCAGGAATGAGAGGGAGGAATCCAGAGAGGAGAAGGAGATTAAAGAAGCAGCACGAGCAGACATGGTTTAATAATGTAGAGTTCATTGAGAGCATTATTGGACTAAAGGCAGCTAAGCTATCGGTAGCTTGTTTTGTGGGGGCCCAAACAAACCAAGCACTTCAGCCACAAAAGTGGCACTCCTTGTCGCTGGAGCCTTTGCTTTGTTAAACTGTACATGTCCTTTTTCAATATCTTACATAAGGGTGGGTGGGAGGACCCAAGGACAATTCCATCTTGCACCACTTTTCTTTTCTGCCACTGCTGTGTGGCAATGTTTCCTAGATGTGCTATGAACTGCCGTGTGTTTGTGTCGTTGCTCTGTCACTTAGCATCCAGCCAGGTTGCTGCAGTCTTTGTCCGAAAGTAGATGAAAATAATATTGTGACCTGTGAGGTGGTCAAAATTGGCTGGAAATAACTGGAAATTAGTGTCTTTGAGGTTAATAATAATGTAGGGAACAAAAAAAGAGCAAAATTATGTGATTTTAGCATATTTTAGCTATTTTTCTAAAAAAATACATAACCAAAACCAAAACATGTGAGGGCAGTTTTTCCACAACCAAAACCAAACCCAAAACCAAAACACAAACTTAATTCAGATTCAAAAACAAAACCAAAACATGGGGGTCAGTGAACATCTCTAATGCATATTGACGTTTTGTAAATCTCACATCTGGAAAATTACATATCCCAAAAGTCTGCTTTCAGTGTTTACCCTGGTTCCCAATGAAGCTTATATACTCACCTTGGATAACTAGGTAATAATAAGGATATTGACTGTATGATCCCATCATAATGTGCAATCATTTACAATTACAGTCTGCAAGTTATCTTTTATTCTAAAAATGCTGGGACATACTATATATCCCTATAGCAGTTTCACACATATATATATATATATATATATATATATATAGTATAAAACTGCCATAAAAGTAAAATTGGGGTAATATCTCATTTAATTGTGCAGCATGACAGTGGTACACATACACTACATGCTATAGTTTATTTATTGTGGGGAATGTATTTCCTATTCATTTATTTTAGTATCACAGCTGTTTTCAATGTTATGCTTTAATACAGCCTATTTCTTTAAGAATAGATTCCTATATGAAAGATTAGTATTATTAAAAATAACAAATGGTATGGCATACTTATTATAGGCTGTTGTTTTGTCTTATAATGTAAAGTATTTGATAAATGTTCAGCTGATAAGTATAAGGTACTATAAACTCACAATGACAGTCACACACTGAAACACAGACAATCAGTGATACACAACAAACTAAGGTTTTGGCAGAAGTTTGCCCCATCACTTCCTTTTATCTTTCATGCTTCTACCGTCTTTTGTGGCCCTATCATCTGTATAACTGGGAATTTTATGTCAGAAAAGGCCAATTATAATAAACATTATGTCTAAAGTTATTTTGCACTTAAATTATAAATAAATAAATATATATATATATATATATATATATATATATATATATATATAATTGAATTACTGCCATGATGAAAAGTTAAATGCGATCCATACATATAGTGCTGATTTTGCACGTGTGAATCTTGTCATCATTTTGAGACAAGGAGATTTATATTGCTATTGTAAAGTCTGTGAAAGGTTAAGTACAATGCAAAGGCCTTGAGATGGAAAAGACGTCCAGCATGCCTTGTTAACGAGCCTGAATACTGTATGGGAAAAGAGTGTGAGACAAGAGGAACAGAAGAGAGACTTCTGTCATGTTATGCTGCCCACATGCGATCTGGAGTTTAGAAGTGAAAAAGGACTGTCTGCTTTGGCATCTGCCAGTCCAACTCCCTAGATGGAATTGGAAAACAGAGCACTGAATGTACCATCAGTTACTGTCACTTGAAAATGATCATTATAATATCCCACGCTTCCTCTGCACACATGATGCTCCATAGGTGCCATCTTTTATGGGAAACACAGCTGAAATGTTACATTAACTTGCCCAACTAATTGAAAAACTGCAAAACAGCATTAAATCAATGTTCAAAAAAGTGTCACTCTGTGGAGAAATGCAATTCATACAGCAAACTAACATTGGATAAGAATAAATATATTGAAAGTAAGACATAATATAACGAAAAATATGGGATACAGTAACTAGAAAACTATACGAGGTGATTGGTGTCTGTTCATTATACTGTAGATTAAAACCAGCCAAGTGCATTACAATCTTGTGACAATCATGTGAACTAATTTCAGTGCAGCCCTGCAGAATTGCTTAGTTCATATGTGTCCAGATTTATATTGGCAATTTGATAACTTTAAAGTTGCTTTCTTTTACATTTATAACCTGTGTTCCTGTATTAAAAAATATTAATTAGGCTTACTTAATTCTACCGATCAATTTTGTATGCCTGTGCCACCCTGGGTCACCGCAATAGATTATTTTGTAAATAATGTTATTGTACTGAAAAGATTTGTACTACCTTTATACTACTATCTGGTACCAGAAGGCTACTTTTTTTTTCTAATGGAATACATTTAGTAGTTCTGACATTTGGGATAGCAATAGCATAGATTAGAATCAGGCATAATAGTCAGTAAACTTAATTTAAAAAAAATGCACAGAAATCGTTTCTGCGTACTCCCAAATTCAGCAAGAAATGGATCTGAAGACCCATGCACTTAAATTAGGGTGCTTTGCTCTACTATTCAAGACACTTAAGGATTCATCCAATGCCTATGTCAACTATACCTTTGCAAAAGAATGTACAGAAATAAACAAATTTAATTAATGTTGCATGTTAATAATAAAAGCATTAATGAAAAAACAGCTAAAAACAAAAAAAGTTTTAATTTCTTTTTTTACATGAAATGCATTTATTAGGATGTTCTTAATGTTTATTGAACAGAAAATACATTTTTACAGTTGCTCCTGTTTGCAAACACATGTTATAGAATGCATAGGGGACTGCCATCACTTGTGATCAGGGCTTAGACTAGCCCTGTAGCTGGAGCAAGAGATATGTCAGAAAAACAAGGAACTTTGAGATGCCCAAAGCTTGATTCGAAAGTGGCTGCGTGCGCTTGACTACGATTGACTACGGACAAAAAACCCTTCCCTGCCCAATTTAATCCCCAAAATTGTGGTCAATAGTAAGTGCCCCTTGCTTATGAAGATTATGGCTGCATTTACTGGGCTATGGTCTGATTCTGGGCATGCGTAGAGTGATTTTGCATACGATACGCTCAAAATCGGCAGATATGTGTTGTGATGCATAAGGCCCACTGTATGCCCATGTACCTTCTACTTTCCTGCTGGGATGTTTGAAGGACAACTATTGTAAATGCAAAAAGCTAATAGCAGTTTTATTACAATAAAATAATATTTTGTATTCAATATCCTGAATAGAAAGATATTAATCAGTGTGCTATAAACTCATAACATAACTGGCTTTAGCATTCTGACTAAGCAGTTTACTACTCTCACATTTCTACATTGTCAGAACTCTAAAGCCAGTTAAGTCACGGGTAGAGTTTAGATCAAATTCTGATTAATATCTTTCTCTTTGAGATAAAGAATATAATCTTACTGTACTAAAGCTGCATTTAGTTTTTCAAGTTTGCAATACTTGACTGCAATGAGTAAAAACAATGTGTACAGTCATGGCCAAAAATTTTGAGAATGACACAAATATTATTTTTCACAAAGTCTGCTGCCTCAGTTTTTATGATGGCAATTTGCATATACTTTAGAATGTTATGAAGAGTGATCAGATGAATTGCAATTCATTTCAAAGTCCCACTTTGCCATGTCAATATATTTTATCCGAAAAAACAACATTTCTACTGCATTTCAGCCCTGCCACAAAAGGACCAGCTGACATCAGGTCAGTGATTCTCTCCTTAACACAGGTGAGTGTCTTGACGAGGACAAGGCTGAAGATCACTCTGTCATGATAATTGAGTTAGAATAACAGACTAGAAGCTTTAAAACGAGGGTGGTGCTTGAAATCATTGTTCTTCCATGGTTACCTGCAAGGAAACATGTGCAGTCATCATTGCTTTATACAGAAAGGGCTTCACAGGCAAGGATATTGCTGCTAGTAAGATTGCACCTAAATCAAATGTTTATCAGATCATCAAGAACTTCAATGAGAGAGGTTCAATAGATGTAAAGAAGGCTTCAGGGTTCCCAAGAACGTCCAGCAAGTGCCAGGACGTCTCCTAAAGTTGATTCAGCTAGTGAAATCAGGATGCAGCAACAGAAGCATAATAAAGCAAATGTCTTTATTCAGGCAAAATACAAGGATTCAGTATGTGGGATATGCAGATTTCCAGGTTGCAGTATAAACAGGTATAACTCAAATCCACAGCTATGAACAGGTGAGATCAATGGCAGAAAAAGTCCACAGAGCAACAGGTTCCAAGTAATGACTGGTACAGATAAATAGCAGGGACAAGTGTTATGAGTTACCCCAGTCCAGGAGGCATGAGGCTGTCCAGGGAAGCAGACAAACCAAGTCCAGTGAATTAAGCAGAGATCAGGTTAAGCAGAATCCAATAGCCGGGCAGAGGTCGGGGTCACAAGCGAAATAGCATAGTCCAATAATCAAGCCATGGTCGGGGCAACAGGCAAACAAGCAGGGTCCAGGAATCAGACAGAGGGTCACAATGGGAGATCAACAGCAGAAGCACAAACACTGGAACAGGGAGGAACCAGCAGCAGCCAGGAAGTAAAGATGAACTGCACAGAGCACAGCTTGAGGCGGTTATTTCAAGCCGTGAGACAGGTGCATAAGTAAATAAGGCATCAGGCAAGGGTATTAACTCCTACAGACATGGTGAAAAGTTCAGGAACAGAACAGCAGCACCTCTGGTGGACTTGAGGTACTGCTGCTACATACAGAGAATAGGCAGAGTCGTGACACTCTCCTGGAAAAACATCAGGGACAGACTGATTTTCTGCAAAAGGTACAATGATTGGACTGCTGAGGACTAGGGTAAAGTAATTTTCTCTGATGAATGCCCTTTCAGTTTGTTTGGGGCATCTGGAAAAACACTTTTCCGGAGAAGGAAAGGCGAGTGCAATCATCAGTCCTGTGTCATGCCAATAGTAAACCATCCAGAGACCATTCAAGTGTGGTGTTGCTTCTCATCCAAGGGAGTGGGCTCACTCAAAATGTTGTTAAGAACACACACATGAATAAAGAATGGTAACAAAATATCCTAAAAGAGTAACTTTTCCCAACCATCCAAGAGAAGTTTGGTGACAAACAATGCCTTTACCAGTATGATGGAGCACCTTGCCATAAGGCAAAAGTGATAACTAAGTGGCTCAGGGATCAAAATATCAAAACTTTGGGTCCATGGCCAGAAACTTCTCAGACCTTAATCCCATTTAGAACTTGTGGTCAAACAAAAACCCACAAATTCTGACAAACTGCAAGCATTGATTAGGCAAGAATGGTCATTAGTCAGTATGTGGCCCAGAAGTTGATTGACAGCATCCCAGAGCGAAATGCAGAGGTCTTCAAAAAGAAGGGTCAACACTGCAAATATTGACTCTTTGCATAAACTTAATGTAAGGAGGGAGAGGGGGAATGTACTGTGATGAGGAAGGGGAGCGCATGTACAGCAAAGAAGGAGGGGTTGCATATACGGCAAAGAGGTAGGAGGCTTGTATGGGAAGGGGGGGCTGCCACATTAATTAGTACTGGGCCCCACAGCTTCTGATGGCAGCCCTGATAGATACTATTCACCTACTGGAAAGCGGTGCAACCAGTGGCTACTGTCACATAAACAGTGCAGAATTCTCAAGTCAAGCAGTGAATGTCAAATAATGCAATAAAGATACTTGAGGTGTATCCTACAGAGCAATGCATTTAAAATATTACATTACTCAAGCAAAACAACTCTTTTTTTGTATCAACTTTCACTCTTTCTTTATATTAACAACATGTCTTGCAGAGACCCTGCCTGGCTGATCTGATTGTGTTTTAAACACAGTCAGAGCAGAGCTGGATTAAGGCTTTGGGGGGCCCGGGGCACTTCAGACAGGGGGGCCCCTAAGATCTAAAATTAAGGCAGTGGTTCCCAAACTTTTCAAGTTTGCGGCACCCTTAGAGTCTCCATAATTTTTTCAAGGCACCCATCCAAAATAATTACAATAATTACCTAGCAGTCCCGTTTTATAAGTAGTTGGGTCAAAATAATGTAATAAGTATTTAGGTCAGGACGAACATACTTAGTAAGTTGTTTGCAAAAATAATACACATAAATCCAAGGGAAAATAATATTTTTATATATTTTTTTTCTATTATATTTCTGTCAAAGAATAATTTACAGCTAACTCACTCTGTGCCCCTGCATCATCTCCACACACTCTGTGCCCCTGCATCGTCTCCTCACACTCTGTGCCCCTGCATCATCTCCACACACTCTGTGCCCCTCTGCATACACACTCTGTGCCCCTCTGCATACACACACTCTGTGCCCCTCTGCATACACACTCTGTGCCCCTCTGCATACACACACTCTGTGCCCCTCTGCATACACACACTCTGTGCCCCTCTGCATACACACACTCTGTGCCCCTCTGCATCATCTCCACACAATCTGTGTCCCTCTGCATCCACACCCTCTGTGCCCCTCTGCATCATCTCCACACTCTCTGTGCCCCTCTGCATCCACACACTTTGTGCCCCTCTGCATCCACACCCTCTGTGCCCCTCTGCATCCACACCCTCTGTGCCCCTCTGCATCCTCTCACTGCCCCCTCCTTCATTCTTTTGCCCCTCCGTTGCTGTTTCCTATCACCCTCAACATATATACCCGCACTACCACCACTGTAGAATATATATTACATATATATATATATATATATATATATATATATATATATATATATATACACATATACTATAACACAAATACATATGTATATATATATATGTTAAAACTACTTACAGCTGCCTGCCTCTACTCCGATCCAATAATCTCCTTCTGGAAAGCTAGTTAGGTCCACAAAGATTTGAACATATGATGGCTGGATGTAATTATATATATATTTATTAGTACAGGTACTTGTAAAATGTACAAGCACCTCTGTATAAAACGCATGTAAAATAACGCCATTGGGTATAAGGCTATAAGCATTGACACACCTACATCACCTACAGTCCACAGTATGACTCCCCGAGGGCTCGCCTAGGTTGTCTGCACAAGACAAATCATTGCTTACACAAACTAAAATACTGTACATTAAAACAATCATCAAAAGGCAACATTAAAATGGGTATTGACACCGCACATTAAGACTAGCATTGAAACTGCACATTAAAAATACCATTGATAACGCACACTAAAACTACCAATGATACCGCACGCTAAAACTACCAATGATACCGCACGCTAAAACTACCAATGATGCCGCACGCTAAAACTAGCACTGATAACGCAGTTTAAAAATACAATTTATAATGCACATTAAAAATAGCAATGATACCGCATATTTAAACTAACATAAAAATCTTAACTTAACACCGATTTTGACTATATATGTCTATATATATATATATATATATATATATATATATATATATATATATATATATAAAAATAAGTTTATGTATACATATGTGTAATAATCATGCAGGACCCTCTATTTTATTATTAATCATTATTAAAGTTATTATCGAAGTCTGCCACTTATATTAAAGCTTTAATTAGAAGACATAAATATGTGTGTATATATATATATATATATATATATAAATAAATATAAATTATACATATTGTATTACAATTTTATTCAAACTTTAATATAACTATACAGCTTCAGTAATTACTTTACTAATGATTAATAAAATATAATTTGCCACTCAATTTGCTCTAGCAGCCTAATATCAATGTTTAATGTATATTTATTGAAACACTACTGATAAAATAAAAAATCATATTTAAGAAGACCCCTCATAGCATGGTGACTTGATTGCTTGATTAAATATGTAAAATGTAGCCAGAATATATATATATATATATATATATATATATATAGTACTCTTACTGTTATAGGTGGCTACAGTTTACATATTTAGTCAAGATATACCCATGTTATTAAGGGTTTTCTATATATATTTAGTTTTAGTATGATTATTTGGTCACTCACCTACTGTCTCTCTCAAGTCTTCATGCAGAGGAGGAGCTGCTGCATCTGCACATGCGCAGCAGCTCCATTTTGGCCATTTTAGGTATTACAGCGGCCGCAGTGCTGCTAAGAAAAGAGTGGGTACATCGCGCATGCGTGGGGTTTCAGATGGCCGCGGTTCTGTCAGCTGGGCAGCTACAGAGGCAATGCGGGCGGCGGGGCCCCCCCCTCCCCCCGCCGGCGGAGAGAGGGATGTCTGGTGCAGTTTCTGTCAGTTGCTGTCAGACAGCAACTGACAGCTGGGCAGCTACAGAGGCAATGCGGGCGGCGGGGGCCCCCCCCCCCCGCCGGCGGAGAGAGGGATGTCTGGTGCGCTTTCTGTCAGTTGCTGTCAACTGACAGCAGAAGAAGTCATACTGGCGGCGGGGGGCCCTCAGAGATAGGGGGGCCCGGGGCACGTGCCCCCTGTGCCCCCCCCTTAATCCGGCTATGAGTCAGAGCAGCCGGTCAGCGTACTCTGGCTGCCTGTATGTGCCAAGAGCAACACTAACTTGTACTTAGTGTGTAGCTGCCAGGAGCCCATGGTGAGAAGTTTAAAAAGATGTGGGGCCTAAATTGTCGGCCCCTAAGAAACCAATCTAGGTCCGCCCCTTAGTTGAGTGCAACCTCATATTATGTAACATTTTCAAAGAATACCCTGTATCTAGCAGTGCAATGCAATTTAATGCCATATTGTCAGTTCTGTTTGATCCCCTGAAAATCACCCTTGGTTTATAGCTTTTGGCTGGCCTGGACTAAGCATTAAACACAGCAAACCTATGCCTATAGGTGGTACAGATTGAAAGGTGGCTTTTTCTCCACACAGTGAGCCTCATTCATTAAGGAAAGTAAAGCATAAAAATGAAGTAACTTTGCACCTTAGCAGACCCATGTTGTATGGGAGGGGGAGGTAAATTTAAAATGTGGGGACAGATTTATAGTTGGGGTAGGACATGTCCTAGATCAACTTTAAAATATAATGTAAAGATAAAGCTATCAAATATTTGTGTGCTACGTGAAAAAACAACCAGTATTTAACTTATGTGAAAATAATAAACTAATTTGCACCCCTTGCATGGTAACATGGTTTTGTCCAGGAGACAAATTACTACTTTTTTTGCCTTACTTTCCTTATTGATTCACTCCTGTTGTGTTTATCAAGCCTTATTCTTCCAGTCAGAAAAAAGGAACCAAATAAAATGACCTAATATGGGTTTAAAATGTTAAATTAACTAGGTGAGAACAAGGATCCAGGTAATCTCTGGATAATATGTAATTCTGTGGTGTTAAAAAATGATAAGGAAATGAAGTGGATATTTTTTATTACAGTGGTATTATTAAACTATGCAGATTTGCCCTGTGATATAATGATGCAGCATTGTAACAGAGTCTCAGAGGTATATTTACTAATCTGCGGGTTTGAAAAAGTGGAGATGTTGCCTATAGCAACCAATCAAATTATCATACTTTTAGTACATTCTACCAAATGACAGCTAGAATCTGATTGATTGCTATAGGTAACATCTCCACTTTTTCAAACCCGCTGTTTAGTAAATATACATCCTATGGTCTAAGTTAATTGGATGCGCTTCTTATATTGGATGGGGTTAGTAAATATACCCCTTGTAGTGCAGAGGTGTGGGAGTGTGGGAATGACTTGAGGGATGAAAGGGGGAGGGTCAAGAAAGATCAGGGGGTAAATGTATGAACATGCGGGTTCTTCAACACCCGCGTGTTCAGCGTGTTCAGCGATTAAATTTCAAGCGGCGCTGCATTGTAAAGGGAAGTTTCCCTTTACAATGCAGCGCCGCTTGAAATTTAATCGCCGAACATGCTGAACACGCGGGTGTTGAAGAACCCGCATGTTCATACATTTACCCCCAGGGCTTGTGTGAAGAGGAGAGGTGAGGAAGGGAGGGACGAAGCGCAGAGAGGAGACTGCAGGTGAGCAGAGAAGATGGAGAGAGGAGGGGTGAGGTTGTAGAGGAGAGAAGGGTGAAAGTTAAAGAATTGAGAAGGTAGGATGTAGAGTCATATATGATGTGTGTGAGTGTTTTTGTGACTTTTCTACTAAATAGTTATCACATTTTTTTTTTCAATGTTGTTGTGTAGCTATTTTTATATCACCCAAACTTTTTCCCATTTAACTGAGAAATATAATTTAACTCAAGAGAGAACAAACTGTCTGTGGCATTGTCAACTAATTATAACTGTGTGACAATACAAGCAAGTCTACAGAATGTGCTAAGTAAAAGCGATGTGACTAGTGGATGGGATGAGACCTGGGGCGCCAATAGACTTTGTTGGTGCTAAATCCAGCTCTGGATAACGTTCTCTATTATCAGTCATAGAATGGCTGTCAGTAGTGCTTCTCAGTAAGCTTTACAGGCAGGAAGTAGGAGGTGCAAAGGACAAGATTCTTCCCTGTGAAAAACATCTTTATCTTAAATCACTTTATCACTGATAATTACTTAATATTTCAGCATGCTTACTTTTTGTTTGTTCTTTCTTCTAAAACAACTAGCATATTAAGTTTAACCATCCTTTAATCCTGATTAGATAGAGTATGGTCACATTCAAATTAGTTGCAGAAAAATATAAATTTCTAATTGATTTTGTAGTTGCAGATGCAATGCTAAAAGTCTTATCTGCAGTTTCACTGCCACTTCCCAGAGCTGATCATTCTTTCACTTACTTTCTAAACAAGAATTACTGTTTCAGGAAACTGCATTACCATCTAATGAGATGTCTGGCATTACTCTGTGTCCTTTGTATCTTTTATTTTCATCAGAAATAAATAAATCAAATCGGATGTAGTGGAAACTGTTGCTGCAAATAATTAGTGCAATAGCAAAAATAACTTTCAGCTCTGTCCAATCGTCACCCCATGATTGGGTTGTGGACCCCCAAGATTTTCATGTGCACCCCTCTCTACCTGACAGCTCCATAAAAGCTATTGGATTTCCAACATGTTCTTATGATTGGTAAAAGACCACATATGAATCTTTTCATGTAAATACTTACAGTCCTAAATAATAAGCAAATATCAGCATGTTTCTTGTGATTGGTTAGTGCATCCAGCATATCTATTGCATCCAGCATATCACATAAGTAGTGTAATAACTAAACTTCTTATTTGCACTTTCCAATTAAAAAGGTAATAAATAGCATTGGTTTATTATGTTACTAGCAAAGAGAAAGATGGCATAAGTGCAGTATATAAATATGTAGAACTTAGAACTATTTTAGGTTGGTTGTTATGGTTTGCATTACATTTACATTTTTCCTCCTTTCTAGTAAATTACACCCAATGGATAATTGTAACATGGGAACAAATTACACCCTACTGTAATATATAGGGGTAGAAGTCATTGAAGGGTTTCATGACCTGACATAGCTTCTAATATCCTTATATTAGATTGTAGGGCATACATTATTTCTCAGCCATACATAGACAAATACCCATTTATTCAACTTTTATACTAAAAACAGTTCGACAGGACCGTAAAATATTTTCCAATACTCTGCATTTTCTGATGTCAGCACATGGCGCCTGATTCATTAAGGATCTTAAATGAAGAGGATCCTTATTTTAGTCTCCTGGACAAAACCATGTTACTATGCAAGGGGTGCAAATGAGTGTTCTGTTTTGCACATAAGTTAAATACTGACTGTTTTATCATGTAGCACACAAATATCAACTTTAAATTTCAGTGTACAAATAAGCTATCAAGTATTTGTGTGCTACATGAAAAAACAGTCAGTATTTAACTTATGTGCAAAACAGAATACTAATTTACACCCCTTGCATTGTAACATGGGGCCTAGCATTCTAGCATGAGACCACCACATTTTATCTACAGTATTGTAAATATATTCTTATTTAGATTGACTTGATTCTTGTACAAATCATATGTTATTGTTATCTGGTCTCCACAGAAAAAAACAAATTGCATTTCTTGGCATGGTGATCTCTACTGTTCAGGGGGCATAAAAATCATAAAAAGAAGAAAATTAGTAATTCAATTCCTCTTTGGGAAATATGGCTAATCTTCCTAGCTGATCATTTCCTAAAGCTAATAGGCCAAGGTTATACCTGTGCAGCTCACATTTGTGTACAATTGTAGGGTCTTTTTGGAGTTTTCTTTTTGGGAAATATATAAAAATGATCATATATACAATGGGCAGCTGCATTTGTTTATTTAGCATGGAGCTTTAATTACAATACTTAGCTGACTATTTGCTTATGTAACACCCCCCTAGTGGTGTTTTAGTTAAACCTTTACCTCAGTGAATAGAGGAGGGGTCACCTAGAGGGTAAGATAGAAGTTTCTGAAAAGTTACATAAACTGGTTACCATGGTGATAACCCAGCCCAGCCTGTGAGACTAAGTGAGAGGAAGGAGGGGCTGTCATTAAGGGGGGAGAGGAACTGAGAAGGGAGACACAAGAGGAGAGTTGTAGCTGGGGACCTGGGGTGGAAGCTCCCAGGCTCCCCCAGCATTGCCTGGAAGTCTGAGCATGGTGACTGAGCCAGGGCAAGGAATGTGTGCACTGGATGAGGGGGAGAACTCCATGCCACTATAGAGAACCCAAGTGACAGGGGGTTACATAATGGCGCCCAACGTGGGGCCCGAGCACAACAGATGGAGAAAGTGCTTGCAGGACACAGGAACTGAGAGCAGTGTGCCCAGCCGGAGAAACACCCTTGGGACACCATGTCTGACCGTCTCTAGGTGCCCAACAGAGACCAAGGGTAATGAGGAGGTAAAGCAAGTTGTTTGCTGAGTAGTTCTGTCCAGGACAGTATATGGAGCAGCAGTGTGCTTGTTGCTGAGACTTGTAGTGCCACTTATCCCAGCTGAGTGGGAAGCAAAAGAAGAAAAGGTTCAACATGTGAGGTGCAATTACAATGCAGTCTGTATATTGCCTTTCCTGAGGATTTGGGGAAGCAAAGAGAGGCAGGCTGTGCAAGTGACGTCTGTATATTGCCCTTCCGGAGGATTAGGGGGAGCAAAGAAAGGCAGATCGTCCACGTTGGAGAGAAAGGGGGGGAAGACAACCCCGCTGGTCAAATGCCACCCCTGCATATATTGCTGAGATGTATTTGTTGGGAGGGGCCCACGAGAGCCACCTGTCTCTTTTTGACCCAGGAGGGGGGAGACATGGGCAGGCATGGGCAGGTGCTACATTGCTTTGGCATAAAGCCATATTTAAATGTACATTGAAAGAAAACAGGACACCTGTGACTCACATGTTTACATCCATTGGGGGTGTTGTGGGGTATGCAATGTGAAATGTGTTTTATATTGATACTGCCATTGTATTGCTATGTATGTATTCACTTTACACTGTGATTTTTCATGCAATAGTGATGTAGAAAAGTTTACATGTGTGTGGTCATATGTGAGTTAGGTGTGAGTGAGATTAGCTAGGCAGCCCCATTAGGTGTAGTTTAGGGTGCCCAGCTAATCGGGGGAGAATGTAACACCCCCCTAGTGGTGTTTTAGTTAAACCTTTACCTCAGTGAATAGAGGAGGGGTCACCTAGAGGGTAAGATAGAAGTTTCTGAAAAGTTACATAAACTGGTTACCATGGTGATAACCCAGCCCAGCCTGTGAGACTAAGTGAGAGGAAGGAGGGGCTGTCATTAAGGGGGGAGAGGAACTGAGAAGGGAGACACAAGAGGAGAGTTGTAGCTGGGGACCTGGGGTGGAAGCTCCCAGGCTCCCCCAGCATTGCCTGGAAGTCTGAGCATGGTGACTGAGCCAGGGCAAGGAATGTGTGCACTGGATGAGGGGGAGAACTCCATGCCACTATAGAGAACCCAAGAGAGAGGGGGACACTTCGCATGGAAGAGGCCCTGGAGTGAGGGCTGCTACAAGAGGCCTGGTAGCTGTAGTGTCAGATCCTGAGGCTGAGAGTACACAGAGTGACGTGTCAGAGCACAGGAGACATCATCCCCGCAGAGGAGGGATGAGCTGCAGTTGAGAGGTACACAGAGTGTGTCAGAGCTGCATGGAGGAGAGGCTGCCTGCCTATTAGCATCCATGCATGTGCCCCTGCAGAAAGGGTATCTGCAGTGAGTATGGAGTGTAAGAGAGACCAATGATTTATGTTACATAACATCTGGATAACATTAAGAACTGTGCAGGAGGAGTAATGAGATATATTTGCAACCATATTCGTATTGCTCATTAAGAACTGTGCTGGAGAGAGTAAGGAGCTGTACATATATTTCTTTATTGCTGCAACCATTATGATTATCGTGCTGGAGGAAGAGTGTAAATAAAGAGTTGAGTTTGTTATAGAGATGGTCTGGCGCCCAAATTATTGTGACTTCTATTACACTGCATCAAAGTGACATTACCTGTGTCCCACTAACTACAAAGAAACACCTGCATGTGCAGGGACCCCCTGATCATTTACACCCATGCCCATCAGCTAGCCAGGGCTTGAGAAGGAGGTGCACTGTGTACCCTTTGCACCCCACACTACACACAGTGACAGGGGGTTACACTTATATGGAGAGATGGATAATGTTTTATAATTATGCCTTTTCAATAGCTTGTTATTAATTTTTTGTCTGAGATGAGCAAACCTGTTTCCATGGCATTAAATATGTTTACCTCTAATTGGCTGTTTACAAACAAATATATTTGTTGTTGTAAATGCATGCTTCTAAAACAAAAATCATGAAAATGTCTGCTAACTTTAGGCCCAAAGAGTCCAGGGTGTAAATGTATCAAGCTTATAGTTTTCCGGCAGGTTTGAAAAGCCAATCAGATTCTAGCTATCATTTATTTAGTACATTCTACAAAATGATAGCTAGAATCTGATTGGTTGCTACAGGCAACATCTCCATTTTTCAAACCCGCCGGGATACTCTCAGCTTGATACATTTACCCCCAGGTTGGGACATATTCCATTTGTTCAGATAATAAATGAGACTTCAGTGAGATTTCACATTGACTACAGTTGAGGATTATCTCAATGATGTATTCCCAGGTAATTCACTGCATCGTCTACATTGTCCATCTTGAGTATATTGAGGTTTATTCTCTTGGTGTATTCACCTTTGATGGCCTTGGTTTAATTCCACAATCAAGTATTAAATATTTTTTGTGGGGAGTCGGGAGGCCTGTTTGGTTTCATGATATCATGTGTACATAGTTGAATCAAGTCTACTGATAGAAGAAGAGTGAACAAGTATTTTGTTGTCTAAAAAATATTTTATTTGTAGCACGTTAGGAGATTGATGTGTTTTTTTATCTTTATAGTTTTTATTTATAAGCTTCAGGTTGTCTAGAATGTGGCATGGAGAGAAGCCTGGAGGTGGCGTTTAGTGCCAAATTGGGATTCATAATTCCCTCCACCCCAAAAAAAGCACCACATTGGGGAACATTGGGCCCCAAACACTGCACTGAAGGTTATTGCCTTACCACATTCCCCATCACCTCCAGAGAAATGTTGCCACTTTTAAAATTAATCATCCTTCTTGGTGGTAGGTGGCCTCAGCACACCTATAGGAAATAATAAAATACAGCATGTAAAAAGTGTTAAGCTTTATTCAGCAATGCCTATTTACAGTGTTGCAGCAATAATCCCTATCACTGGTCACTACACATATTAAACAGAGTGCTGGGAAGTTTGGGAAACCATAAAAGGCAATGTCACATTTATGATTCCCTTTTAGTAAGAGGGACAAATAGGTTACTTTGCTGTGACATAGTAGTGATCCACTATTTTACAGCTTAGTAGGAGGACTGCTTGCATCTATTCTGCCCCTTTTTCTTCATCACGCGTCTTGAGGTCGCTAAAACCTTGTTTTAACCCTCTTGTAAATTGTGCACCCATATCCCATACCACCTTTACCTTACGTGTGCCCCACATTACACCAACCTTTGCCCCATCATATTATAACAGCCTATGCCCATATGTTATACCAGCATATGCAAAATACATTTCACAGGTTGTACCCTACACATAGAATCAGTCTACCTGTTCACAATACATTATACCCTTTATACAGGACAATCAGTGAATCGGAGAATAGATTATATGTTATGTAAGACAGGGACTGACATAAAAGTGAAGTTAAGAGTTCGTTAGGGTAGTTAATACTTTGCTGCAAAATGATTCCTGGCATCAGTTATAAATATTAATATTTTTAATACAAAGTGTTCATGTACATATCTGTCACATTCAATTTTATTTTAATTTTCTTTTATAAACCATTTTAGCTAATCCAGTCTGTGCTGTTCTGATTACTCCAATCAGTGACTGCTTTAAAGTGAACCCCTGCAGGCCAATAATTCTGAAAAGCTATAATGATCACTGCACATTGCTACAACTAAAAATTGAAGATTAAATATGAAATTATTTTTATAAAGACCTGGATGGCCTTGTCATCTCTGACTTAATGTCAAGGCCTTAAATTGGATTTTGAGACGCCAGACGAGGGAAGGTTGTAGTGTTCCTTTTACTGTTTTTATAATGCAGACCAGATAGTTCACCTTAATAACTTAATAAAGATTTTTAAAGATTCTGGAAGCATTTAATTTCATAATTGAAAATTAATTGTCAATATATTTTATGTACAGTACCAGGAACCATAGAATATTATACAATTACTTAGTTTGAAAGAACATTTCATTTGAAATTGATAATAATTGTGTAAAATACATCTGGTTCTATGAAGGCACATTCTGTGAAAGTTTTCCTAATCTTGCTTTTAAACTTTTATCATTTTGGTGTATGAATCCCCACAGTGAGTAAAGCAGCCGAGGACTATCTACAGTATATATGCAATGCACATATAACTTATTTGAAAATGTATAATTTAATCAAAGAAAGAAGTGCTATTGTGCTGTTTTGTTTCCTGGGGAATAATTTTTTGCATTAACAAAACACTGTTTGTGAAGAGGAAGGACTTTTCAGTGGCATCAGCTGGTTCAGAAAGAATGTGGTGCTGGACACCAGAGAGAAGAAAGCAAAAAAGGGTAAAAGGCGTTTCTCAATGGATGAGTTGAATTCCGATGCATATAGAGCATGCTGGCATTAAAGAATAATTTAAAGACACTTTATTTCTCAGGTGCATCTAAACACATTGGGTTTTGGATGCAATGTGCGCAGGGCCATCTTAACAACATTAAGGGCCCCCGGGCAAAGCAGTGCACCGGGGCCCCTACATATATATATATATATATATATATATATATATATATATATATAGATATAGATGTATAGAGATACAGATATAGATATAGATATAGATATAGATATATAGAGATAGAGATAGATAGATGAACTTGCTCAGTGACCCTTGAAGGTTTTTTTTGCAGGTTTTTTCTTTTTCAGGTTTATTTATTCTAATTAAGAGCCCTGCCTATGGGGCCCCCTTGCCCGTGGGGCCCCCGGGCACCTGCCCATCATGCCCAATGGAAAAGATGGTCCTGAATGTGCGTCTAAGACTTACATGAAAGAGCAGGAGTGGGAGTGTGCTGCAGCTTGGTAGGGTATTACGAGCAGCATGCAACCCCAGTTGCGTCCCACTCGCAATACCTTACCAGTTCCTGCAGCTAGCTAACTACTTGCGCCACCTAATTCCTGCCGCACTTTTTCAGTCTTGTTTGACGTTTGTTCCACCTGCATCTTGATCCGAGTAGGGTAGTTTTTGCAGATAGACGCCCATAGTATCTGAATTATTCACGGTCACGCCTACAGAACTCCATGTTCCACTCTTTCCCTCGTACTGAGATGCAAGCTGTCGCAGTGTACACTGCGTGTGAAAAGAAGACGGAACTGCAGGGAACTGTTGCTTACTGCGCATGCCCGTCAGTGGAAATGTGCAGGATGCGCCTGAAATGGACTTTGCGTCCGACTCTAAATGATACTCATTGGGTCTAAGTCATTAGGGAGAGCAAAGCAAAACAAAGGAGTGACTTTGCAATAATAAATAAAGTTATCAAGTATTTGATTACTAGATGAAAAAACAGCCAGTATTTTCCTTGCAAAATAATAAACTAATGTGCACCCCTGTATTGTAACATGGTTTGTCCAGGATCAAATTTACTCATAGTTGCCTACTCTCCCGGAATGTCCGGGAGACTCCCGAATTTTTCTCAGTTCTCCCGGACTCCCGAGAGAGCAGGCAAAAATCCCGGATCCAGCGTCTCCCCGTTGTTGTAGATGGTGGGGGCGGGGCTAACCGCGGCATCGTGGTCCCGCCCCCTGCTGCGATTGGCCAGAATGTCTCATGATTGACAGGGGGCGGAGCCAAACGGCGCATCCCCGCGTGGCCACGCCCCCTCAACGGACCCCCTCCCGGACGGCTGTCTTTAAAAGTTGGTAAGTATGAATTTACTCCTTTATTTGCCTTGCTCTCCTTAATGACTCAGGCCTATTATACCTGGTACACTCTAGGTCAGTGTTTGCATCCCATCATTTGTAGGGGCGGCCTTATAATCTTCAAAAGCACTGCACATTACCCTTAATCTCAGTAAATTAAAACAATACTTTTAATCAAAGAAAGATACACTAACCTGTAATAAGATATAAGCAGGCATTTTAAAGAAGTGTTACAAGCTTAAACAAATAAATCTGAATATATGGCAGAAAGGAGCTGGGGTCCGCAAGTTATGGCTTAGAGGGCTGCATGCAGCCCTAGAGCCGCCTGTTGCCAATGACAGGTCTAGCTGAAACTCAGTGCACTGCAATCCCTAACATGGCATAGTCACTTAACAATGGCTCTGTAATGTATGTCATAATCACTCCTCCCACCCTGGCTAAGATGTCATAGCTGTCTTCTAGCTGTCAACTGCTAGATGTAATGCATAACATGTTACAATATTCGTTCTGAAGTTTCACACAACTTCCAACAATCCTAGTTATCCAACAGTCATTCAATGGAATTATGGTCTGTCAGTTGCCCAATTGTACTCTTAAAGGTTGACAGCATAATATCATGTGACCTAAATCTGAAGCTCATTAACAGCTATCTGAGTGTTAAGGCTCACGACCACCAAGATGATCTTTTAGAACGGATAGAGTTGAGGTCTTCACCTTTAGCAGCCGCTTTTCCCGTAGAGCTTTATGTGCTCACAGGTACTTGGATGCCCCCAGGTCTTAAGCTCAGTGTAGTAAAAAGCTCATCTATGATGGCCGTAGTGCAGATTGAACCGGAGGCGCTGGCCCATACTGGAGTGAGTGGTCAGTGGCAGGTCGAGGTCAGAGGGTCCGTAGCAGACAGGCAAATATTTATCCAAGCAGACATCAAACAAAACAGTGGATTCCAGTATTCAAACAAAGGTGAAGGCAATAGGCAAAACAGGCAGGGTCCAAGGTTCAGGCAAGGGTCACAACAGAAGGTCAGCCAAAGTCAGGAGACAAACAGCAGGTCATAAAACAGCCCAGACTGTGAACACTATAACCTGCAGGAAGGCTAAGCCCTCCCTACCTTAAATTCAGAGAACAATCAATCAGTACCCTGCCAGCAAAAGTGCTCTCAGGATGTGCCTAATTAAATAATTAGATTAATCAGCCCGCAGGCTAGCTCATAATATGCGCATGCACCCAGCTGCTTACTGTTGCCGGGACGCAGAGCTGTTTAGAAAGCATCCCGACCATTGCCATAGTGACGGTTGGGACGGCGGCAACAGGAAGTGACATAATGGCATTTTTTTTTTTTTGCATGCATATTGTCTCCTACAGCGGTTTCCACTTATCCCTTCACTCTCTCTCTGCCTTCCCTATTTTCCACACTTCCTCCTCACCTTTCTTCCTCTGGTTTTTCTCATGGGCAGGCTTTGAACCAAACCTGTCACAGCTGAATGGGTCTTCTTTCACCCCACTACTTCCCTGCACACCTCCCACCACTGCGCTTGTAACAACTATACTGTTATTTAATCTGTTTGTATTAATAGTGGAAAGTGTGTTTAGTTATTTCTGCCTGTATTCAATGTTGCCTGGGGGTGTTTTATCACCCATCCCCACCTGCCTTGCCTTGAGCCCGCCCAATGGCCACCACAGACAACCTACCCACGGCTCTATGTCTTTATACTGAACTCACTGATGGGCTGGACCCACAGGTTGCAGCCCCCATACTCTTTCTTCGCCTACCTTCTGCCCTCTCTTCTTTTCTTCCCTTTGCCCCTTCCTTCAAAGGACACCCTCACCTCCACACCATGTTCCCTAACACCTCTGATACATGCTGGCGGCAGTGTGGCAAATGGGGAGATTCATGCACATATGGTGGTTGTGCCCATCACTAATCTTCCTTTAGGGCCGATCTCAGTTTCCTCATCGCGGACATCACTGGGCTCATCCTCACTTTGACCCCTGACATTTCTCCTGTGTGCCCCCATCCCTCATATTGACAACTCTGATGATTTTGCACATCTCCTGTTTCAGTTAGTTAGCAATAGGAAAAAGGCAATTTTCCCCTTACACCAACCCTATATGCTTTGTGTCCCAAATGTAATATATCACTAGTCTCCAGAACAACAAAGTGGCTTCCTTTTGCAAAGGCTGGGGAGATTGGTACTTGCACTACATGACCCCATTGTCAGCATGCTGTAAACTCCTTCTATTCTCACTCACCAACCCATGCCCATGCCAACCTACCTCCCTCTACAACCCTTCACCTCCAGGTGTAATGGCTTATTATTATCATTTAATATGACCTGTGCTACTACAATTCAGTTGTACGATCAAAATAATAGCCTTCGAGAATTTGTATGGGTATGGCCTGATGCCTGATGCATATTCTGCATTCCTATCTATTGGCATTTGGGACTCTCTCAACATACAATATGCTTTCAGGCTGTCTGTAATTGGAATTTGCCTATCAAAATATAATCACAAAGAACACAAAGACTGAAAATGTCATCTTCTTCCCCTCTGGCATCGTCTGGGGCCAACACCCCCTCCCTCATACACAATACCTCTTTTGTGTTATCCATTGCTTTTCTATAGTGGTGCAAGACAGTGTTCTCCTATGATACCCATCTTAATTTGGAGGGCATTAAATATATTTCTCTAAAATGAGTAAGCTCTTTAATGCATAGAGCATGCAAGTCATACTATATAGCAGACAAAGGGCCTGATTCATTACATACTGGCTGTGTTTTTCATATAGCACACAAATACTTGATAGCTTATTTGTACACTGAATTTTAAAGTTGGTATTTGTGTGCTACATGAAAAAACACCCAGTATTTAACTTATGTGCAAAATAATAATCTAATTTGCACCCATTGTAACATGGTTTTGTCCAGAAAACTTAAGAAATAAAACTTACTCAAATTCTTGCCTAGTTCCTTAATGAATCAGGCCCACAGTCTCTATATTTGTATAATGTTGGACTGATCCAAATGCAAAATTATTTATTGACACTCCAAAAAATTCCATCAACACAGTACACATGTCATTAGTGCAGGTCTTGTGATTTGTTTCTTACCTTGCAATACACTGTTAAGTCCTGACTGATCTAAGTGAACAGACTTAAGATCTCTACAAATAGAATTTGTCTGCTCTTTAGTGCCACTTTCAGTCTTACTTGTCAATGTTATGCAGAAGAATTACAAAGCCTATAGTGAGTACTACATTCACTAATAGCACTAAAAATTGAAATAGTTCTCCAAGTACTGATTCTTCGACGCCACTGGATCTTATATGGGCATTGGGACTTTGGGATCATGTCCTTGGGGTATGTTCCCACTTCAAGATCCATGGTCTGGAAGGAGGAAATACACTGCAATATGTTCAATGGAAGTTTTTATCTATATGTGACTACCTTAGCACTACCCTTCCTTAAGAAACCAGTATTTCTCTATGAGTTTGGGAGAACTCAGTTAGATTTTTCTTGACCAGCTTCTGCATTCTCTGTGAACTTGTCTTGAAGTAAAGGGTCATTGACATTTTACAATTGTGTCACCCATGATTTCCAGGACCTGATATCTCTTAATTTGTTTCCCAAGCACCTGTCTTTCTAAAGGAATTGTTCATCACTATATCTTCTACAGGTGATCTTATTGCACATGCACGGATGCATATAATGTACAGGGATGCTCAGGCTCGGTTTTTTTGAAAACCGAGCCCCATAAGTACCGACCTCCATGGAGATCCGGTGCCATCTCAAAGACAAACACAGAAGGGGTAGGATCGTAGTTAGCAGTCTCCAGTGCAATTGGTCAGCATTGTTACTCAAACAGAAACAGGAGGGTTGGCAGTGTTCTTTCCACTCTCCAGTGACATTGCCCTGTACCATAGCTCACACAGAAACAGAAGGGGTGGCAGTGTTCTTGGCCATCTCCAGTGTCAGTGCCATTGCTCAGCATCACAGCTCAGTTCTCTACAGTGCCCTTGTTCACACAGAAATAATAGGGGTGGCAGCGTTCTTGTCACTCTCCAGTCTCCAGTCACATTGCTGAGTGCCATTGCTCACACAGAAAACAGGAGGGGTGGCAGTGTTCTTATCAGTCTGCAGTGACATTGCTCTATGCCATTGCTCACACAGAAACAGAAACAGGGGTAGCAGACAGTGTTCTTGTCACTCTCCAGTCTCTAGTGACATTGTTTTGTGTTATAGCTCACACAGAACCAGTTGGGGTGTGTTATAGCTAGCGGCTACTATTATGAGCTTGTGGAATAGGATGTAGAGGTCTTCACCTATAGCAGCTGCCTTTCCCAGTAGAGCTTACAGGTATTCAGCTGCCCCCAGCTCTTACACTCTGCATAGTACAAGCTTATGAATGTAGCAAAGTACTGGATAGCGGGTGATGAAAAGCAAAGCGAGGTCAGGAACAAACCGTGGTTTTGGGTGCGAAACAAGTAACGTGGTAAGGAACAGGCAGGTGGTCAGGCCTGGAAGCAATCAAAGGACAGAATCAATCCAAAGTTTTCTGCAAATACACAGGAGCAGGCAAGCTGACAGGAGCTGAACCCTATAACCGTCAGGAAGGCTAAGCCCTCCCTGCCTTATATACTCAGAGTGGCCAATCAAAGGAAAGAGACACAAGAGGCCTAATCAGCCCCATAAGGCTGTAGTTAATACTTGATGGCGTGTATGCACCCGTCTGTCAGTTTAGCACTGCCGCGGTGAACAATATAAGCATGCGGCTGTTGCTCTGGTGACAGCCGGGAAGTGTGGGAGGAAATGAACTCCCGGTTGTCATGGTGATGGCCAGGACCCGAGACCCAGCTGACAGTGAGCCGCGGAGCCCTGCAGTGGAGCAACGACTTGTGACAGGGTCGCAGTGTTCTTTTCAGTCGTCTCCAGTGACTACATTGTAATTGATGTCCTACTATTACTGTCAATGTCATTATATTATCGACTTTATAACCTCGTCTACTCTGCTGCCCATTATTTATAATATGTCAATTCAACATAAGAGTGGGTGGGAGTTCCGAAGGACAATTCCACCTTGTACCACTTTTCTTTTCTGTTACTGCTGTGTGGCAATTTTTACTAAATGTGCTATGAACCGTGTTTTTGTGCCATTACTAATCGACAGAGCAGGACTTGCCTCTCTGACACTATTCATTATACCCTTTCTAACTGTGACCCAGTTACCTACCTCAGCATTTTGATCTCTTATGTCTGAACCCCTATCTTAACCCCTATCTCCACTGTCCCAACCAGTGGCTGCTCAGTAAGCAGCAAACTCTACATATTACCAATGGACTTCAATGTTGCCAGTTGCTCATTTAGATGCAGAATCCGAGCAATTTACTCATATATTAAACAGTAGATATCACTTTCGGTGGTAATCATTAACACGATGGCGAAAATTCCGACAGCGAGGACACCTACAAATAAATAACAAATTTAGTAAATACCGATGTAATTATAAGCAGACTTACCTGAAAACCGACTGTGCTCATCACCGATGGGAGCAGCATGCTGACCGCAACTTATTCTGATTCCACAGCTGTTCGGCAGTACACTCTGATGTCATCGCGACTTATATGAATGTTCATTTAAAGTGGCAATGTCGGGACCACGCAGGTTAAGTGTTTAAACACCTAAACCGACATTTCCGCTTGAAATTAACATGAGAGCCTTCATCTGAGGAATGATTAGGTAAATCGCTTCATGCCCTGACCTCCAAAGGTGACAAGCAAACAAGTCCTGGTCTGCCAAAGCTGGGAGCAAGTTTACAATAATTTAGCGCGTCTGATTTATTTCTTATAGACGGTGGATTTCTAGCAGCCCAATTTTTTGATACCCTACATCGATGACCTTGCTACCATCGTGGAGGTAGTCGCACCTATTATAAAGAAATAGAAGCTGTAATCGGCTGCATTCAGCACTGTCATTGTAAGATTTTGTTTAAAGATAAATCTGAATTGTCATAGAGTTAAAATGTAGTTACCAGATAAGCCACGGAAAAGCCACAAAGCCTGATAACCAGTTAGTGTATGACTTAATAGCTTACTCTCCAATTCCATACTTAGCCCTGGCCTGCACTAATATTTTCATCCCTACTTTAGTAATTGTAAACAAATCCACATAGAGACCAAGGTCAATCTTTTGACAAAAACTTGCCTGCAGATCCCAGAGAATAGCCATGTTTGCGCAGCCCTTGCTGCTACGTCTCAACTGCATGACTCAGACATCCACTTGCTTTGTGGTTACTCCTTCTCATGTGTGATTGCAGAAGATGCATAAACTTATGGCTCTGCTCCAAGCCTGAGAAATCTTTTGCTGTACTCACAATATCCAATCCCATGCCCAGTCTGCTGCATATCTCTCATACTCACTGGGAAATGGTGAGCTGGATTCACCTGTGGTGAAATACTCAATTCTTTGAGCAACCTGTGCAGGTCAGAGGTCCAACTGCTGCTGTAGAATGGACTTCAGGTCCATTCCCACTTCTGAATATTGTAGTTCTGAAACAGAAGATGGGTTTGGAACAACTAGAGCAGAAAAGTGTTAGCTCCAATGAGTTATACAGCTACTCTGGGGTCATACTGGTTTGGGGAAAAAGGCAGAAGGAGGGAAGGTAGAGGGAGGGGTATATAGAATTTGGGGGACATGCGTCTGGTTTGAAGGAAGCTCGGGGTGGTGGAAGGGGTGGTGGATAGTGGCAAAAACAAGAGGGATGAGGCAGGGGACTCAGGGGGAAACACCTGAGGGCACCCTGGGTAGGGTGAGCAGGTAGTGTGGGGTGGGAGGGGGTGACACATGGGCACTGGAGCACTGGCCATGACATGGGCAGCTACTGGGGTGGTAAAAATAGAGGGTGGAGGGCACCTGAAACAAAGGATTTGTACCATCCAGAGGTACAGGTAGGGAAAGCACATGAGCCCTGCAGGGCGTGTCGGATTTAGGAGGGCGACTCCAGAAATGTGGGTCATGTGTCTGCCTCTCACTATAAGCAGCACTGCAGCCAAAACTGTTCTGCATTGACAGCCACTTGTGAGTCAGCACTATAGAGGTCACAGTGGGGGCGCTGACAGCCAAAATAGGAATCCGAGGCAGCAGATGGGGGTAAATGCTGGACAGGTGGAAAGCTGAGTGTTGAGGGTGGGACTAGCTAGAATAAATAAAAAGTGGTGGGAAACTGAAAATGGAGGGGGGGGGGGAACTAATGAGCGGAAAGGAAAAAGAAAAAGAGAGCAGAAGCACCAGAGAGGGAGAGAGAAGGGAGGTGAAAAGGAAAAGTAGAGGATAGAAAAACAGTAGATTAGAAAAGAAGAACAGCTACTAGGAGACTTATAGAATACAAGCTACACAAATCGCAGATATGGATACTTACTTTGTGAATCAAAATAGGGCGAAACTTCATGTTCTTGGATGCTATATAGGCTTGTTTGACTCCTAGTGGCACCTTGTTGAATATAAATTCAAAACAAGCCAGAAAAAAATTTAACCCGGGAAGTATGTGCAATGGAAGCCTATAAGCATGGCGTTGTAGTGCATTCATCGCTATGCAGGTTTTGATTTATCAAAATAAAATTTAAATAATTTATTAATACATTAATATATAGTAGACACAAATACGAAATATAAAAGTGAATGGTCACAGCTGGCTAATGAGTGCTTATAATGGGAAAACTTCAATAATTTAAGTTAAATCTCACAATAAAGAAATAATCTGGGGCCTGATTCATTAAGGATCTTAACTTAAGAAACTTCTTATTTAACTTTCCTAGTGACAAAGCTAGTGGCAATGGTTTCTAGTGTCATACCCATAACCCATACCCATACCCTCCGACCCCCTATTTTTAACACCTACCCCAGTAGCCGACCATGTCATGCCAAGTGCCTCCAGCAACCATGTGTCACCCTCTCCCTCCCCGCACAGGGTGCCCACAAATAAATAGGAGGCCTAACTCATACCCTTAAACCATTGCAAACATGAATGCAATGGATACTCGCAAATCCTCCAATCTCGCTTTCACACAACAATACATTTTTTGTACAGAAGTTTGGTTGCAAACTTAGCCACTTCTTGCAAATTATTTTCAATAGCTACTTATTTCTGGTTTGTTATTGGTGTACAGTAATTAATTATTTTATTGCATTTTGTACTTTATGGTTCACCTAGGCCCGTTTTACTCCGACACTTTCAAATGATAATTATTTTGAATGCAAAACTAAATACTCAAGCGATTTCTACTTGATTGATTTTTAGAAATCAATTTTGACAACATAAAATAACATTTTAATTAGCAATTAGTGTTACCCTGGGTATACCGAGACTCACAGGGGTTATGGTCCTTTCAAATATCATTTTCGCATGCATAAAATTACATCCTTATATTGAAAGTAAAGCTATTTATGCTGAATGTTCAGTAATAGATATAGTATTACACTTGAGTTGATAATAAAAGATTAATACTAATTTTATTTTTAAATCACCAGAACATGCTTAAAGAAGGGGCACCAACATTTCTCTTAACACAAAAGATATAAAAAAAAAAAAAAATACATAACATTTAACAATATACCTTATATAACAATATATTGTGTCATTTCATTAGTCAACCCATAATTGTTTGATCCAAGGGATAAGTGAGGAATTGCACAGTAAGGATGGCAGGTGCTGGTGGAGAACCTGGATGGAAATTCAAGACAGAAGGGGCAAAATAAAAGCCAAGGTTAGGATTTCAGAATCATATCAGAAGGTAGGTTAACAAGCATAGTCAGTCACGATCGGGAGGCAACACACAACAAGCCAAACTTAACACTGCAGCCTAACAAATCATCTGTGATCCAAATGCGCTGGATGAGATCAACACATCAAAGTAATTAAGCTCAGGCAAGATAAAAATAATTGACAGCTAACGTCAACATGAGGCCCGACAACACTGTTTATATATTCATAGCTGTGTTGCTCTGTAGGTGATCCCTTTTTCCCTGTAGATCAAAATCTTAGATGTTGTTACATTGGAGATATGTAGTGTTCTTGCTGATGGTTAGTTGTTAGGGGCACAAAAATCTAAAAGATTGGAGGAAGAGTATTACATTAGAGTGAGGTGTGTGTATTGGTAGGGGCAGTATTTCTGCATCAGACATACAAATGTGTATACTTACACCTAAAGATAGCATAAAGATGCGACTTGACAATGTTACTAGTAGATGCGCATCACATTATCCTTTTTGTACACAATATAATAATGTAACGAAGTGTCATATACACAAGAGAGAATAGTGTAGTGACAGTATTTATCGCTTTAAAATTAAATAGGAATCTTTTTTCCACTAGTAGGCCAAATGGAGATGACAAATAAGTAATGAAAACAGATGGCGGCAACTTGATATAATATAGCAACAAAACTAATGAATTAAGTCCTGCTACAGTACAGTAACTGAAGGGGACAATACGTAAGCAGCCAATCATAAGAGGCTAGATAGTGCTACTATTAATCACCATCATCATGTTGTCTCTTTACGTCATGTCTACAGTACTTGCAAGAGATACAGCTTGTCACAACTGAGACCTGCTGATCACTGACGGGTGCCCCTGCTGTCACTTACCTGTAATCGCCAGTGGCATGTATGAGATGTTGAGATGTATGGACGCCACAACTCTCCTGTGCGGACACAATCTTGCCAGGTTCTACACATGCACAGACCCTGCATCTTCACCATTTAAACTGTCTGGCCAATCAGCTGGCCTGCTCCACTATAAAAGGCACCTCCTGCAGGCAAATGATGCCAGATCTTCAGGTCTCTCCTACTAAGCAGCCGCTTCTAATATTTGGCTCCACTATCTCTCTGCCAGTCTGCAGTATCCCTGCGGTTAGGGAGCCGCTAAGCCCATACTCCCTTGCGGGAGTCACTAATGAACACCTCCCTCTCCGTTAGATTCTGCACCTCTAGGAGGGTAGTACCAACTGAGCAACCTTTTGGGACGTTCTCAGAGCCCTTGAGTGTGACACACCTCCTATGAAGCATATTTGGGGATCAGGGCCATCTTTCCCATTGGGCACGATGGGCAGCTGCCCGGGGGCCCCACGGGCAAGGGGGCCCATAGGCACGGCTCTTAATGAGAATAAATAATCCTGCAAAAGAAAAAAACCTGCAAAAAAAACCTTCAAGGGTCACTGAGCAAGTACATCTATCTATCTCTATCTCTATATATCTATATCTGTATCTGTATACATTTATATATCTATATCTATATCTATATCTAGGGGCCCCGGTGCCCTGCTTTGCCTGGGGGCCCATAATGTTGTTAAGATGGCCCTGTTGGGGATGCGTCTATCTCAAATTATGTCGCATTTCCAGGGGGCATGCTACACTTTTGTGAACTTGCACTTGCAGTACTCAACTAATAAAGAAAAATGCAGATGGGGAAGTTATTACTGCCTTGGTAATTTAGAAAAATTCAGTAGGTGAAGCACATAATCATGGGCTTGATGGCTGATGGGCAGGGGAGCATCTGCCCAACCCCCCCCCCCCCCTCCCCGTTCAGCCCCATAGTGTGCTATCTTGGGCTGGGTCACGGGGCCACCTGCATTTTTTTTCCTTTAAAATAGGCTGCTGAGGTGAGTCTTGCCCCTCAGGCTAATATTTTCCAGTCCTCCCCAGAAGCTAATGAAAGTTGATATTTAAAATTAAATGAACTACTATAAAAATAGGAGGACAGGCACTGATGCTTAAGGTGCTCAAGCCCTTCTTTTATAGGTTTGCTTTAAAATCCGCAACTTTGTTGTATATTAATCCTACTTCCCCCAACATATTTTAAAAGCAAAAACATAATACAAACCTCATTAAAACATACCTGCATCGTTATTGAACTGTAAGATGTAAATCTGCACTATAATTCAGTTTTCGAACAAATGGTATGTTTTTCCCGAATGATTATAACATTGCACTGTTACCAGCAGCTTTGTAGTTATTCCAGGTGGTTTATTGAATTACATCACTTTTTAAGTATAGTTCCAACTTACAAATATACATTTTATTGCTGATGAGTTTTGAGAATGGAATATTCCAGTGTTTAATTGTTAGAAACTTCTATCATTTATACTACATGTTCTAGACAATGATGCATACAAGTACAGTACTATAATTTAAGGTAATTATCACAGTGTATGCTCCATTACTCATTATCATCTTTATACAAATTCCTGAGAAAGTAGAACATTAAAATGAACAGCAGACATTAGTGAAATACATATTGAGATTTAATATTTAGAAATTTCTTCTATTTTGACCCTTTATTTTAATGAACATTAAGCAATACATTGGGGAAACTAAGTTAGTTGATCACAATTAATGGATAAAGTTGTCAGTTCCGTGTTGTAGAGCAAGCAATTAGAAACATCACAATTATTAATGTTTTAGTCATTTCAGTATATGTATGCACTAATTTATTTTTCAACTTACTTAGTAAACGGTAGATAGGGAATTAAAATGTCTAGAAAGGCAAATATACTCAAGGTGGGGTCAGGGAGAATGTGCTGCTACAGGGAAGAGAGGGGATAATGTGCTGTTATAGGAGGAGAAGGGATAATGTGCGGAAACTGTAGGGCAGAAGGTGTTTCTACAAGGTGGAGAGGGGAGTATGTGTTACTACAGTAGCAATGGAGGTAAGGGGGAGATGTGTTGCTAGAGAGGTGATGGGAAGTGTTCGAAAGGGGATGAAATATGAGGAATGTGTTACCACAGACGTTATGGGGGAAGTTATGGCTAAATCTGCCCCTGTGTATACTCAGATCTGGTATGCACTTCAGCTACACAGATCTATCTCTCACTAGAGGACTGTTTGCTTTCAATTAGTTCTGAGCTGCAGTGCAGATGTGCTTTATCATTTGATCCGATTGTATAACTTTACATAAACACTCATTGGCCATGCATGCATTGCTAGTGACAGTACTAGACACACATGCCCTTGCCTCCTGTATCCTGACCTGTTTTGTTCTTCTTGTTGCATCGGTTTCAACATTGTATCCAAATTTCTGGACTGCATCATACAGTTTTGTTGCTGTTGGCTTTGTTCATTCCGGACACCTAAAACCCGGTGGCTTTATTCAGTTTCTTTCTCCTTTGTCGTCTTACTGTCGTCATTTGTCTTTTTGTCTGTAATTCCACTCTTCAATAAACTCCATTTAGTTTGTGACTACAGCATACCTCGTTTCCTCTGTTAATTACTACAGAGGTGATGGGGAATGTATTACTACAGAGGTGATGGGGGAATTTGTTACTACAGAGGTAATAGGGGAATGTGTTACTACAGAGGTTATTGGAGAGGGGATGGGGGAATCTGTTACTACAGAAGTGATGGAGGGGAATGTGTTACTACAGAGGTGATGGAGGGATGTGTTACTACAGAGGTGATGGGGAATGTGTTACTACAGAGGTGATGGGGGGAATGTGTTACTACAGAGGTGATGGGGGAATGTATTACTACAGAGGTAAAGGGGGAATGTGTTACTACAGAGGTGATGGGGGAATGTGATATTACAGAGGTGATGGGTGATATGTTACTACAGAGGTGATGGGGGAATGTGTTACTACAGAGGTGATGGGGGATTGTGTTACTACAGAGGTGATAGGGGAATGTGTTAATACAGAGATGATGGAGGATTGTGTTACTACAGAGGTTATTGGTGAAGTGATGGGGGAATATCTTACTACAGAGGTGATGGGGGTATGTGTTACTACAGAGGTGATAGGAGAATGTGGTACTATAGAGGTGATGGGTAAATGTGATACTACAGAGGTGATGGTGGGGAATGTGTCACTACAGAGGTGATGGAGGAATCTGTTACTACAGAGGTGATAGGGTAATGTGTTACTAAAGAGGTGATGGAGGGAATGTGATACTACAGAGTTGATGGGGGAATGTGTTACTACAGAGTTGATGGGGGAATGTGTTACTAAAGAGGTGATGGGGGGAATGTGTTACTAAAGAGGTGATGGAGGGAATGTGATACTACAGAGTTGATGGGGGAATGTGTTACTAAAGAGGTGATGGGGGGAATGTGTTACTACAGAGTTGATGCGGGAATGTGTTACTACAGATGTGATGGGGGAATGTGTTACTACAGAGGTGATGGGCGATATGTTACTACAGACGTGATAGGGGAATGTGTTACTACAGAGGTGATGATGAAATGTGTTACTAAAGAGGTGATGGGGGAATGTGATACTATAGAGGTGATGGGGGAATGTGTTACAAAAGAGGGGATGAGGGGAATGTGTCACTACAGTGTTGATGGGGAATGTGTTACTACAGAGGTGATGGAGGGAATGTGTTACTAAAGAGGTGATGGGGGAATGTGTTACTACAGAGTTGATGGGGAATGTGTTACTACAAAGGTGATGGAGGAATGTGTTACTACAGAGGTTATTGGTGAGGTGATGGCGCAATGTCTTACTACAGAGGTGATGGAGGGAATGTGTTACTACAGTGGTGATGATCGAATGTGTTACTAAAGAGGTGATGGGGGAATGTGATACTACAGAGTTGATGGGGGAATGTGTTACTAAAGAGGTGATGGGGGAATGTGTTACTACAGAGGTGATGGAGGGAATGTGTTACTACAGAGGTGATGGGGGGAATGTGTTACTACAGAAGTGATGGGGGAATGTGTTACTAAAGAGGTGATGGGGAATGTGTTACTAAAGAGGTGATGGGGGAATGTGTTACTAAAGAGGTGATGTGGGGAATGTGTTACTAAAGAGGTGATGGAGGGAATGTGATTCTACAGAGTTGATGGGGGAATGTGTTACTACAGAGTTGATGAGGGAATGTGTTACTAAAGAGGTGATGGAGGGAATGTGATACTACAGAGGTGATGGGGGAATGTGTTACTAAAGAGGTGATGGGGGAATGTGTTACTACAGAGGTGATGGGGGAATGTGATACTACAGAGGTGATAGGGGAATGTGTAACTAAAGAGGTGATGGAGGGAATGTGATACTACAGAATTGATGGGGGAATGTGTTACTACAGAGTTTATGAGGGAATGTGTTACTACAGATGTGATGGGGGAATGTGTTACTACAGAGGTGATGGGCGATATGTTACTACAGACGTGATAGGGGAATGTGTTACTACAGAGGTGATGATGAAATGTGTTACTAAAGAGGTGATGGGGGAATGTGATACTATAGAGGTGATGGGGGAATGTGTTACAAAAGAGGGGATGAGGGGAATGTGTCACTACAGTGTTGATGGGGAATGTGTTACTACAGAGGTGATGGAGGGAATGTGTTACTAAAGAGGTGATAGGGGAATGTGTTACTACAGAGTTGATGGGGAATGTGTTACTACAAAGGTGATGGAGGAATGTGTTACTACAGAGGTTATTGGTGAGGTGATGGCGCAATGTCTTACTACAGAGGTGATGGGCGATATATTACTACAGAGGTGATGGGGAAATTTGATACTACAGAGGTGATGGGGGAATGTGTTAGTAAAGAGGTGATAAGGGATGTGTTACTAAAGAGGTGATGGGGGAATGTGTTACTACAGAGGTGATGGAGGGAATGTGTTACTACAGAGGTGATGGGGGGAATGTGTTACTACAGAAGTGATGGGGGAATGTGTTACTAAAGAGGTGATGGGGAATGTGTTACTACAGAGGTGATGGGGGAATGTGTTACTACAGAGTTGATGGGGGAATGTGTTACTACAGAGGTGATGGAGGGAAGGTGTTACTACAGAGTTGATGGGGGAACATGAAAAAACAGTCAGTATTTAACTTATGTGCAAAACAGAATTCTAATTTGCACCCCTTGCATTGTAACATGGTTTTGTCCAGGGGACTGAAATAAGAAGTTTCTTAAGTTAACATCCTTAATGAATCAGGCCCTAGATTTCTATATTCAAATGGCCACAACAACAAGTATGTTGACCATAAGTAAACTTGTTTAAATCCATTTATGAGTGGGCCTGTAGCTCTATGTAGCTGTTTGTTATCTTCCACTGTTATAAAAAAATTATATGTACCCCACCCATTATGAGGCTTTATTATTTGTTTATATTAATGTTTTTTTTTTTAGAATATTAAGCTTTAAAGCCAGCAGATAAGTGCTTGGTTATGTCTGTCTTTGATTTATGAATGTGTCTATACCTGAAAACCTTTATATCAATGACCAAGGTATAATACCTGAACTATCTGATATGAATGTACTAAATTAAATATGTTCAGCACAATGTTCTATCCTTCTAAGAAATCAGCAATTATTTAGGAAGGTGGTACATCAATATATGGCCACAGATTGACTAGTGAGTCACCAAGGTGGTATAAATGCTGTGTACTTACTTCAGATTGGTGGGTTTAAACACAGATGCGGGCCAAATGATGTCTCTACAATCTAATGGACATGCTGTAGACTGTCATTTGTGCTTTTTATCCCTGTATCAGATATACTTTGTGCAGCATTCTAAACATATGTACTTTGACTGTAGCTCTTTGTATATTAATTAAGGTGAGAATTTATTCAAATCTACTTTATGCAGTTGCAGTGCTTCAGTCTGGGTAAGATTAATCAGTGCATTTCATGTATTTTATACGAAAAAGGTATGTAATGGCGAAAGTTGCCTATACAGGTGAATACATAGATAAAAATGTTCTCTACCCATAAATATATAGGTATCATCATACCAACTTTATAACTCAATAGGCTTATTTGGTAGTCTTGGATAATAGACTTCTCCTTTTTGGTCCTAGAATGGTCTTCGTCGAAATTTCTTCTTAGAATAGATCTCTGCAGTCAAACATATAGTGTAAGATATAAGAAGCAACATGGTATAAAACCATAGTGAAATTTATTTAAGACAGTGGTATAAAAACATACAGAAAAAAGATAATGTGGGTGCGAAACTCTGGTGATAATACCAGCCTCTCTGCTGGATCTAGAGACACAGGCTGACAAGGTATTAGAAAGCAGCAGCTGGATTGGCCTGGACCGTCACAGACTCACAAACAGAAAGTGATGTTGAAACTTCTCCCGAAGTTATTTCATCCACGATGACTTCCTCAGGGCGATGTTCCATGTCACTAAAAGTACCATTGAAACGGCACCTGCCCAGATTAAATGTAATTTCCAAGCATTGAATTAAAATAAAGTTGAATAAAAGCATTTGACTCTGTTCTGATATAGATATAGATATAGATATATATATATATATATATATATATATATATATATATATATATATATGTATATATATATATATATATATATATATATATATATATGTATATATATATATATATGTATATATATATATATATATATATATATATATATGCATATATACATATATATATATATATATATATATATATACATATCTATAATATAAATGTCTAGTGGCGTGTGTTAGTCTGTCTGTGTGTGGAAAATATAAAACCAAGCTGCAGCGCCACCTGCTGGGCGGAGTTATACACTGACCTACTAAATTCTTAGTGTGTGTGGAAAAAAAATTCAGAAAGGGCTGAAATTTGGTATACTAAGTTGTTTTTAATTTGTTAATTTAATTTGTTAATTGTTAAAAAGTGTTTATAAAGATTTTAAAAAAATATATATATATATTTCTTGAAGGAGAAGTGACAGTTGGGAGTGGTTGGTGGTTGCCGGGGGTGACAGTGGGGAATGGTTGGTGGTTGAGGCCTGGGCTATGGCCCAAATGCATGACAAGAACCTTTTTAACACCTTAAGTATCTTGATTTGACTAGAATGCATGAGTATCATGCACGGGTTAACTTGTATATATATATATATATATATATATATATATATATATACATTATACATATGTATATATACTTGGTGGATGAATGAAAATAATAATGTTGGTTATTAGGTTTGAACAGCAGGGAATATACATATTTAATCAGAGATTTTGCTCCGGGGTAAGCGCAAAGCAAAATATTTATTGCCATGCCTGTGTAATAAATATATGAAAGTTTAAATATTTTAGTAGTCCTACAAGAGTCAGTCAGGAGTGAGTCAATGTTTTTGAGGCAAGATCAAGGTGCCCAGGAGGTGGCAGTATGGAGAGGTTACCTGATACTTTGGATTGCAAGGATTTGAGAAGGTAACAACTCAAGAAGTCTTCGATTCTCTGAAAACGACTATGAAAATTGTCTGTCCTTAAATCCTCACTCAAGTAATATGTTGGCTGGCCTAAGTGTCCAAAGAAGCAAGATAATATCAGCATAAGTATAGTGAATTAATCTGGCTTCCTGTTTCCCACAGTTTTCACTGCAATGTTAGATATCAATTTATAGGCATACCAAGAATAACCCATCTTTAATTAAATTGTGTACTGGGCTGGGAGATTGCCCCTTATTCACCAGTGCTAAGGGTTCAATTGTGGTTAGTACAGTGAAGTCGTTCTGTTTTCTTGTCCATTCTACTAAAGATTGTCATGGGAAATGGTGAATATTTAGTGAATCCTGTGCAACTGCCAACTAGTTAGGCTCATTTAGGGGCGCGGAGTCTAACCGTAGGTGGTGTTCACCAGTGACCCCCGCAAGAGGGTATGGAATTTGCTGCACCTATTCCGCAGGTCATGGTTCCCAGAAGGAGTAGTGGCAGAGCAATTAGCATAGCCTGATACATAGGAAGAGTAATGGTAGATCAGGGAAATACTGAAGGTATAAGGAGGAAGCCATTCTAATCGTAATGCTGAGCTGAAGTGAGTAGCAGAGTAGAATAGAGAAGAACTGGCAACTACATGGATGGAAACTCAGGACATCACACGTGAATACTGGTACAGAGGTAGTAAAATAGAGTCAATAGTAGAGTGGAACTACAGCTGATCCGTAGATGGTAACTCAGAGCGACAGCAGGAGAATTACTGATACAGCGGCAGTTCAAGTAGAGGCAGTAGCAGAGTAGAACTTAGCTGATCCGTAGATGGTAACTCAGAGCAACAGCAGGTAAATTACTGGTACAGCGGCAGTACAAGTATAGGCAGTAGCGGTGTAGAACTTAGCTGATCCGTAGATGGTAACTCAGAGCAACAGCAGGTAAATTACTGGCACAGCGGCAGTTCAAGTATAGGCGTAGCGGTGTGGAACGTAGCTGATCCGTAGATGGTAACTCAGAGCAACAGCAGATGAATTACTGGTACAGCGGCAGTTCAAGTAGAAGCAGTAGCAGTGTGGAACGTAGCTGATCCATAGATGGTAACTCAGAGCAATAGCAGGTCAATTACTGGTACAGCGGCAGTTCAGGTAGAGACAACGGAGAGAAGCTACAGCTGGTCCAAGAGTGGTAATGCAAAGCAACAGCAGGAGAGTCATACCGAAGGAAGCCAAATCCTTAGTGAGAGTGAGTAACTCGAAGAACAGGCATCGGATAGCAGGAAATGGGAGGTCTAAATAGCGCTCCAAAGTGCCAGGACCAAAGGGAACAGTTGGGAGGTCAGAAGAGAGAGTGGTAGGTAACACATGCACAGAACAGGAGACCAGATAGTGGCTGTTGAACCAAGACTGCAATTCAGGATACCGTGAGCACCGCTTATGGGAGAGAGGTAACAACGCCGGTGCCCGTCCGCAGGGCCGGTGTGTGACAAAGATACTCAGCTGTCTCTGGATTCTCAAAGTCTGGTAGTCATGATTACAGCAAGCCAGATGCGTTCAGATATGCCAGACGAGGCACAGGGATTAGTTATATGAGATTATTTTTCTCTATCCTGCCCCCAACTGTCTGCCATGTCCGTGATCTTGTAATTTCACATATGAGGATCAGAGCATAAGTTTCCACTGCTGTATAGGACAAGGAAGCACAAAAGACAGAACTTGCAGTTTTGAGGTCTGAGCATTCGGGTTGCTGTTTACCTACTGTACCAATGCTGAATGTGCCACCTTGAATGATTTCACCATGTGGACCAATAGAAAACCTGCAAACTGCTATTTGTCTGCGCAGTCATCTCAATATTGTAGCAAACTAATTGGCCAATTATTTTGAAAGGACCCCTGCCTGTAATCTTGCTCTGCAAATCCCTAAAGTGTATGGAGTCAGAGTTGCTTCCCTGTCTGTCCCCATTATAATCTACCACTACTGAGCCAATTTATCATCATCATCAACATTTATTTATATAATGCCAGCAAATTCCATGGCGCTTTACGTGACATGCAATATCAATACATTCAGGCATTTATTTTTAATCATGACAAATCCACTTTATCCTGACTGGAGTCCCTCTATTTTTAAATATGAAGGGACATGAAATAGTGATCATACATTTAGCAGCATTTGACATCCAGAACAAAGATCAAACTGTAGAAAAACATTAGAGGAAACTTGCCAAGTTTTCCAGCAATAGGAAAAACTGTGTGTCTGTTAGAAAAACTATCTCCACCCGCTGAGACCAAAAGGCAACACATTCTGAGGTGAAAATTACAGGAAGCTATTTTGAAGGTCACTCTCATGGGTGCTTTCATTTTCTTTCTTTTTTCACACAGTACAGAGCTTCTGGGACGCAAAAGCTGTGATAGTGCTTGCGAAATATACATACCCTATTCCCACATTTGTTGCTCCCTGCTGTGGCAGTTTAAGCAAGGAATGAGTTCAGCGTTCACATGTAGAAGCCCTAGCTGTTTTCTCTGAAATTGACACTGGATCAATTGAACGCAATATAGGGTGGAGGAATTGAATGCAATATAGGGTGCATCAACATTAAAAATAACTACGTCTCAGTGAAAAGCGAGAAATATATAGCATGAAGAAAATTGTCTGTTAAAATATAGGTATTACAGAAGACAGAAGCACATGGAAGTTAGTAAAATATTGAAACCATCAGTGTTCGGTGGTACTGTGTCTGTTGTCCCCAGATATTGTATCCATAGAAGTAGTGGCAGGTCTGTGTGGCAACAACTAACGACCATCAAAGGGGTGAAGTGGGTCAAGTAGGAAAAAAGTCATACATAAACCAACAAAAACAAAGTTAGCAGGTGAATAGGTTAAAATAAGCACTACAAGTTAGGGCAGGCAGCAAGGAACAATTGACTAATATGAGTAACATTTTAATAACCGTTCTAATGAATTTGAACTTCATTACACTTTTTCTGCAAAATTTTGTACTCATTTTGGCCTTAAATGTTCCATCAGGATTTCCTCAACAATTTTTGTTCGATTTGAAAACTTACGGTCAAGCAGAATGAATTGACCATATTTTTCCCAGCTTTATTTATAGACTAAGCCAATACAAATTTACAAATGCAGTGCAGAACACCAAGGCTATATTGCTGGAACTTTGCACCTCTGTGAAAGGGGCTGTTCTGCTGCGAAATTAAATCTTGCTGCAACTTCCCTCATCTCTAGTCAGGAACAAAGCGGAGGCCGCAACAGCAGTTCAATAAAACAATAGCGTCCAGGTCAGGAAGCAAAGCCTATCACAGGCATATAATGATGCTAGGTCGGGGAGTTATCACTATAAGGTGCATGAGTGCTCCACTGTACATGTGCAGGACTCAGGGCAGACTATACAAAATAGGGATTTAGCCAGGATGCTGCAAGAAGATGCCTCACAGGTGATAGGATGAGGCTGTTATGCTGGGCATAATCTATATGTGGTTGTCATTGGGCCTGTATGTGTGAGAAGTCATCTGTACATACTAGGCATTTGTCTAAATATATTGTACAGGTGCTTAATGATATGCTGGATGTCTCTGTCTGCTGTGAAGAGTATTGACCTTTTTCAGTGTCGTGCACCTTAATTATATATGTTTTATGGCACTTTGTGCCCTAACACACTAAGTGAATCCATTGTTGGCAGTGCCACACAGTGCAGATCATGAACCATGATAAGTATCAATCACAGATCACACTAAGAAGATAACATTTACGTTGGAATGTCTGGAATATAATAGTGTTTCTATCTGATACTTTAGGACAATAATAAAAAGACATCTGCTATTTTACAAATAAGGGATCATGAATGACATAAAACATACTAGGCCTAATCTATCAAGGGACGGACACTTGGCGTAATGTGCGTTTGTTTTAAAACTCACGTAATTCAGGTATACACACATCCAAATTCATTAAGGAACGAATATGAAGATTGAAGATACATGTGCTGCTGATTACGATTGATCTGCTCTGCTCTACTAGACAAGTCACTGGAGGATATGTCCAATATATATGTGGACAATAAATTCTCAACAGAACGCACAGAAAAAAAGACTATATCAATGTCACCTATTAGTAATATAGGCATTAATGACAAAATATTTATAATGAAAAAAAAAAGTTTATTTTTTATTTTTTCCATGAAATATATTTATTAGAAAGTTATGAATGTCTACTGTACATAAAATAATTTTTTACGGTTGTTACTGATTGCATACACCTCTTAAAGCTTGCACACACAGCCGTCATCATTAGTAAGCAGGACTTATACTATCTCTGTAGCTGGAGCAAGAGATTAGACTGAAAAAGATGTCCAGAGCTGATTCGCGTGTGGTACGCCCTTACCGTATATAGACTATGAGCAAACAAACGCCTCTGCCCCACCACTTTCCCACACTGATATCCTACCTTGTAGTAAGTGTTCTTTGCTCCTGAAGATTAATTGAACACTGCTGTGTTCTAAGGCATACAAGCCTGTTAGGGCATGTGCAGAGTCATTTTTGCAAGTTGTACGCACAAAATCACCATTTATGTTCCTCGATGAATCAGGCCCTCCATCTCCAGTGACCTGTTTTGAAGCCATTGAATGCCATCGTCAAGGTGAAACCCTGCAATCGGTCAAGGTAGTATATTTTATTTAATTCATGATTTCTTATTTTCTTCCAATTTTTATAAATTGTTTAGGGTATCTTTCCATGAATGCAGATATTACAACATTCGGCACTTTGGCAAATTATTGCCACTTTTGTTTTGTGCAGCATCGCTGCCTAATGGAGGTATCTAAATTTTGATTGAAGTGGCTGCTGCTTAGAAACTATATAGCGCATATCATACGGCATTATAGCACTTTATTTTGCTAGCCAAGAAGTTTGATAAATGAAGTTTGCAATTATTTAAAATACAACAAAGTTCATGGGACAGTAAAATATCATCTAATTTTAGCACACATGAACAATAATTTATTTATACTAATTTATTTTTCGCTAAGAGATTTGTGTGATCATTTGTAACGTAGAGGAGCAAATTTGCTCTTTGGAAAAACCATGTTGCAGAGCAAATATAAAATGTATGGACAGATTTAGAGTTGGGAGAGGATGTGTCCTAGCTCAACTCTAAATTGCCATGTACAAATAAAGTTGCCCAGTATTTCTGTTATACAAAAGCAGCCAATATTGCACCTCTTGCATTAAAACATGGTTTGCTCCTTTTTATTTTTGCTTTATTATCATCATGGTTGAATGTTTATATACATACACACTTATTTGGATCTTCTGGTTTTTGGCCTCATAGTTATAGGAGCCACAACATTTTCTCTATGCCAGTGTTGGTTAACCTGTGACACTCCAGGTGTTGTGAGACTACAAGTCCCAGCATGCTTTGCCAATATATAGCAGCTTATTGCTGGAAGGGTATGCTGGGACTTGTAGTTTCACAAACATCTGGAGTGTCACAGGTTAGCCAACACTGCTCTATGCTTTTCCTTCCCTATGGATCTTACTAAGTTCAATAGGTAGTATCGCTCTTTCTGTGTTTTGAACACATGGAAACTTTTACATATGTATTTATGAATGTTACGAGTAGTTCTTCTATATATGACAGCAAGTTTTTTTAGTTTTTGCGGCCCTTTAAATGCAGGAAAAACTACGCCGGTAAGATGAGGGCTACAAGTGAACAGAAAAAAAAAATGTTCTCGACAGCACTTGGCACCCAGTTGATCAAACAGATAGAAATACTGCATTGTGGATATTCTGTTTTATTTACTAGGCTGCTCTGTAATATAGCAATCTCTGCTGGATTCAAAATCAAATGAGGCTCTTTCAGAAAATATGCATGTACCAATCTATAAGGACGCAAGCAGCAGCTGCACTACCTCTGACTGTAGGGAAAGACACAACGACACAAGCTAGGTAAGTAGAGATGTATCGCTCTGATTGAGGATGTCAAAATGTATGTCTGTACAGTCAGCAAATTCTAAGCTCTTTCTGTACAATTCTATTGATGCATTCAGCAAAGCGCTTTGCTTGGGAGCGGTAAATGTGTTATTCTATTCCTAGCTGGATACAGCTCACACTCTGAACTGAATAGAGAGTAGGTTTTTTTATTGAGATAACACAACTCACGCAAAGCCCAGACTGTCTGAAACGGAATGATGGCTTGAAGAAGATATTGATTGGGAGAGGACTGCCTGAAACACTGGTGAAAGGAATCAGCGTGAGTGGCGTTGGGTAGAGATTGACCATATCTGTAGAGTGAGTAATTTCACAAGAAAATAGGAGATGGAGAGAGAGAGAGGAAAGATTATTTGATAAAAGAAGATTAGTATCTGTGTACTTAAGGGTAAAGTCATTCAGCCCAGTGATTTATCTACAAAGCGTGATACTCTCCTGTAGTCTTCCTGCATTTTAATATTATCCTATTAAAGATACATTTTTATAGTGTTTGTAAAATAATTTTTCATATATATATATATATATATATATATATATTTATATATATATATATATATATATATATATATATATATATATATATATATATATATATAATAGCTTCCCATATTCTCGTTTGTATAATGTGTACAAATTGATTTTTATATATATATAAATATATATATATATATATATATATATATATATATATATATATATATATAAAGAGAAAATAACAGACAGCACTCAGGGAATGCAGGGAAGTTGCAGATAATTTATTCCATGTATGTTAGCGACATTTTGAGACCTGTATGATCTCTTTTTCAAGTCTGAGAGTAGATCATACAGGTCTCAAAACGGCGCTATAAAATATAGAATAAACTATCCTCAATTTTCCTGCATTCCCTGAGTGCTGTCTGTTTTTTTCTCTTTAATACTTTTTTGACTCAGGCACTGAATTTTTATTTTCACATGATGCATTCCCATTGCTATATATATATATATATATATATATATATATATATGTATAAATATATATATATATATATTCTAAACCCATGCCATGTTTCGGCTTTGCTATCGGTTTTGTCGAAATGTTTTTTGTTTTGGATCTGGTTTTCATTTAAAATTGTGAAAAATAGGTAAAATAATGTTTTTTTTTAGCTGTCTTTACTTCTAGATTTTTATTTAAAGCATTAACATTCATTTCCATTAATTTCCAGTCTATTTTCTAATGGTCCCAATTTTCATCAATGTTGGCCACAGTCTGCAGCGAGCTGTCTTGATGAAGGATTTTGCAACTTTGTCATCATTGCATTTGTTTTCTCTGATTCAGTTATAAAAACAATACATTGAATAGTGTAGATATCTCCCTTTAATGGCACCCAAATCTCCTTTGCATGCTTAGACTTACTATTACTATAATTGAATAAATAAATAATCGCACGGGCACCATTGTAAATGTAGCAAAAGGTCACAGTTTTTATTTAAACAAAAATGGTGGCAGAGAGAGCAATATGAGTCAGTTAAAAACTAATAGCAAAAGCAAAGAGTGGAATATTAAATTGCTGTTACACCACTGGTACCAGGATATAATCATTTATAATGTTACAGCTTCCTAGTAACTTTCATAGCTAGCAGGAGAGGTCTTCACCTATAGCAGCCGCCATTAAAGTGGAGTTGCACGCACTTACAGGTACACAGATTCCCACAAGACTTAACCCAATATAGTAAAATCTTATAAGCAGTAACCGGTAGCACAGAGATAGGAGAAATGGGGCCAAGAGCATGACCACTGACGTCCATTCAGAAGGCAGCAATAATTTAATTTCAGGAGCTGCGCATCCAGACTGCCTTTTACCAGCCAGGACGCATCCCTGGCGTCAGAGTGAGTACATCACTTCTAGGGGAGCACCTCTGCTGCAAGTTTTGGGTAGTCCCTGTTACCTTGGGGTTGGACGAAGCTTACCCTGGGCCAATGATTTTTCAACTCTCCCTCCCACATAAAAATTTGCAAGTCCCCTTGTTGGATTCAGAAGGGTGTTATTATGGCACAGCTGTACCACACTCCAAGGACAATACCATCTTTACTTGCACCATTTAACATTATTATTATTACCATTTATTTATATAGCTCCATTAGCGCTGTACAGAGAACTTACATCGGTCCCTGCCCCATTGGGGCTTACAGTCTAAATTCCCTAACACACAGGCAGGCAGAGTAGGGTCAATTTTGTTAGCAGCCAACTAACCTATCAGTATGTTTTTGGAGTGTTGGAGGAAATCGGAGCAACTGGAGGAAACCCACGCAAACACGGGGAGAACATACAAACTCCACACAGATAAGGCCATGGTTGGGAATTGAACTCATGACCCCAGTGCTGTAAGGCAGAAGTGCTAACCACTTAGCCACCGTGTTGCCTTTATGTATCTGGTGAAAAGCAATATGTACTGCAGTATATGATGCCTGGGGTCAAGAATAATATATATATATATATATATATATATATATATATATATATACACACACACACACCCACATACAGCAGTTCAAGTGGAAATTTAGAAGTGGGGGTATGGAAAATGTGACAGACTGGAATTGGGTAGATTTACAATGAAGGTAGTAGGAGAAGTTGCACTATAGCTTACACCCCAACTTCGACCACTGTGTCTATATATTAGAGATAAGCGGTTCGGATTACTTGAAATCCAATGAAATCTGATGAAATTCTCTGTACAACGCTGCGGAATTAGTGGCGCTATATAAATAAATGGTAATAATAGCAATACATTAACACAACCAAACAATAGGCTGATGGACCCCCTTAATCTCACTCAAATAATCTCATCCTGCAAAATAACAGTGCATTTGACAAAGACATTGGTCAATGAAAATAATACCTCACAGTAAAGTTCTCCAATGGTACATTTTACCCCTCAAACCTATTACATGCCTTTATGCATAGTGTTCTTTAAGCTTGTGGTTACTCAACTTTAGTACTGTTGAAAATAATTACTCATAAAATAGACTTTAAGCACATTATTAAACACCAGAGTATAACTGCATCCCCAGAGCTATTTAAGCACAGACAAAGAAACTTACAATGAAATAAACATTAGCACTATACAAAAGTCATGATGAAGCTTATACAGCTCTCCTTCCATTCTATCCATCATCGTTTGGATTTTCTTTGATTATACTGTTCACGCATATGGGTCTCCTCTGAGGAGGAATAAAAGTACATGCCTGAGCTGCTTGCCACAATGTTTGAGAGTCGATAATAAAGAAAAGCATATTTAATTTTTCCTCTTTGAATCAATGCTTCCTTTATATCTCTATTCATGTGCAGTGAAAAAAAAAATATTTTTTTTTGTCTCTACTTTCCAACAGCTCAGGAGCTTAAAAAAAATAACCTCCGCCAAGCAACACAGGAATTATGTAGGCGTTAATATCCAATGTGTTATGTAAATGTTAATACTTTACTTGGTTCAGAGAAAATTATGTGTGTGTGTATGTATATATATATATATATATATATATATATATAAATAAAAGAAGGGGTGGTGATTATTGAAATCTTTTAGCCTACAAACAAAAGTCATCCTTTACAGTGGTCCGCAATACAAGACATTAAAGTCCAAAATAAATTATATTCCATATGTCCATGACAATTATATTTTTTTCCTCAGTCACAAAAAGCCCATATTATAGCCAAAAGTCCATGTCAACAATCTTCTTGCTTTGGTCCAAAGGACCCCAAAATATTCCAGAATTGTTTTAGAAATTTTCTTTCATAATGTGCTACTGGAATAGGCCGTACTGAACAGCCCGGGGTTGGCTTGTCATTAGTACAGCGTGTCCCCCTGCTATAGTGCCATCCACCCCAGATGGTTTGCCCAGTGCTGTTTTTTTATGAAATCAGGGGGGATCCCATGCCCCCCCCCCCCGCCTAATTTAACTGAAACCAGCAGTAGGATAGCAGCACTGTGGTTAATACTTTTTGTAAGGGGGGTGGAGACCCCAAGCTTTTTTTTAAATAGTTCTGTTTTTAACAGTATAGACACGATCGCATTGCCGTCTTAATGTCAGCAGTGCGATTGTCGGCATTTTCGTTGTCTGGAATCACAATGTACAATGCTTTGTAAAGTACATTTTCCATGGCTGCATACTTGCATTACCTGCTTAACAGCACCGATAACAGCGTTGCGGTTCCCAGCGACGGCATCAACTCGCGCCGACTTCTTCATTCAGCGCGATTGCTTGCAGTCGGTGGGCACATCAGTCTTCCTGCAGCCTCGTTGGGAAGGATCCCTTCAGTGTGAAGACGTCGGGGTAAGTCTTGTCGGGGTAGTCAGCATCGATATGCTGGTTACCACTAGTTAGAGAATGTTTTGTGTAGGTCAAAGAATGATCTACACTACTAACCCAATAGTTCTATTTTTGGCTAATCAAGGCACGCAGTTTTCAAACATACAGTATTAGCAAAACATGTAGAAGCTCAGTTTGCTGTAATGTTTTGCTCCTTTCAGTTAAGGATGTTGAGTATGTCGACAGACATTCAGCTTTATATTAAAGTCATGTATTTTCCTCTGCTGCTCAGGGGCGCACGGAGGATTTTTAAGGGGGGGGGGGTGTTTCCCCTCCACCCCCAAAAAAAAAAAAGCAGCTCTGTTTCAGCAGCACTGTACTATACAGCAGCCACAGCGCTGTTAATTGTATACAGCACCGCCGCGGACGCTTCTTTGACTGTGCCGCGGCTGCTGTATAGTGCAGTGCCGCTATGTAGGGCACATTTTTAGCGGAGAGGAGGGGTTTATGGAGACCCTGAAACCCCACCTGCGTGCACCCCTGCTGCTAAGGATCCTATTTCTAAACTCACGAAAGAGCACTAGATCAAATATGATCTAAGGTAGCAATGTAAAGCAGTTTTCCTTTATAAATTACCCCATGTTACAAACCCCACATTGTCAATAGCCATCTATGCCAATATAGCTAAAACTATTATGCACATTTTTTAAAGTATTATACAGGATATTTACATCCATTTTATAATCATCTGTCATTTGATAATGCAAGTGCCACAGTGATGTCACTAGTTCCTTGTGAACTCTTAAGCTGCATTCTCACGGATATTGGTTCACTTTATAAAATAGCTGTGTGCAGGTGACACGTTCGGATGTTTCCAAGACTGTTACGGGCAAAGTAGTGTGTGATCCTCAACTGCTAGAACCACTTTGCGATATGCTCAACTGTAGTAGCCCCCTTTCTGAGGAACTTGTTATGTTCCACAGTATTTGGTTGACCCTATGACTTAAGCTTGGGTAGCAGCAGATGTTGATCTAGCACTTGACAGGTGGAGTGGATAGAACACGGTTGGAGATAGTGAGCAACCAGGATGTTATTGACAGAACCAAACAGGCAAAGGTTAATACGGAATGATCTGGCACTTAATCGGTGGCATAAACAGCACAGGGCAGCAAGTAATGAGCAAACAGGATGCGAAGAGCAGAACTCAGAGACAGACAGGCAAGGATTAAAGCAGAGTAACAGACAGACCTAGGTCAGGAACAGGAGAAATCAGCAGTTCATTTTAAAAAAGCCAGAGTTCAAGGCAGGCAGATATATCATACTTACCTACTTTCTTCAGCTCCCTTCCGGGAGCCAGCCAGTGGAGGGGGGCGTGAAGGGGCGGGGTGGCCGAAATCGCGTCATTTCGGCCCCGCCCCCTGTGACGTCATGACGCAAATTGCGTCATTTGACAGCGGGGGCGGGGCCAAACGCCGCGATTCACCGGGAATCGCGGCGTTTGGGATCTAATTCTGCCCACTTCACTAGGAAGTGGGGCACTTCCTAGTGAAGTGGGCAGAATTCGGGAGATTGCCACACTCGCCCGGGAGTCCGGGAGACTCTCACAAAATGCGGGAGTCTCCCGGACATTCCGGGAGAGTTGGCAAGTATGAGATATATAAGTGCAGATCCTAGTACATCTAGGAAACATTGCCACACAGCAGTGGCAGGAAAAAAAAGTGGTGCAAGATGAAATTGTCCTAGGTTCATGAAATCAGTTATGGTTAATTTGATCGCTCCACCCGTTCCTTGGATAACTGTGGTAATTCCCCAAAAATTATAATATAGTTAGGTTCCTTTGGCGGCACTTATAGAATCGAAAACTCGCGAGATCCGAGACGTAACAATGACATTTTGCCTCGTTTGCAATTTGCAAGGGCGCGTGAAAGTACACAGCCGTGCTCAGTTCTGCTATGTTCGGGTGTATTCGGTTCTCTGGGAACCGAGCCTGAGCATCTATACTTTTTACATGTAGCATAAATAATACTTCTTACACTGTTATTTAGAGTGGGACTAGAATGTGACTCTAAATTTGTCCGCAACTTTTAAATTTGCCTCCCTTACAGTGCAACTTGGTTTTGACAAAATTTAAAATTGTACCCTTTAGGTGGATTTATTGTAAAAGAGGACCACAGTATGTTTGTTATACTACAAGTAGGAGTTTTTCTAGCACAGTATCTGGATCTATGATTTATTTTTCCTCTTATCTGGTTTGTGAAACACATGCCTAAATTTAAAATATTGGGATAAGAATAGTTATAGAGAAATCTATATTTCATGAACACGTTTATATTGTGGTTCTGACCTCTGTGCCATTAGTCACTGTATGAATCAATCTCTATGTACTGGATCTTCAGTCTCTGACTTCTTTGGTTACTAATTGAATAAACAGAACTGAACAACAGACAGTTCATTATGGCCCACACTCCCCTCCTCCAAATGCATCAGCTACATTCAAACTTCATAGAAACACTGGCAGATCCAAGGCCTTTTAATGCAATGTTGTGGCCAAGACACGATGGTGTGCATAGATGGTAATTCTCCCTCATTTTCAGGGACAGTTGTGCTTCTATAACAAAATGTCTTATGAACCATCCGCTCCTGCAAAAGTACCTACTTTTAAATAGTGTGGTAAGATGTGGGTGGATTCAAATTTACCTATGGTCACATGACATTGGTTCAGTAGAAGGGGAATGTATTTGCGTGGGTTTCCTCCGGATGCTCCGGTTCCCTCCCACACTCCAAAAACATAATGGTAGGTTAATTGACTGCTATCAAATTTCCTTAGTCTCTCTCGGTCTGTGTGTGTGGGTAAGTTAGGGGATTTAGATTGTAAGCTCCAATGGGGAAAGGATTGATGTGAATGATTTCTCTGTACAGCACTGAGGAATTAGTGGCGCTATATTTATAAATAGATGATGATGATGTTATTGGTCGTTTTTACCACCTCCTCATCTGTAACCCAGGGCTTTGCTGCTCGTCGCTTTTAACGGGGGCATAAATGGATTTTGTCCTATTTTTCTCCAGGTACAGGCCTGATTAGTGGTGAGCCTCCAGAGTTTTATTTGCATTTACCTTTATATGGGTTATTGCCCCCTTACCCTCCCCCTTCCTACCTTATGCCTATGATGCTTGTAGTTTGGCAGTTCTCTCCGATACAGGGATGAGATTAGTGTGTACAATCTCGTTTTTTTCATTGAGTACATTTTATTTGGTGTTAGCTTTGTCTGCTCAGACATTACAAATCTGGATGGTAGGTCACTTATACGTGTCCTGGGCATCCAGACACTGACTTGAAGTACGCGGCCCTGTAGACATACCATGGTTAGATCGGAGAGGACTCAGGTGGGAATCACTAAACCCTTTGCTAAAAGGGGAAGAGGTGCATCATGGTATACCGGACATAATGGTAGTGCACCTAGGGGGAAATGATTTAGGAAAGAGGAAATCATTGAATCTGTTGATAGCAATCAGAAAGGATTTGCGCACAATAAAGGCGTATGCTGGTCCAATATTATTTCCAGACTTTCATGGAGGGCACCTATACCTTCCCCTATTTTGAAGACCCTCCTGCATAAAGACAATCGGCTGGTCGGGAGGACCGGAGCATCGTTCACCAGTTAAAGATGATATCTAAAGCATAGCTTTCTAGAACTGACGGTGCACCTCATGGATTTAGGGCTTGGTTACAGCAGATCTCTTGGAGGGTAGGATGAGTGGTTAGGTCACTTGGTGGCAGGCTGTTCATCCGTTAAAGGACTTCAGAGTGGCAAGAGAGCTCTTGCAGTCAGCGACTAACTCATACGGTGCTATAGCTGATTAGCCACGTGTAACTGCCTCCTGCGAAGCACCCTGGCTTTTAGTCCTTTGTATGGGGGTTCCGTTAGACCTATTTTGTGTTGGCGCGTCATTTTGAGGCTAGAGGGAGAATAGTCACAATGATGCCAGATTTAGCACCGACCAATCATAAGGGACTAAGTCCTGGTACCAGTAATAGTGCCTGTAGTGCCTGTGGCCATACACTGTTTGGTTTTGCTATTAGTTGTTAGCTGACTTGCAATTGCTCTTGCTGCCACCATTGTATATGGTTGATTCCATAAGCTGTGACCTAATTAGCCAAACTCAGAAGTTGTTCGTGTCTTTATTTCACTAAAGGTGTTAGCGTTAAGATTATACACTATGTGAGGTTTTGTGCAGAGAAGAATGAATAAGCAGTATGCAGACTATTCAAAGATGTCAAACAACAGCAAAAGACTGGGTGGAACAGCACCCATGAAAATCATGTGGTACATCTCACTCTACTAGACATTCACTTTTGGGGCCACTCTCAATCCCTCAGTCCTATGCGAGTCCATTAAAAATGGTAACAGTGCTCTTCTTGAAATATATTATATGTAAATACATTATCCCAAACAGCAGTTGTCTAACTCTTACATCAAAGACCCCCAGAAGGAGCACAGAAGGGTTAATTCGGGAATCCTACAAGGTTCACTTTATTCCCTGAGGAAAACATGCACTATGACAGGGTCCATAGGAACAGGGTAAAAAATAATTGTCACAAGGAAATTCCGAGGAAAAATAATTCATAGGAGTAAAATTGTTCATTTTTTCCTACTCCTTAGCCAGTTTTTGTGTTTGTAACATAATTTTAAAAGATGTATTTTATACAGACTCTGATTGTGTAATCCTATTTTAATTGTATTTATTAACAACTGTCATTTATTTGGTTTAATTAACAGTTGGCCCAGTGGCAGATATTTCCCGCATGTGTGTATAGAGTAAAAAGTTGACCTTCTCGAGCTATTCATATGCCAAGAAGCTTATTGTGAAGTGTGGGTGATAAGCAAATGGATAAGCAGCTTCTTGTTGTGCCTTTTATAGCAATATTGAGGGAGAATAATAGTTGTCCAAATGGCTAGATATATCTACTATATAATCCAAAGTCTAACCATGATGTATTCGTATTGTAAACAGTGTTCATGTGAGTCATTTTTTCTCGGCAAAATAGAGGTCTCAAATCAAATGTGTAGGACAACATTTGGATTCCTTGATGCATTGTGATGCTGATTGCATTTGTATATTCATGTTTGCTGGAAGTTAAGAAAGTCACTCACAAATGACCTTATTTATGTTTTACATAAGGACTTTCTGCATTAAAGAATCCTTGTTTGAATAAGTACATTGTTGCTAGTTTGAAATATCAAGGATTGCACTGATTTGTAAAAAAGAATGTAGAAAAGTGCCTTCAGGGTTTTTCGCATCAAAGTGGCTCTTTCAGGATGTCTTAGTTTGTAAATTCTTCAGCAGTGGAAATGTTTGATGAGTCTGTTTTTTATCGTATCCATATCGTAGAAAGATTTGCGGCATCAACAGAAAAACGCAGTGTTAATAAATAGTCATGTCTTTGAAAATATGGAATGTGAAGGTATAAGAAACACAAGTGTCATCAGTTAAATGATCGATCTAAGCAGCTATGTCAGGAGAATATTATTTCATAATAAGGAGCAGATTAGATTCTGCGCGATGTTGTGGAATGCTTCCATACCAGTCGCAGGGTTTTTCCACAGCGATGGAACATCATGGGTTTTGCTTATCATCCCAAAGAGGTGCACAGGGAAATCTGCAATGTTGGGTACCATAGTACCCGGAAAAGTGTGCAGCCGAAGTTTGCGTTGATGTTCCACTGCATATAGCTGCAATTAAATTTCACCCTTTGAGTTAACATACAAGGAATCATATACAAACTGGAAAGAAAATGTGAGGTGCAGTACATTTATTTTTCTGAAATACTAGCTGAAGTACCCGACATTGCCCAGGTTCAAATCTTTAAGTTATTAAGTTATCAATTAGTTGGATGTAACTGTCAACATTATAAAAGTAATTAGCAGCTTAGTAGCTCGTCCAACACACCCATGAGGTAGCTGCTCAGTGTTGTTTTTGTTTTTATATTAAATGTCATCCAAATCCAGCCAGTAGGAGGCACAGAACAGGCTCCTTGGGTCAAATTTGTGACCAGCACACACCAGGACCTCAAGCCGCTAGTATGTCTTCTGGGAACGAATCTTACCAGTCTGTGAAGTTTTTGTTCAAATCCATCCAGTGGAAGGCCCAGAACAGGCTCCCTGGGTTAAAGTTCTGGCCAATGCCGACCGGGACCTCAAGACCCTAGTATGTCTTCTGGGATCGAAACTTACCAGTTTGTGACGATTTTGTCCAAATCCATCCAGTGGAAGGCTCAGAACAGGCTCCCTGGGTCAATGTTCTGCCCAGGGTACACCAACGGGAGGTCCGCCTGGGACCCTAACCCCCCTAAAACCTGATTAGGATGCAACTGAGCCGCCTCATGTTGGTTTCATCCCAATCAGTGCAGGGGTGTCCGAATGCATAACCAGACAGACAAACCAAATCCATCCAGTGGAAGTCCCAGAACAGTCTCCTCGAGTTAAAGGTCTGCCCAGCGTACACCAACAGGAGGTCCAACCAGGACCCTAACCTCCTAAAACCTGGCCAGGATCCAACAGGACCACCTTGTTTTGGTTGGTACAGGGGTATCGAAGATATTCACCTACAAACTAACAAACAAACAAACTTCTTCTTTTATATAGTAAAGTCGATAACAATGATTATTTTGTTACAATGGCACCTGTCAATGGATGGCGTATTTAAGACATCAAGTGAAAAGTCAGTTCTTGAAGTTGATGTGTTGGAAGCAGCAAAAATGGGCAAACATAAGGATCTGAGTGACTAGAGTACATGGCAACTGGGCATAGATGTGCTGTCCCAGCAGCAAAATATTCTATGACTTTACATTGGAATATTGTCGTTAACATGCCTTTGGCTGCATTAATGGCATACTTTTCTCTTGGAAGACCAGAAAATATCTGGTGCACGAGTATGTTTAAGGACAAGTTATATCTCCACCCCCACTCCAAACAAGAAACAATATCTAATATTGCTGCATTACCTCTAGTGTGACAGATGACATGCACGAGTCATTATACAATGCAGTTAGTAAACTATACTGAGGCAGGATTTAGAAATGCCATAAAATTATGGCATTTATTGGTATACTATTTTGGTTACCACAAACAGCGTTTTGCTCATATGATTCAATGCTTGCTTGTTTTTTTATTTTGTCTGCACATAAACAAAATAGAATAAAAATAATGATGATAACAATAATAAATATGATGATGATATAATGATTACAATGAGAACTTTCTTAGCACTGTTACAAATACATTGTTTCTTGTTTACTTTGAATCATGCTATGATGTTTTTTTACTTGATCATGTTACAATATTTTGACTACACTCTTTTTGTTCAAGGTTATAATTACTGCTTCTTATCTAAGCAAAATAAAAATCATAAGTCAATATGGCAATCCAATTTATATGCATTCCTTTATTTCTATCAGGATGAAAACATCCAGCAAATAAGTGACAGAAGCATGCTGGTCTTTATCCTTTAAGAATTGTATTTATTAATCCAATGCTTCGGTGACCACAAATACCGTCATCAGAGCAGGATAATATACACACAAAAGGTGCTCTTACAGTAAAGGTAAATGCATATAATCAGTCAGATTCACTAATTAATGAAATAATTACAGGACAGCTGTGTTAGATTACGTGTTGAAATTGGGTTGTTAACATCACATCTTTCATGTATGAAAGAGTGTGTGCTCTTATATACTGCAGACAAATATTGTTTTTTAGTAAGCCTAATTAGAGCAATGCACAAGGAAAATGCTTCTAATTTATAGGTTTGCGTCAAGAAAACTGGAATTTATTATTTATCTGACATATATACTGTAGATTGAAGATGCGACACTTTCGCTGCTATAAACCCACAAATACACCTTAAGTCCTAAATGTTAAATACTAAACTGAAGACGTGACACAAGAGTTTGTTGGCAAAATAATAGGTCGCAGTTTATTAAAGATAAATGGTGGAGGAGAAGGCAAATTGCGAAGCGGCACAACCAGTAGCAATAACCAGTGTATGGCCATTCGGCACTAATCACTGGTACCAGGAACAAAGTCCTTTACGATTGGCCGGTGCTAATTCTGGCATCAGAGTGACTACGCCTCCTCTGAACTCAAAATGACGTGCCCAGAAAAAGCAGGTCAAGGGATCCCCCTCACAAAGGGACCAAGAGCCAAAGTACTTCAAAGAGGGTAGTGACCTACAGCCAATCAGCGATAGCACCGTATGAACTGGTCACCGTCTCACAAATACCTTTCTGCCAACTGTGCCTGCTCTGTATAAAAGAGAAAGAAAATTGGTTAAGCATAACATATATACATTGTAAAATTGACGGGAAGGAGGGAGTGATTTCCAACTAAGAAAGAGAATCCAGCATGCCCTGGGAGGAGCTATATACTATCCTTAAGAACACTGCCATGGACATCCTACTGCTGGAATCTGCAGCGTATTTAACCATGAATGGTTAAGCACCCATGATGATAGACGTTAACCCTATCATCTGAGTTTAAGGACAATTACCTTATGGTTTCACTTGTCATTATATAATTTGCATGCAATGTTCCATCTAAGCTGATCAAACTAGAAACGAAAGAGTTAAACGTTAATCTAATGACAACTCTACCAGAGTTTCATTAAGAATGTGCAATATTCTTTTTTTACAAAGTTCAATTTTTAACACTATGGGCTAGATTTACTAAGCTGCGGGTTTGAAAAAGTGGGGATGTTGCCTATAGCAACCAATCAGATTCTAGCTGTCATTTTTTAGAAGGCACTAAATAAATGAAAGCTAGAATCTGATTGGTTGCTATAGGCAACATCCCCACTTTTTCAAACCCGCAGCTTAGTAAATCTAGCCCTATGACTTCCAGATTGCTGACATTAAATGGAACAGTGTTTGATTCTCAAAAGTGTATGTATTTGTTTTGTTTACACATACCTGTACAACTGAAAATAAAGACTTTGGGCCTGAGTCATTAAGCACGGATACTGAACACATTGCAAAACCGCGAGTAAATCGGCTCTGCATACTCCCGAAGTCAACAAGGAACAGATCTCAAGATACATGTGGTGATGACTACAGGGGGTAAATGTATCAAGCCGAGAGTTTTCCAGTGGGTTTGAAAAACCAATCAGATTCTAGCTATCATTTATTTAGTACATTCTACAAAATGATAGCTAGAATCTGATTGGTTGCTATAGGCAACATCTCCACTTTTCAAACCCGCAGGAAAACTCTCAGCTTGATTCATTTACCCCCAGGTGTAGGGTTAATCTTCTCTGCTAGAGCAGATACTGCAGAATGAATACAATACCTTATCTGGAATATAAAATCTGAAGAGAACGTTCAGAAAAATATATATATTTTATTCATGTTATATGTTAATATTATAGTCATTTATGATTATACATGGAAATATTTTAAAAATGTGTTTTTTATTTTATTTTTTAGAAAAACATTTATTAGGGTGTTCTTGATCCTATTGTACATAACATAACAGACATTATTATAGTTGAATCTGAATACAGAAACATATTTCAGCATGCATACTCAGCTGTCAAAACTAATATTCGGGACTTAGACTAGCCTGTAACTGTAGCAAGAGATATGGCAGAAAACCAGCGTACTTCTGTGTGCGCCGGACTTTGACTTGGACGTGGCTGCACAGGAACACCCTTACTGTATATTGTGTACGTAAATTTGCCCATTCCACACCCCGTTCACTCTCCTAAACCGTAGGCTGTAGTAAGTGTGGTTTGCGCTCAAAGCTGACTTGGATGTGTCTGCTTTGCGCATTGTCCGCTTCTGAGCATGTGCAGAGGGATCTTTGCTAACAATGTGCTCAAAACAGCCAGATACGTGTCTTAATGACAGAGGCGCTTTCAATGTACACTTGGACCATGCTGATACCATTGTCTCATCTAAGCTGAAAAGTCTGTAAATATTAGTATTAAAAACTGAACTTCTCCTGGAAGGTCCATTGTGCAGGGGTGCTCTGATTACCTGTTAGTATCAACGTTTTTATTTCCAGCTCAGCTTAGAGGGAAGTGATACTCCCAGCGCATTGCAGCACTTACATTGTTGCCTCTTAACCTTTCTTACATTTGGTTTCACACATTGTAAATATAATTCTATATACAATAAAACTAGGTTTGTTACTGTACCGCATTACAGGACAGTGTTACTGTAGCTAGTGTTTCCTGTGCTAGTAAGTAATATACCTGTGACCTAAATGAGAGCTTCCCATAAGTCTTAAATTCACACTACATTCAGGTGTAATAATTTGCACATAATTTGCTCAGAATGTGTTAAATACAGCGCCCAAGTGTTGCTCATTTTAAAATAATCTTTAGCTTTCGTCATTTTTATCCCATGTACTATAAATAGAAAGAAAGAAAATATTGTCTATGAATATACAGTGGAATTTAAATACTAAGGTCATTTTCCTGTGCAACTATATTGCTACAGCCGAGTACACTTTTGTCCAACTTCTCCCCTATTTTACAAAATGCCACCCTTTTATTTAGGGCAGCAAAGTATTTTATTGTTTTTTCAGTCAACTGGCCCAGTAGAATGCAATAGAGAGTGCTATATATCAATCAAGTATACCAAATGTCATGTATATAAGACACTGCTGACATAATGAAGCATACATCTACATGGAATGTTGTGTGTATGAGCAGATTGTTCCAAAGTTCTAAAAACAAGGTACTCTTAGGGCTCTTATACACAAACATTGAGCAACAATGACTAGACCAGGGACATAATGATTGTATGTGGGGGGTGCAGATACTACATGGTCTGGAGAAGAGGGTGGCTCCAATCCACCCTGACACCCCTCATCCCCACTGATGTCCCACTATGATCTCAATAGAGCAGAGCATAGGCCCCTTCTGGTAGTACTGTAGTCCAGCCCATGCATTCTATAAGAAGCACCCACTCTGTACCATTGCAAGCAAGAAGGGGGGCCTCCAGAGGGTGGAACGGCAGAGGGTCTCTACGTCACTGGGGTACTTTATCCACACTATCCTCATCAGCATAGGGTACTATGTATTTAAGGACTGCTTCCATTGAACTTCCATTTTATTTTACCGAGCGGTAATGCTTGCGAACGCTGCAGGCAATATCTAAATTGACACAAAGCAGAGAGGATGTGTATCAGAAAGTCTGTGTACAGCCCTGTTCGCATATTTTTTGACACTCAGGGCCGGAATCATGTTCGGTTGCAGTTTGCACGCAACTTGCGGATATAAAAAGAGCACGGAATTTGTGAGTAGTTCTGACCATATTCAAATCCAAGCAGATCTCACGACGCATCGATTTGAATCTGGGTGTATTGATGCTCTGCTGGAATGTTAATTTCCTTATGTAGACAGACAGACCGCACAAGTGTGTGTGCAGTATAAGGTGAAAAATATTTTATAAAATAAATGAGCAACTCTTAACAGTATAATCATTATTACAAATATGGATTTAAAAATGTTTTATATATATTTTAATCATAAAATACATACATATATTTTAATGCATACTGTACATACAATGTATTTTTTTAATCTCTCTTACTTGCATACACATGTTCTGTGCTAGCTATTGGCATGCATACGTGTAGTTTTTAAAGCAAAGTCTATGACGTGACAATCCTCACTATTAGTGGACACTTACACCGGTCCTGTATCTGGTGCAAGTGATACAGCTGAAACTAAGAGTACTTGTCAGAACCCCAGGCCTTGAATTGGCCGCATCTGCATCGGAACGCCCTAGGCATGCCCTCCCTGTACATTGCCTATATTTGTCCTCTACTTCCCTCCCTCATTCCGCCCTTTTTCAAGTTGTAGACAGTTATAAGTGTCATTTGGACTTGGACATAAATTGCATGCAATTGCGCTCATAGGCGCATTTCTGAGCATGTGCAGAGCTATTCCACGCAAGCTATGCTACGCAAAGGTCCGGACATGAATCGGCCCTCAGTGCCAAAACACGCTTTTAATAGGCTTTAAGAGCATATGTTAATGTGTAAAATTAACCCCTGCATGTACAAGGCTTTAAATACAACAACAGAATAACCAGTGACAGATGATAATCCCAACACATTCATAACAAACACAGTAAGCACCCAACTATTTATTTTAGGTGCAAAAAATAAATTGTTTTTTTGAGCATTTTTACTTACCAATGCAAAACAGTATACATCTAGCACAATGGAAAGAAGAGGTAATGGTCATGGCTTTCTTAATGCATGGGCATGCTGGGCAGTTGCCCGGGGGCCTCACAAGCATAGGGCCCACAAAGGCTTGCCAGATTTTAAATATATTTTTCCAGTCCTTTACGATTGGCCAGTGCTAAATCTGGCGGCAGAGTGACCACACCTCCTCTGGACTCACAATGCCTTGCCCGCACAAGGCCTATCAAGGGATCCCCCAGCTGGGAAACCAAAAGCCAAGGTACTTTGAGGAGGGCAGTGACCTGCGGCCAATCAGCGATAGCACCGTGTTACCGGTCGCCAGCTCACAACTGATTTTCTGCCAACTGTGCCTGCTTTGCATAGGAAGAAAACCAACATTAACATTAAAACATAACCACGCCCTTTCTGACGGGCGAGAGGGAGGGAATTTCCAGCCAGAAAGAAGCTTGCACACGTGTTGTGAAATACTATATCCTAATCAGGACACTCCCACAAACAAAATCATTGGCTGGAATCAACAGTGGACTTAACCAACACTGTGTCATCATCAGACATTATCCGCTATCCTCTTCGTTTAAGGACGTTCAGCTTATCGCTTCACTTGCCACTATCTGCAAAGAAATATTTACAAATGTTTGTGTTGAACACTTGATTAATAATAAATAACTGTGACACAAGACTCTGAGTGAGAAGGAAAAGAGTGAGACCCCACTTGTCCAATGTTCCTGTCTACTCAGTTTGTGACTAATTTATGGATGTGGTACATTGACGTGCACCTGCTCATGCCCATATATCAAATGGTCATATTTGCAAGCAAAATGGAAAATCAAATATGCCAGCACCTGACCACGTTTGTATTTTTAAGAGTATCAATTGGAAAGCAATATAAATGCATTGTTTGGATGAAAAATAAATATATGTATATGTCCAGCACAATACCAATATGAGGTACACATTTTAATCAAAACATTTAGGCTCTCTGAATTGGGTGTACTAAAATGTTCATTGCACACTTTTTATTTTCTTGCACTTAAAGGAACACAAATATATCCAATACTAATAAAGGGATAAAGAGAAACAGATTAATTTATACCTGGTAAAACTGTATTATGTGCGGGAGGCAGATGCAAATACCCCATAGTTCCGTACTCTCCCAGAATGCTCGGGAGACTCCCGAATTTCTGGGAGTCCTCCCATAATCCCGGGAGAGCAGGGCAACCTCCTGGATGGAGCCCACTTCATAAGTGAAGTGGGTCGGGGCGGGGCTTAGTAATGTTATTATCACATCATCAGTGCCAAAATGATGGTATTCATTAAGTCCCACCCCCACGTGCCCACCTCCCCCTTGATCTTCCGGGGGTCAGCGAGTAACAGTTGGCAAGTATGAAATACCCAATGATGATGATGATTATGGTCTCCTGCACTAGAGAACAGCTCGTGATTTGCAGGCAGGACTAATATTCGATGAGAATGCACCCTGCAACCATGTGCTTCATTAATATCATTACTTCCAAGTGTAGATTACAGTTTAGTGAATAGTGGTTCAACTCATAGATGGCCCATGTAAATAACGTGACACTGTAAAGCAGTGAAGGGCAGCAGGCAGCCCTCCGAGCCTTCACCTGTAGCCCCCAACTCCTTCCTGCTTTGCTGTCAGACTTGTTTTTTATAGCTTGTAACACTTGTTCAGAATTCCTGCTGATATGTCATTATAGAGAGGTGTCTCTGATTAAAGGTATTGTTTTAACATATTGCTGAGATTAATTGTTCTGTGCTGCACTTTCAAAGGTCAGAGGTCAGGTTGTCAATCAATGCTGTAAAATTTCCTATACCCAGAGCCAGCTAACCCTGTGTGTGTGTGTGTGTGTGTGTATGTGTATATGTTTGTACATTGTATGCTTTGCATCATAAATTGGTTCAATTTATATTACAGAAGCTAATAGCATGCAAAGTAGTAAATATATATCAAACAACTCTCTTCTAAACATTATTTCTCTCCCGGAAAGAAAATGACAGACAATGTTTAGATATAAACAATATCAGTGCCGATCCTCTTCCTTCCTTATACTGCTCTTGCTTCCTTGATGTGGGAGACACCTAGTGGTGACTTGGTGTAATCATGGTTCCCAAGGGTGCTGAAACTGAGAGCCTACACACAAGCATTTTTTTCTCTTCATTTATACAAGGACAATAAACTTTGAGTGTCAGGTCTGTTTAGTCTTTATTCCTATACTGGATGATATCTGACAGTGGTTTATTTTTTTACTGGTCAGTGAATCAAATACAAGCAGAGACCAAGCCTGAAATATCAATCTGCTCCCTTCTCATTCCTACAGATTCAAATAAAACCCTGGACCCTCAACAATCTGACCCCACGGCAACAAGCTCTTGTTGACAGAGAAACCCCCTTTCTATACGACTCTCGTTTCACCTCATAGAGAGAGAGGAGACCACAGCGGAATGTTGATGTGCTAAGGACACTAAGCCAAAAAAAAAACAGACGGCAAATGGGTTCTGGAATTCAGGCAACGCCGTGAAAAGGCTGAGTTAAAGCTAAGAATTTTTAAGTGCAGCTTTGGAGAACTGGGACCTCTTCCAGCATTGGCTGAAACAAGCAGAAGGCTAGAAGTCACGGGAGTCTTAGCTTTGGCTTCTGTAACAACAAAAATAGTAAAGAGATAAAAGAATAGAGATGTACATGAAACAAAAGCCACATAATGTATACGCACAAATGCGGTGTTGTAATGCTTTTCCGAGAGCAGATACCGTTTCTAATGTATTCTCTCTTGCAGAACAGAAGAAGCGTAGAAACTGTAGTGATAAACTATTCCTGAAAATGAGCTTTTAATTAAAATACGCCATAAAAATGCCCTCAATCTGACCGCAAATCAGCCAGCCAGCAATATCTTTTGTCTCACGCTTCTATTGTGTCTTTTATCCTTTTATGTTTTGCAAAGCGAGGGCCGTGTGTTTATAGGGCAGAAAATGCTTCTGTTGTCAGTACAAAGATACTCATGTTTCGGAGTATTATTGACTCAGCTACAGAATTTTTTTTAGATCTAATTATTCTTTTATTCTGTTTCATGCAATATGTTGCAGATACAAAATGGTTAACTTTTACTTTATTACCTGCATTCCACTGATAAGTATAAACAGCTTTGTAGGTTGGATGAATATGGTATATTGCATGCATTTTATATATTTATTTAAACGTTTTATCGCCACTGTGACAGCTGCACAGGAATAGCCAACAATAGGCTGTGTCTGTTTGCTATGACCCAGGAATTTTATCAATATTGTTGTCTGATAAAACAGGTCTATTCTTCAAGCCTTTCTAGCGGTGATGGCTACTTGTCATGTCAAATATGGAAATGCAGTAACAACAAAAAAAACTGCAAGCTGAACAACTGTGACACAAGACTCTGAGTGAGAAGGAAAAGAGTCAGACCCCACTTGTCCAATGCTCCTGTGTTTATGGATGTGGAACATTGAAGTGCACCTGCTATGCCCATATACAGCCAAAGTGGTGCCTAAAAAACATTGATTTGTATAGAGCTGGGTTATTCTCCAAACCAGCTTTCTTTTTAAACTGTTAAAATAGCTGTTCATTGTATTGCACTTCTTTATACAATAAAAACAATTATTTTTTTATATACTCTTATTAGGGAAATGTAATTTAAGCCAATGCCTAAAGTCAGCTTTTAAATTATATATTATTTAAATTAAGAAAATTATATTTATTGAGTACACCCCCTTTTTTAACACAAAAAGGAAACATCTTCATACAGTGAGTATATATATGAATATATATATATATATATATATATATATATATATATATATATACTCAACTGCCTGATCATGTAAATATAGAACCTGTTGCATAATATAAGCTGACAGCTGGGTACAATGTAGCTTCTACCAACATATAATAAAAGTGGTACCCTAGGGAGCAACTAGTGTGCAGCAAACCATCGAGAGAAGCTTTGATTTAAATTGGCTAAGGTCCCTCTTCATAAATGAGTATAGCAAATGATAGAGAAGCCAACATTAAACATTCCCTTCCACATTTCAATGCGGGGGACCTCAGAAGACCTCCCATTTGGAGGTTATACATTTGCAAGCACAAAATAACATAGAGTGCACTAGGAAAGTATTAAAACAAAAACTATCTCAAGATTAATAACACACAGCAGACAGATTGTGCACTCTAATTTCAGAGTTATTTTATTAGATAAACTGCATGAAGAAGTGTTTAATATAATGACAAGTTCAAAAAGATGTATAAACATTGCTTCATCTTTACCACAATTAGGACAATTGGCAGTCTCATGAATGACTCTAATAAACAAATGTGTGGGACACATATTAGCTCTGCGATCATCAGGGTTTGAATGAATCTATTTGTAGCTTGAATTAAGACCTCAAAAGGGGCTTTCAAAGTCAATTTCCATGCTTCAACTAGGTATCTCCTATGTAGAAATGTTTTATCAGTAGCGGGTTTACTGAAGTATGAAAACTTCTGCATAAAACAGTAGACCCTTCAGGATCCCATTGTATGCAGCCAGAGTGCCATATTTGGTGGTACATCTAAAGCCAGTTGTTAGGAATATTATATGACTTTTATAACTGCTGAAAATATTTGACTTTGTTTTCCTCAAAGAGGCCTCATAAAGAACCCACCTCTCACATGCTCAAGAGCATCCCACCTTCAAGTTCATTAAATGGGTATTGCTGCAAATTGGGATATTGGGGGAATCTGATTGTATCTGCAGTTCTCAAGTGCAGACGCTCCAGATAAATAATTATATACTATATGTGGAGGGAGATTTAAATGCATGCTGGGATCCCATAATTGCAATTGCATATCTAATATTTCTAGTATCCCCAGCAACAATGCTTGATCTAGGATATTTGTTTCCTTGGCGTTATCCTGGATATACTAGGAAATTATATGCATAACCTGTAAAGCTAAAGAATACCTATAAAAATCAGGAACATTTCTGGGCTTTATTTTGGCCTCTGTAACAATAAAAATAGGGAATTGGCTTCCTGAGAACACTGTTTTGCCAGACCAAATAAAAGAAATAAGTAAGAAGTTCAGCATTTTAAATCGCCTTCTCAAGGCACGACTTGGAGATCGAAGGTAATTTTTATTCCAGCACTTCGTCCGGTTGTGTAAGAGTTCTCCATTTCTTAATTTTATCTCTTATATTTTTGTTACGATATTTAGTTTAACATAATCATCCCAGTGGCGTGTAATAATAAATCCAAGATATTTTAGGGAGATGGACCCAGGGGTGGATCTAGGAAATTGATATACCCGGGGTGATGTGGGGGGGGTGATTTAGGCCCCGCCCCCTTTCCGAATTCTAAGGCTGCCGGCGGCTGCACACTATGTGCAGGTCCGCTCGGCAGTGACAGTGTGCTGTCCCGCTGCTCTGCTGAACTGACCTGCACAGTGTGCAGCTGTCGGCAGCAAGCCCCTGCTAGAGGGGGGGGCGATGGCCCCAATCGCCCCCCCCCCCCCCCCCCCCCGGATCCGCCACTGGATGGACCAGTCCAATTGGAATAGTGTAGGCATTTTTATAGCTGGAATTAATCAATTGCGAGCATTAGTGACTTATGTCGGTTAATCTTAACGCCTGAGTGTGGCCGTAAGATTAATGCATTGTTAAGCCATACCTAATGAGGCATATGGATCATTCAGAAAGAGTAAAGTATCATGTGCATACAACGTCACTTTTTCAGCCTTTAATACTTTGGACCCTGATAACTGAATTAATTCTAATATTAGTTTCAGAGATTTGCCAAACTAGAAAATATATCAGATGACAGAGGACATCCCAGTCTAGTACCTCAATAATTTTAAGGAAAAATGAAAGGAACCCCCCCCGTATTTAATCTAGCTCTAGTAGGGCCATGGTAAAGCATATTTACTAATTTCAAGGACCATATCCCATTTTAGTCATAATCTGTCAAGGATAAACCCACCCAACTGAGTTGAATGCCTTTTCCGCATCTAAAGGACTACACTTGTGACAAAGTCTGGCCGTGAGTTAACTGTAGATCAGACATGAAACATTTTACGGCCGACATAGGCGAACTTCCTGGGAACAAGACTGTTTGGTCACTACATATTTTATTATGTATGACCAAATTCAATTTTCTAGGTCATACTTTGCCAGTATGTGAGCATCTGAGTTAATAAGGGAGATGCTGAGTTATGATCATTAATAATATGGTTCCTTACTCTGATTAGAGACTATTTTAGTCAGTGGAGACAGATGAAGGGGACTTTGTTAAGAGTAGAGATGTTAACTGACTCCCGTGTTTTGGTTTTGGTTTTAGATCTGGATTAACTTTGTGTTTTAGTTTTGGCAAAACCGCCCTTGTGTGTTTTGGTTTTGGATCCCTATTTTTTTCTGAAATCACATAATTTGGCTCTTTTTTTGTTCCTACATTATTATTAACCTCAGTAACATTAATTTCCAGTCATTTTCAGTCAATTTTCATCAAGTGACAAGAACACTGCTACTCCTCCTGTTTCTGTATGAGCAATGGCACTCAGGGCCATCTTTTCCATTGGGCATGATGGGCAGGTGCCCGGGGGCCCCACGGGCAAGAGGGCCCTATATGCAGGGCTCTTAATTAGAATAAATAATCCTGCAAAAGAAAAAACTGCAAAAAAAACCTTCAAGGGTCACTGAGCAAGTACATCTATCTATCTCTATCTCTATATATCTATATCTATATCTGTATCTCTATACATTTATATCTATATATATATCTTTATATATATGTAGGGGTCCCGGTGCACTGCTTTGCCCGGGGGCCCATAATGTTGTTAAGATGGCCCTGATGGCACTGAGCAATGTCACTGGAGACTGGAGAGTGGCAAGAACACTGCTACCCCTGTTGCTGTGTGAGCAATGTTGTTTGATCTCCTGGGGAGGGAGTTACTTATGGAATCCAAAACACGCAAGATCCGACAACGCAACAATGATGTTTTGTCTCGATTCAGATCCGAGGACACGCAAAAGTACAGAGCCGGATCCCCTAATTTCGGGTGGGCTCGGTTTTCAGGAAACCTAGCCTGAGCATCTTTAGTTAAGAGATGAGCATCTAATAGGCATCAAGAGCTGCTTAAAAGGTTCCTTTCTTTATTACGGCCGCCATATCTGCTTTCCCACACAGGGGAAAATTTCTCCAGTTTTCAAACATCTTTCACATTCCTGAATGGCTCCTTCCTCATGCTGTGGTTTGTGAGATTAGTCTAGAGGCATATATTACCTCACTTAATTGCACTACATTTCAGGCCATGTCATGTCTTCTTTAAAGTGCATTTGACTTCAATTTTCCATGTATGCGCAGTTTTCTTGTAAGCAATCAGATCCCCAAAATGTTCACAGTAGTACAGATTATTTTAGTATACAAGTGTACTGATCTTGTGGGGGGCAAAAATCTATCCAGCCATGTCTCTGAGTAATTAAGGACAAGGCTGCATATGACAAAGGAAGTATTATTATTCATGGAGGGGACATGAGGCAAGTGGGAGGCCACATATTCCAAGAAGCAGGGACCTCCAAGAGCACAAAATAGTGATGTAGGGCACCTAGTAAACACATTCTGGAAATTGTACAGTAAAAACTCACTTATGCATTAAACTAAGTTCATTCATACAAATTATTTTTGAATGTCGTTTCTAGGGAAAATATTTGAACTCTTCCCACCCCTTGCATTGTTTCAGTTACACATACTAACCCAACATTTATGTTGGACACATAACAGCAACAACCAATCAACAGTGGTCTTTTATTTGTCCAGCATAAGTTGTATATTGAATCTAGGTCTGAATAGCAAAATGTGATCCATGAAAGGTATCTGAAGATTACCTCTATCAGTCTGCAGCAGCAAGTTCACTAGCCCCTTCTCCGCTGTTCCCTAGCTTATATCTCTTTCAGTTCACTTCCACTTCCATAATATTGATCCGTAATTCATCTCTCTAGCAATTCTCAACTCATGCCTCATACAGACCACCTGCATAGCATCATTGTGTTAAGCTTTCCTTAACTCCAGTCAACAGTTTACATCTCCTTTGGTACCCACCTAGCCATTATTTTAGCTCAATTCATGGCAAGATCAAGGACCTATGGTCCTGAAGCTAAAAATTATGAAGAACAGCATTTTGAGACCAAAGGGTGTGTGACCAGCCTCATGGAGGGCATGGATAGCGCAACCACCTCCCTCTTCCTCTCCTCTTTCCTTACATGATGCATGCACCAATACCTGGCTTGCACAGCTTTTAAGGCATGTCAAGAGTTGCAAATACCTCTCAACTGTTGCTCAAGTTCCTGTCTGGGCAAAATATGGACAATTCTGATGGAATCAGGACAATTGAGAAGTAAAGGTGTTATTTTACTGACCATGAATGATGTCAAAACAGAGCATATAAATGGTATCAATCAATACAGACAGGAGACTGCATATTAGTCAGAATCGTAATGACCAATATACAATGCAGAGACTATCCTGGGACTGATATAAAATACAGAGAATAGCCTAGCAGCAACCACACAGCACAACGAGCATTTTATTGACTGATACACAATGCAGAGAGCATCCTAGTTACCACCATACAATGCAAAAGAGCATTCTAGGGACTTATATACAAAGCAGAGATCATTCTGGTGACCACCATACAATACAGAGTGATTACAATACAATGCAAAGACTATAGAAATGATGGCCATACAGTCAGGGCTCGACTGTACTTTACACAGATTTCCTCCATGGGAGGGACTTTTAATCCAGCCACCTACAATGGAAAATCTACTACAATGGATCAGTCTGTAGGCCCCACCACTCGCAGCATGGAAGGTGCTCACTGAGGCCCAGTCACCCGACTTAATCTAATTCTTCCTCCTCCTATTCCTTCTTCCTCCTCTTTTTCCTCTTTCATCATCATTATCATCATCACCATTTATTTATATAACGCCACTAATTCCGCAGCGCTGTACAGAGAACTCATTCACATCAGTCCCTGCCCCATTGGAGCTTACAGTCTAAATTTCCTAACACATGCACACAGACTGAGACTAGGGTCATTTTGATAGCAGCCAATTAACTTACTAGTATGTTTTTGGAGTGTGGGAGGAAACCGGAGCACCCGGAGTAAACCCACGGGGAGAACATACAAACTCCACACAGATAAGGCCATGATCGGGAATTGAACTCATGACCCCAGTGCTGTGGGGCAGAAGTGCTAACCACTTAGCTACCATGCTGTCCACATCCTCCTTGTACTTCCTCCTATTTCCTCCTCCATCTTTCTTTTTTCCTCTTACTTTTTAATATGTAGACTTTACTTCTGAAGTGTGCCTGTACGTAAAAGGATTTGTAATGCCAATGCTGATTAGCTAAAGAAAGTCAATTGTTTATTATCATTCAGAATGTCTGAAGCTGTTCGACATTTATCACGGATTAGGTATTGAAACATGCCTATTCATCTGTTTTCTTGGTGCACGTTTTCTCCAGTGTAAGCATTTTGCAGTAATTATAGGCATCTTCCTCTTTGTTGTGTGCTTTCAACAATATTGGGGCTTCTCAATGTAACAATTGATTGAAACAGGAGTTGTAAAAACATTTAGAATAGCTGAACATTCATGAAATGTAAGGTAGTACATACTGCAACGTTTTTTTGAAGCTGCATGTGTGATAATCGTCACATTTGTGTCGCTACACAATTGCCTTCCACTACAATCAGCAAAAATGCAGGTGATTTTTTGAAATGATTGCAATTTTCTTTACTTAGGAGATTGTTCCAAAATGTTTTAATTGCTGCCAGCATATGTTCTTTGTGTTTTAGGCTTTGCCACATTCCTCATATGTTTTTTTATTACTACCCAGAAAAATTTAATCTGATTACAATCAGGTGACCTATAATAAAATTGAAAAAAGTATATAAACAGTTATATGGCATAATACAAACATATAAATTGTCTTATAGTAACTTACAGTGTAATGTAATACCATAATAATATGCTTTATAACAATTTACTCATCAGGTGTGCGAACCCAATTGTTGCCATTATTCAACAAGCCGCTGTAAGGGACAAGGACCTTACAAATGATCTATTCTTGGAAACAGTTGCTTATCCATAATGTATACAGAAGATAAACGCCTCAAAAGTAAAAATATTTTCATTACAAACATCAACATACTGGTTTTCTAGGAAACTGCTTGATGAAGTCTTTGATAAGCTTATCAGCATGTAAGTGGCTCTGCTGAACCCGAGACCATTCCACCAGACCATAGCCCTTCCTATGCACCAGAAAAGGAACCAGTCAAGATTTCTTTCCACCACAGTGGATGAGGTCTAAACTTGCTTGAGGTTACGGCAGGCTTACTTAAGAAGAGAGCGTTGGAAGGTATTAGAGATTTATAACGATATAAGAAGCTTCAATCTGAAAACTATGGAATTTACTTGCTTCATGATGACAAAAGGTTGAATAAACTTTGGCCCGAACTTCCTGCAGGGCTGCCAGAGTCGGATGTTCCGCGCAGAAAGCCACGCCTTGACACCAACTTTAAAAGAGCAAGGACTGGGATGTAGATCAGCGAATAACTTTGATTTAAAGGATGCTTGGCATAGGGCAGAATGAACCTTTTTCCACACTACTCAAAGGGGAGCAGCAGTAGAGTGGACCTAAGGCAGACTTGTTGGAACAATAGAGGAAAAGGAATTAGCCCTGGAGTGGAAACCAAGGTTGCAGAACAATGGAGACACTAGAGTGGAGGATTCACAGGCATTGTTATAGGTAAACTCTGCCCAAGGAAACAGAGTGGTCCAGTCATCATGACACTTTCAGATGTACAATCGAAGGAATTGTTCAAGGAACTGATTAACCCTTTCCATTTCCCCATTAGAATGAGGGTGGTATGCTGAAGATTGAGGTTCATTGTAAGCAAGGAAGAAGCTCTAGAAAACAGCAGCAAACTCAGTGCTTCGGTCAGATCCTATATTGATTGGAAAATCATGGAGCCAGAAAAAATGCTGGACAAACAAGGATGCCAAAGTCCGGGCACATAGAAGCTTGGTCACAGCAATGAAGTGAGCCATCTTGCTGAACAGGTCAACAGTTACCTAGATAGTATTACAACCTGATGATCAAGGTTAGTCTAAAAAAGTCCAAGGAAAGATGCATCCATGGTTTAATCAGAATGAGTAAGGGCATAAATTGGCCGAAAGGACATCTTCTCGAAGATTTATCTTTGGAGCAGACCTCACAGGAGAGGATGAATTCCCTGATGGCCACCACACAACACAAGACAACTTTTCGATGATCTTGTTAATACCAGGGTGTCCAGAAGTTTGGATCAGAGAGTACCACCTTCCTTAGAGGGTCTGGGACAAAAAGTCTGTCAGCAAGAGCCTCCGAAGGTACGTGATCCTGAAGTGGACAGACAGTCTCTTCCAAGTCTTGGGCTAAGGCAGCACAGATGGTAGAAACCGGAACAATGAGAAGAGATTCTGCAGCAAGAGGCTGGTGAGAGACAAAGCTATGGGACAGGTCATCTGCCTTAATGTTTCTTGAGCCTGGTTGGAATGTGATAATAAATTTAAAGATGAAGAGAGTTCAGGTGCCATTCTTCGAATGCCTACTTAATAGCCAACAGCTCCCGATTATCCACATAATAATTGGCTTCCGCTGGTGAGATAGTATGGGATAGGTAGGCACAAGGGTGAAGGCGATAATCGCAGAAATCCTTTTGGGACAGGATTACTCCTGCACCTACATCAGAGGCATCCACCTCAACTACAAAGGATAGCTCCAGTTTTTGATGTCTGAGGACAGGAGCAGAAATTAAGGCGCGTTTTAAAGCCTCAAAGGAAGCAACTACTGAAGGAGACCAATAGGTGGTGTCAGCAGGTCAATGATGCAATCATACTCTCGATTCGTTGAAAGGTAATCCATTTATTTCTTTGAAAAGACATCCTGAAAGTCTCAGTATGGATTGGGTAGTAGCTCAGGACAGGTCTGTATGACCCGGAAAGAGATGTAGGGTCAAACACGAGGATGAACATCACTGAGTTATTGAGTTTTTTCCCACTTACACCAGTCGATTAGATTTGTAGACCCAGAATTAACAGCACTGAGGTACATTGTATCAAGAACAAAGTTATGCTTTCTGAATGAAGGGTGCCTACCATGAGCTGTAGTGGGTTGTCCTAAAAAGAATCTTGCTACCCATCAAAGGATTTCTATCCAGACAATAAACTATAATAACTTGTTCCAGCTGGATGGGCTGGATACCCAAAGTCTTGGTTAATTCCTGGTCCAGAATATTTCCAAAAGCTGCATTGTGCAGCAAGGCGGAGACAGGAACAGGTTGTCAGTTGAATGTAATCTGAGCTGGGACTAATAACACATGTTTGGAAGAGACTATTTGAAGGTCTAGGTGAACCTCTCCCTCATTCACTTGGCCTGGTTAAGGCATGAGCGGAAGAGGTGCCGACTGATGCCACAGTACAGGCAGAAACCCAGGAAGCGTCTTCTGGACCCTTCTTCAGGGAATAGTCAGAAAGCCCCCAACGGCATAGGTTTTGCAGTATCTACAGGAGCAAAAAAAGGGTCAGAAGGTGAAAAGGAGGTTGAGATATTTTCTGATTTTCTCTCCTTAATTCACCTATCAATTTTGATTGCTAGTTGCATTAAATTCTCCAGTGAGGACAGAGCGGGCTATTGTACAGGGGAGTCTTTTTCATGTGATCTAATAGACCAAGGCAAAACATTCCATTCGCTGTCTGTGGACCAGCACTGAAACTGAGTGCTGTACTCCTCTGCGGCACTCCTTGTATCCATCATTATTTTTTGTGGTGTGATGACAATGAGCAGTGTACTTTGAAATTATAATTTTAGTATTGTAAAATAATAGATTATTTTTTTTTGAGACTGAGAGTGCCAGGTTTATGGTGATGTGGCCTGAGGCCTATTGTCCTAGGTTATACCATAGCCACAACCACCATGATGACCGATACTAAGGATTGGCGATAGTGTACTTCACCCATGGATCTGGGTATATTGTTTTTGGTCCAAAATGCGTGGGTACTGCACTCCCTGCCCCATAGGGTGAGAGATACTTTAAAGTATAAAACTGTACATTAGACACTGAGCAACATTTTTGGAAATACTGCAAAAGCAGATGAATAATGCTCCTGCAAGCACCTTTACAAGCAAAAAAAACTGCTTTCATCTGTAAGTATTGCTGCCCATATAATGTAAGGTGTTACACACATCTGACACACAAATGATATTATTGCAAAGCTACAGTGCGTTAAAGCCAAATGAATCAAGCAAACTGTGGATACAATATGGTGAATTGTTAGTTACACACAGTACATAACTAAACCCATACACAAACCTCACCCTGACACACACAATTGAAGACGTGCATAGATAGGATTTATTGATGCACAAAAACATAGCTACAAACATCACATATCTGTTACCTATTTATGCAAACAAGATGACACTTGATGTAAGAATAAAGACATTTGGACACCCCACGAGAAACGAAGATTCCTGAAGTATAGAAAGCAACAGACTACAATAGATGAGCAAGAAATAGACTATGATTGCAGAAGAAAGCAATAAATTGGGCTAATAGGAGGGATTACAAATGTCTGTTTGGGAGCAATTAATGTGTGCAATGGGGTGGAATTGTTGGTGAGGCATATGGAAATAGAATGTAAGAGATAATGAGAAATACTAAGTATTCCCTGTTCATGTTTACAAGCGTGTAGACAGCTTGCCGTCTAACTGATTGACTGACTCAATGACAGAATAAGCTATCAGATGTTTCAGATAAGGAACTACTGTACAAAGGACTTACACTAAGCCATATTGAACTACAATAAATAACATAAATGTAACAAGCTCTTTATATATAGCGATCCTCATATCTAGTTGTAGTTCACCTTCTCCAATCATTATACAGTGCATCCCATTGTAGAACTGTTTCAGAATATAAGTAATGTTACGCAGAGGAATAGGGTCTGCTGTATACATAAACAGGCAAGCACAATAGTTGTCTTTAGCAAAACAAACTGAACACTTGGCATAAAGCTTCAAAAAGTAAATTTTTTATTTTGCCATCTAAAATAATTATATTCTGAATGTTAGCATGTATTAGCCTGATTCACCAAGGAATGTAAATGCTGATTTTGTGCGCTTAATCAGCAAACTTTGATCTGCTCATGCCCAGAACCTGACCATACGCAACTAAACGCATCAATGTTCGAGTTATCTTTGGTAGCAAAGGACACTTACTACAGCTAACAAATTTGGGGGGGAATGGGCTGGGGAACAAGCGTTCACTCATAGTCATTGTACAATAAAGGCATGCCAAACACAGTCACATCCGATTCAAGCTTTGGGAATCTTAAAGATTTTGTTTTTCTGCCGTATCTCTTGTTCCAGCTACAGGGCTAGTCTAAGTTCTGATACTAGTGATTACAGTCATGTATGCATTTTATAGCATGTGTTTGCAATCAGAAGCAACTGTAAAAATGTATTTTATATACAGTAGACATGAAGAACATCCTAATAAATGCACTTCATGGGAAACAAAAACTTTTAACATTAATACCTTTGTCATTAACAGGTGACATTAATTGATTTTTATTTCTGTGCATTCCTTTGCACATTTCTATTCTACCTATTGGACGTATCCTGCAGTGTTTTGTGTAGTAGAGCTGAGCAGACCTACACCCGAATTCATCAGCACACGTATCTTCCGCTGCAGTTACGGTCCCCTTATATGGTAACAGCTAACCAGCAAAATGGTGTGACCTAGCAAGTTTGGGGTCCATCATGATCACTTATGGGCACAGCTGGATGGATCAAGAAGATGGTTTATTGGGTCAAGGGAAACAGGGACATCGATTTTCAAATTGGGTAGTGTTGGGAGGGACGGGACACCCATGTGACATCAAGTTTGTTCAATCCATGCCTTGAGTGCCAAATGAAATTACATTGTTACAGAAACCTATTCGTACTAATCCTGATAATCAATTGTCATTAGAAGTCTAAATTCTAGAAATATTGACATTTCAAGTTAAACATTTCCTGTGGCAAGAACTGGAACTGTCCTTATAAAATCAAGACACATGGGTTCGATGTGGCCTAGGATCCTAGAAGTAAGTGTTCCATGGTACTGCAGTGCCAACTCCATGGTTTAATCAAAGATCATTACAGCACAACATGCATAAATAGCCAGCCACGTGATCAGGATACTGTACTTACCTATGGTGCTGATATCAGGGTGGAGAGCAAGGAAACTCTTAGTCTTGCCAGATCTTGTAATCCTGACTTACTCTGCAGGCTGCTGGATACTGTGTGATGACAGGGAGCATCTGTCAATCTGTCAGCTAAAGCCCCCCCCCCCCCACCCTCACGCCCCCATTGCTGATCACGGATCCAGCTGCTTGAGCAAGGTAAAGAAAAAAAAACTACATTCCTCCGCAATTGCAAATACATAGCGGCTACAAATTACCGGGGCCTGGGCCTGCCTGGGGAACACACCTTTACTATATTTGGCTTTAGAACGCCTCTTCCCACGCCTGTTCTACCTCATCACTAGCAGACTGGCGTAAGTGCTAGAATCATGAAAGTCTGCTTAGGCACATATGAGTGCGTCCGCTGCGCAGAGTGATTTCATGCAAGATACAACTCTGCAATCTTGAATAGTATTCACTCTGAATCAGCCCCATTGAGTCAATGTTGGCATCAGGATTTAATAGAAAAAAGGAAAGAAAAATAAAAAAAAATAAAAAAAAATCAAAGTATAAAGATGAAAGAATCTATATTAAATTGATAGACAGTAATTACATGGTAAGGATATTATTAGTAAACACTGGAATATATTTTTTGAGATACTGATTTAAAGGAATTAACTAAATCTTCTTCAAAGTCGAAAACAGGAATCACCTACAATCCACCCCCACCAAACAAGACTATTTCAAGGATATAAAAAAAAAACCAACAGTTTAATGAGCTCTAATTAAAGCTGCACATTAAAAAAGATATATTTATGTGGATGTAGGGATATTACATGGTTGTTTAATAATGGAAGCATATGGATTTAATTGTTATAAACATAAACCATGAATGGTATTTGCTAACCTTTTTTTCCTGCATTCAATTAAGGTGTATTATTACTGAAAGTCTGCAATACATAAAGCAAACTAAAATAAGTTATATATGACTGAGTGGCTGCTACTCTGACAAGTTCATATCGGGGTATAGAAAGGAGACAAAATTTGATTTGCTAGTTGGAGGGAAAGAAAGTCACGTTATACTGCCAACAGCCAATGAAACGTTTGTTGCACTGGTCTACTATTGGTTAAACAAACAGGATCTCATTTTTCGAGCCACATTTGGTACCTGACACAAAAAGCTTTCGTTTTGTGTTTGAAATTCACAGTTCCAGGTTCACTGTTCACAATTAAAAACTACCACAATGTATGAATTTTAGCTCAAACTTGTTTTGGAACCAGTTGGACCATGTGGAAATCAGCTGGACCAAGTGCAAGCCAACTCGAACATAATCAAACCTGTTTAATTTTAATCAATCAAAAATTTGAGACCGTCTTCAAATATTCAAATTTTTGTCAAACCCGTTTAAGACTTCAGCCAGTCCAAGCATCTCTAATAAATAACTCTCCTTTGTGAGCCTTGTTTGTCTCTGTGTTTGTGTTTATTAACGTGGATGAAACCTGTGATATTTCTTAATTCACCTTTGTAAAATCAATCATCAACAGACTTCAATGGAGCTTTGTCCACAGTATTCTGATACTAAGTTCACATGGCACAATTTTATATATAGTAATAACATAAAAGTTTAGTGTCCACAAAACAAATCAGTAGAATTGAAGTTGAATGTTGATTAATGTTAAACCAATGCTAATCCCAATTGCCTCAATGAAAATTAGAGATGCTTAAATAATCAGAATTTGTTTGAAATGTCATCAGGATCTATGATCAGGAATTTGAAATGATTTGATTTTTCCATTATGAAGTTTGTGCTTTCATGGTTTGTGAAAGTTTGAACAAGTTTGAACTTGTTCAACTTGTTTAGATTTAGCTCAAAGACTTTAGGCTAGCTAAGGTTCAAGAATTTCCCACAAATTTTTGAACTTTAGTGGGCAGCACGGTGGGTAAGTGGTTAGCACTTTTGCCTCACAGCGCTGGAGTCATGAGTTCAATTCCCGTGACCTTATCTGTGAGGAGTTTGTATGTTCTCCCCGTGTTTGCGTGGGTTTCCTCCGGGTACTTCAGTTTCCTCTTGCACACCAAAATCAAACTAGTGTGTTAATTGGCTGTTATCAAAATTGACCCTAGTCTCTCTCTCTGTGTGTGTGTGTTGGGGAATTTAGACTGTAAGCTTTAATGGGGCAGGGACTGATGTACAGCGCTGCGGAATCAGTGGCGCTATAAAAATAAATGGTGATGATGATGATGATGAATTAGAGAAAGTGATTCAAGAACTACATTTAAACTAATTCATATATCTCTATTCACTATACAATCTTTACTGTTAACTTAAATCCTAATCCAATGTGCAAACCTTTCCTTGCCTAAAAGTTTAACGCTAGTTTAACAAAGCGCAGTCTAGCTCACTCCACTCTAATGGGCAATTAATAATTATATATTAAATACATATAAGTAATCATTTTATTTTCTCTGGAGAGAAAATGAACACATAGAGAGGGTTGTATTTGGCATATAGGCAGACTAAGTACTTGCCTAAGGCAACACTTTTCAGGGAACAGCATAGAATAGGTTTTACATTAATTTGATTTACTTTTTTCTTTGTCATTTTGTTATTTCCTGCAGGGTTTTCACCAAACTACATATTTTCCCAGCAAAACTCAAGGAGGAAGATTATTTCATAGAGGAGCTTGAGCATATGATGTGCAGAATTATTGAGGTAGGGCATATTCAATCATAAAGCTGGATATAGGGAGCCCTGCTGCCAAATTACATTTTAGTAATGGTGGCAGAAAAACCTTTGTTGATCAGTCAATCACAAGCATTTTTTCCAGGCTGGCTGTTTATGATTGGCTGACTGAGTATTGATCAGGTCAAAACAGTTTTATATCATTTATCAGTGGAATATAAAGATTTTTCCCCATTTGGGGCCTGAGTCATTTAGGAGCGTAGATGGCTTGAGTTAACCTAAACAAAATTTCTAGCGGAAAAAAACCTTACTCCAGCCTACATTGAGTGGGAATGGGTGGATTTACGCAGGCAATGTACAGTAAGGGTGTTCCCGTGCAGTGATGCCCAAATCAGCTTCCAGCGCACTTCTCAGTGCTCTGGAATTCAGGTGTATCTCCTGCAGCAGCTAGGGGGTCTAGCCTAATTGCTTACGCTGGGTCCGGTGGCATTACAGCCACCAGACCCAGAAGCACTATACAGTGTTTTAACAATTAAATTTTTTTTTTTTAAATCAGCATGATCCCCTCACAATCAGATTAACCATTGTGCTGCCCAATTTTACAATAGCCAACAATAGACATAGCCAGCCAAAGCTGGATGCACTATAGCAAGGGGACACGCTACACTCTGCGTTGGGAAGTAATGGCGCTGGGTCTGCAGGCTGCTGCAGGAGCTGACAGGTACCTATCCTGCAGTCCTTTAAATTCACCCATAGTCAACAAGGAATGTATCTTTTCTTGAGATCCGTTCCTTACTCTCCTTAATGACTCAGGGCCAGATTCATTAAGGAAAGTTAAGCAAAAAATTGAGTAAGTTTACTTACTCCAGTTTTCTTGAGAAAACCATGTTGTGATGCAAGGGGTGCAAATTAGTTTATTATTTTGCACATAAGGAAAATACTGTCTGTTTTTTCATGTAGCACACAAGTACTTGATATCTTATTTGTACACTGAAATTTAAAGTTGATCTAGGACATGACCTACCCCAACTATAAATCTGCTATCATATTTTAAATTTACCTCCCCCTCCAATGTAACATGGTTTTGTCTTACTTACTTTTGCTTAACTTTCTTTAATGAATCAGGCCCTCGGGCCCTTGGACTATAACTATGATGAAGAGTCCTTTTGAACTAACTCAGGGAAATATTTTTTTTTTGAAGTTTAATAAAGTGGTTAAAGAAATGTTTTGGGGTATGATTATTAGTTGAATTAGTATTAACCCTCTATGTGTATCTTATTTTTTCTATTCAAGCTAATGTGGAATTGCATGTTCTGCACTAACCATGAGTAGCCATGAGAAAGCTGATGTTTCTAGTTCCACAAACACCAGCAATACACAAAGGCCAGGTCTTGCTGGAACATGTAGTTTCACGATAGCAGGTACCTTTGGGATAGCATATTTGCCACTCAAGCTCCAGACCTTGCTGAATGGTCTGGTGCTGGTTTCTATTAAGACAGCAGCATCCCATGCTCCATGTTTCCCAGCTATAGTTGTGCAGGTCCAGCCTGTTCTAACCTGGTGCAGCTAAAGAGTATGTTAATTTTTACGCAAGTAAAGATCATTTTTACATGAAGCTAGCTTACCTGGAATACATTATGTGACATTTTGTTTCTGAAATAGTTCCTAGTACAAAGTGCTGCATATGGAAAGTTTCTGATTGTATTACTGTGCCTGAAACTGTTAGAGGTTGATTGGGATTGTTGGAGCTGTTACCCTATCTAGGGTAACAGTTGCATGGCATATATGCACTACATGGATGAAAAGAAAATAAACAATTGTGGCCAGTACTAATCCTTACCATTAATATATAAACGTTTAAGTTTGAAGCCTAAAATCAAGGGTTCTCGTTTTTGCAAGTCCTTACTTATCTCTATGGTTCCAACAACTATAAACTTCAGTTAAAATCATATACACCCACCTCTAAGGTAAGGGGGCTGAAAAGTAGCAAAAAGCTGATTTTTATATCGCACCCAAATAACCTCAACTAAACTAAATATATTGTTTTAGGAACATTGCAGACGCCATCTGCTAACACAGCAGCTAGTGTTATGAGAGTCCAGAATAGGTTAAGTCCAGAATAGGTTGGTTGCAGAAAATGATGGAGTCTTTTATACCAAAAACACAATCCAGTAATAATAGAAAATAAAACAGAACACAGTCCAGGTGTAACAAGATGTAAACAAAAAGTAGAATAAATAGGCATAGGCAAATGCTGTGAACAAGATGCTGAGGAATACTAGGTAAACTGAGAATGGTGGAAGTTAGAGCCAAACTTACATGGGATCAAACAATGTTAAGTCCAAGGCACAGGATAAGATATCCAATAAACAGGATAAAAAAACAATCAATAACCAGCAAGATGCAAGGTGAGGGGCAAAAAAAATAGTCAGGGAAACAGGTGCAGATGATTAAACAGGGTAACAAAGTTAACTCCTGTAGGTGTGGTGTAAATGACCTAAGTCATAACAGCATCACCTCTGATAACAAAGTGATACTGCAGGCCTGATACAAAATAGGACAATCCTAAAAGCTAGTATGACAAGAGAGGCCGTAAGCCAAACACACTTAAATTCATGCATTTGTGTCTGTCATAGCACTTACCCACTCAGGGTTAAGTCATCTGCTTACCCAGCCAGTAACATCCACTGGGAGTGTTCAGGCTACACAAGTGGCTGCTGGGTTTCTTATTCCTGCACTGGTTTCCTCCCTCCCACCCTGCTAATGTCATAAATTTCTGTAATTGCACTAACCCTTTTTCCATGCACAGACGAGGCATAGTTAGTAGGAGAGCATTGCAGTCAGCAACTAGTAAGCATATGGTCTTCCACGGATTTGCCACGGGTCACTGATTCCTTTCAAGCATCTAGACACTTGGTACTTTTGTGAGGAGGACCCCTTGACCTGCTTTGTGTGGGCACATCACTGTCGAGTCCAGAAGTCCAGAAGTCCAGAAGTGGTGTAGTCACTGTTACCAGAATGTAGCACCTGCCAATAGTTAAAGATTATATCCTGGGTCAATGTTGAAATGGTGTGACCTTCCACCTTTGTTGGCTTTGCAAATAAGTTGGCTGACAGCCCTGCTCTCGCCGCCACCATTCAACAATTTATAATTAATAAACTATGACCTTTTTTCCAAACTTAATCTGGTGTCAGCGTGTTTATTTGTTGGCACAACTACTGTAATAAGTACTCGCTAGGAGGAGGTTGAGTCTATGCAGCTAAACAGATATGAAAGTCCAGCAGTCTCTGGTGCAGTTAGTAAAATTATATATATATATATATATATATATATATATATATATATATATATATATATATATATATATATATATATTTAAGAAGCATAGCAATGATCATGTTAAAATTTAGAATGAATTCATGCTTGTAGATAATGATGGCCTGGCCAAGAGGGGTAGACTTGGATGTCAGATGAACGTGTCTTGTAATATGTGGAAATAACATTCCCTATTTTAATACAGTTTGATACAGTTTGAAGTAACTAGAATAGCATTAATAATGTCTTTGATGAGTGCAAAGCATCCAATACATAGGCTTGTCAATCGTATGGCTGTAATCCAATGCATAAAAGCATGCAGACATGGTCAAGTTATTCTTCAGACAAAGCACCAGAATGAGAAACAAATGTGACCTAAGTGATTTTGACCGTGGAATGATTGTTGGTGCCAAAAGTGGTGGTTTGTGTGTCTCAGAAACTGCTGATCTCTTGGGATTTTCATGCTCAACAGTTTCTAGAGTTTACAAAGAATGGTGCGCAAAGCAAAACACATTCAGTGAGCGGCAGTTCTGTGGGGGAAAATGCATTGTTAATGAGAGAGGTCAGAGGAGAGTAGTCAGACTTGTTCAACCTGACAGGAAGGTGACAGTAACTCAAATAACCAATCATTAAGACAGTTTGGTGTAGAAGAGCATCTATAATGCACAGCATGTCGAACCTTGGAGTGGATGGGCTACAGGCAGCTGCAGAAGACCACACCAGGATTCAATTCTGTCAGTTAAGAACAAGAAATTGAGGCTACAGTGGGCACATACTCACAAAAACTGGACACTTGAAGAGTGGAAAAAACATTTACAGCAACCATGAATCCATCCTGTCTTGTGTCTGTGGCGCAGTCTGTGGTGTATTGGTGTGAGGAATGTTTTTTTGAGGATTGTAGTACTACAAGTGCCAGCATACCAATGGCTACCTAGGCATACTGGCATTTGTTGAACCACTAATGCTAGCATGCCCTGGCACCCAAAGTATGCTGAGGACTGTAGTACAGCAAAGACAAATGTAAATAACACACACCATTTGTAAAAAGAGCTTGTGTCGTGAATGAGCTCTTAATGGTTATTCACTTATATTTCTAACCAGGGGATTTGCCAAACCCTGACCTCAGAGCATGAGAAGTCCCCCGGTTCAGGTAATAGGTGAGACATTAGCAGCAGGAGAGACTTCCCCTATTTGTTGTATGAAAATCAGCCCTATTGCTGCTTTAATAAATAGAACCCTATAACCTTTATATTAACCTGACAGAGTTACTTATTTTGTTTGTTTTTTAATTCAAAACAAAACTGCTTTGTACATAGACATGCATCCAATTCACAGAATGTAACTGAACTGAACTGTACTGTGTCACAGGGCATTAGAAATAGACAACAATAACATATGGCTATGTAACACGGTGGATGGTTGGCATCCCAGAAGTAGTGTAAGCTAGGACTCCACAGATGGTATGGTAGAGAGGCAAAGGTCCCCCCAATAGTGTTGGAATGAAACAATGGACACAAAACTGCTAAAACTGCATAAAAATGTGGGTTTATTGTGTTTACTTGTGGAGTAAGGTTTTATGTGAAGGGGGGAGCGTGCGCTCACACGTACATAGTACAACTGCACATGTCCGACTCGAGCATGCGCAGCACCTATGGTGCACGCACCGATAAATCTCACGTTGAAGTTAGACACTGTGCTTTAGTGAAATGGGCTTCACTCAACAATTACTTTGAGAGACAACCAGTTGCTAACAGGTTAATTAGGAAATTACACTAAATGCTGCAGCAGCAGATTATCTAAACAAATTAATCACAACACTTTTAGTGCCAGTATACCGATTATGCTTATCACACAAAACTCAGTAGAGATTCATCAAGGATTAATCCACCTTGTTCAGGTTAGATGCTATAGAAGAAATGACTTTAGACTAGAGTCGCTTTATGATAGGCAGAACTCAAGGGGGTAAATTGCAATCAGCAGGTTTAAGTGACGTTTCAGCTGTCAGATGAAGCTTATTTATTTGTACAAGATGAAATCAGTAATCGACTGATGCATGCGTGACTCCTAAACTCAGTGTGAACAACAATTCTCCATAATAAACGATCTCCAGTTTAAAGATAAAGAACACAATCTCCACTTAGTAATCCATCTAATGGAATAAGCAGATCTCTCCCAGCAACTATATGGCCAAACAACTTGGAATTCTCTCCTCAGCAAGCATTTTAGGCAGTTTCTCAACAGAATCAAACTTCTGATGCAATATAGACACTCTTGAGACAAATGATTTCTCTTTATGTCCCTTGCACACTTTGTCAGCTTGCAGATAAACTTTAAATACTGCAGATTTTGCTAAAAGAAACTCTTCCTTCAGACAGCACTATTACACCTCTCAATAGCAGAGATTTTAATAACACAGCTTGATGTCTCACGTTTCACGTATTTAACTTGAGCATAGCAATAAGCTATAAACTTATTTGTCTTCATATGAGTCCTGCTGACATCTCATGGGTAGTGGCAGCTAGGTCTTTTTCTGTACTCCAAAGTACTTCCTCCTGGGCTGTCTTTTACATCTGGCTTTTACATACTTTGGCTGCAAACATCCCTCACTGCAATGAGGAATAGCATTGCAGTAGCTCTTTGTGGGAAGATCCTCGGTTATCCCATCCAGCAGAGGCACACCACAACTCACAGCCAGCAGCCACAAACCACTTATAATCTTCTGAAGCCTTCTAGTACATTCAGGAGCCAAAATGCCCATTTTTGGCAGCATTTTTGTAACTTAGTGCAGTATCTAACACTCTCTGCATGCTTCTAATGTAGACTAGGGCTCTAGTGAGCAGCCTGGGGCTGTAGTTTACTTTTTGCCCACACAAAAATGGCCAACGCAATTTGCAATGAACTTCCCAGAATCAGTTTGGGAGATGTAGTATTATGATTGAATGCATGCAGTAATATATCTGATTTGCATGATATTACAGCTACAATAGACAATCCAAAGAATTGCATAGGCAACAGAGAGTCTAGAACAGTAATAAACCCTGCGCAAAATTAGATTTCACCCTTTCTTGTGGTTTGACTAGGTCCATTTTCCAACTCTCTTTTTTGCTTTCACCTAATGAATCATACTATCAATAATTTTATATAAACACCCAGTCCTTCCTTCACCAGTGTCTTTGTAGCTATGTTCAATATGGCACAATAACATTCAGTGGAACAAACACTCTTGTTGCAACCAGTTAGTCTATTAGCAACTGTAGTCTACATATCCTTTATTTCTATCGGCAACCACTGCACTTCACGTGACTTCCACTCTTTAGGTGCTACATCAGCTCATAACTGAGGTGTCAATAGTGTGCTATCTTTATCCTGTTTCTTTTTCCTAGGAATGGCAGACCTTGTGTGCAGGTTATTAGTGTGTAAGGTCGCTAGCATGATATCAAATCAGAAAATCCATAGATTACCATGTCACAGTGAAAAACAGCAACAACAAAATGTTTGATCAGTTGTAACCAATTGTGTGACAACAGCCTGAAACAGAATGTTAAAATGATGGGCACAGTTATGTCTTATAAGGGAGTGATCTTAGCCCAGAATAAATATTATGGTGGGGCCCTACTCTCAAATCATCAAGTATATTTATTAAACACATTTTTTAATTATAATTTTTAAATTACAATGGAGATCAGTGGTCGAAGTGGGCTGTTATGGTGCTATGCCACACCAGCACTACACTTACTGCTTTTATTGTAAAACTAGAAAATTCCATGCACTTACATTTCCCATACCGCCACGTCTAAATTTCCACTTTAGTTTAGGAGCACCTTCAAAAGTGCCAGCAAATGACAAAGGCCCTCTGCCCTTCCCAAAGTCACTTCTTTAAGGAATAACTTAATATTTTGTGTAGATTAAAAAAACAAATGTCCTGTGATTTTTAAACTAACATTTTATCAAAAGTTTAACCCAAAAAACTTCCTGTTTCCTGCATAATCAGGGTTCTTGTCCATTACAAAACATGGTTCATTTAAACAGAGTTATGCCACTGTCATCGCAGGGAGCTGGAGGATTCCGCCAATCAGATAGCTAAATATAGAAGAGGTCACAGGTGGAGAGACGTCCGTCAGAAGATTGGTAAAATGTAGCAAAGATCAGTAGCAGGAATTTTACAGGATTTTACAAATATGACTACCACAGTATATACTCTTAAGGGTGAAGAAAGGAAACAATATCGCCAGTCAACATTTTCGGTTATGAATAAGGGCAAAACTGTAAATCTAAGGTCATGCAACTGTGGCACTGGTAGTGAGAACACAACCGTGAAGGTTATGGAATGCACTGCTGGAGTTTTAAGGTTAATGGAATGTGAAAACCATATATGGCCTGCATGTAAATAAAAATATCTTACCATAGATATAAGCTAAAATAATACTAACCTACAGCACAGATCTATGGTGATAAGACTTTTCATGTCAGTCATTATATCGTAATGGATCTGCCTGGGATATAAACACAGTGAAGGTACTGTAGCCATTTTGTTGGCTAAATCAACATTCACAAGAAAGGATTGTATCAATTCACTAAAACAGTTTAATCACTTTCTGACAAGTTTCCATGAGTCACTATTTCTCAGTGAGTTGATAGGTCATATATCTCTCTGAAGAACCAATCTTAGTCTATTGTGCCAATGGTAGCTACATTATTTATATATTATACCTAATACCCTTGTTATATTCAATTTACTGATTATCAGTTTGACATACTAAGTAATTCATAATATCAACAATATAACTCCCTGTTACAGTTCTCTTTATATTAATGAAACCAACAAACTAATTAAACATTTATGCTATACCTCATGTACAGTGCATATTTAGGCAGAAGAATCGCTTCATCTCTCCACTCCTGACTGACAGACAGAGATTCTAGAAGTAAATAACTGGGATTATAAAACAAGGGCTACAATCTGTCAGCCTCTTCTGACACTATATGTGTTAAGTACATAATTGTCTCCATTTACTAACACTTGACCTTCTGTGATGTTGGAGATACACTGCTCTAAAAACTGAAGCCGGGGAGTTGCTTAGATTGGGAACTAGTAGGCCACACGTGAGATAATGGAGCTTTTAAAGAGAAGTTTTGCCAAAACATTTTTTTATAAGTAATTTATGTATAAATAAAGCTAAGTAAAATGACCTCTCTTCGTAGTTAAAGGGTTGTCAATATTCGGTTTGATAGTAATATATGTCCACCGTACTCCTGGTACTAAGGCAGTGGAACATCATCATCAACATCAGCTATATTATATAGCGCTACTAATTCCGCAGCGCTGTACAGAGAACTCACCTCGGTCCCTGCACCATTGGAGCTTACAGTCTAAATTCCCTAATATACACACACAGGCACAAACACACACACAGACTAGGGTCAATTTGATAACAGCCAATTAAACTACTAGTTTGTTTTTGGACTGTGGTAGGAAACACACACAAACATCCAAGCAGATGCCTTCAACATTCTAAAATGTCCCGCCCTAGTGAATGATTTCCTGCTCTCTGCTACATCTCACTGGAGACAACTACCAGCCGATATTGGCACTGGCCTTCCCAGGGCGCGGAGTCTAACGGACCCCCGGTCTTCTCCAAGATCCCCCGCAAGGCGGGATGGTTTTAGCTGCCGGAGGCCCGCAGGTCGCAGCCCCTAGGTTAGCCCACCGGCGTGATAGCTAGGTAGCTGGAGGATGAACGGTTCCGAGAACACAGTTAAAGGTCACGTCAAGCTGGGTAATTAGCAGATTAACTGCACAGAGGTGGAGGCCAGACGTACCTTGCTGCTCCAGAAGAGAAGCACAAGGAGATAAATACGAGAAGAGTCAGGAACTGTAGCCGGGTCGGTACACAGTTGATCAGCCGGTGCGTATTGCCAGGGATTTAGCAGGAGAATGGTTAATAAGACAAGCCGGGTCGGTACACAGTACTTGAGCAGGATATCACAAAGAGAGGTGCACAGGGAAAGCACAGGGATCAGAAGCAGCCGCGGACAGAAGGAATCCCAACACTCTCTAAAAAGTCCCACCCTATCCAAAGCATTTTTCGCAGAGGAAATATAGCCCCGTTACTAGTCAGAGAGAGTGGGCACTTATAAGTTATAGCATGTTAATCCCACAGACATATGTTAGGAGAACTTGGTCACTGATGAGGTCAGCAATGTAAATCTGGAAACATCCCCAGCCACTATTTTTATGTACAGATGAGGGCTGTCATAAAGACAGGGGTGAGTCTGCCTTTGGTACTGCAACTTGGACACAATTATCGAACATGTCATTGATTTTAGGGCTGTTCAAGCAAACATCTGAGCTACAGCCTCTTAATGGGTCTAAAGGAACCCTGCTAGCAGAGACTGAGCAGAATTTCTCCAAAATATATCAAGCTGTGGTTTTGAAAATTGCCATTTTTGGGGGATATTTTTATTTGGTTTGAAAATAGCTGATGTATTAAAGAAAACCACTGAAAAAGCACCATTTTCAGAAGCGCCACATTACTAACTGCCGTCCGAACTTTTATCCATGATAAAAATACAAAGTCTGAGATGTGTCCAGGAGCAGTTTTCCAATCTGCTGGGAAACCGCCAGGAATAAAGAGTTGCTTCTGAGACGCGAGATTGCTCAAACATCATGCTGTTTGAGCTATCTTCCCATTCAGAACATAAGAGGAAGCACCTTTGACTTATGAATTATGGGTACTGCCATTATTTATTGATTATGGGAAAAAATTATTTTTCAGTAATTTATGGGCGCAAAAGTCATTTTCATTATATTACGGGACAAAACAATTGTTCCGTATATTAAGGGGCAATATTATTTTATTGCTAATGGGGTCAATAATTATTTGTGCCGGGCACAACACTTATTTCATGATGTAGGTACATTTATACTGCACACTTCTGGCACTACAAGTTCCAGCAGTACTTGGACTAAATAACAAGTTGAGCAGAGTAATGGCAGGTGAGTGTCAATGTAGCAAAATGTGAAGTAATGCATTTAGGCCATACATAATGTATACTTTTGAACTTTCATATGTTATGTATGTCTGTCATTTATATTTGTACATGTATAATATATGTTTGGATGCAATGCATATATGAAAAGTACAGTGTTCAATTTGACTTAATGCTAATGTGGAATCTCTCCCATAAAAATCATTTATTTGCTCTGTAATAGTTCCAATTTTCAGTATGTGTTATACTACAACATTTACATTTGGAAATAATTCTCTATCAACAAAGTTTTCCTGCCTTGCACACTCAACAACTATTTAAAGGAACAATAGTGTTCCTCTTGTAAGCTGCAATAGCATTCTCATGTAGATTGTGTTTCTCTGTGAAAATGCAGAATACAAAAGCTTTTGCATTTGTGACTACATTTCAAAGTGATGCTTATGTTAGATCTATAATTCTGACCCAAGTCTGCCTGTGGTGTCAAGTATATCTGGAAGCGCTTCAATCAGCTGGAGAGAATTGACACAGACCAAGTTCTGTATACAAGGAATATTCTCTAGTTTATTGATACAAAGATACAGGTTTTTATAGGCTACTGAATAAATGAATCCTACGTCATATGCATACAATAGTTTATACCACTAGTTTATGAGAAGCGCTACTGATTAACTTTCTCACGTATTCTTGAGGTGTTTACTTTTCTCCCCCTTCTAAGGACAGATGAGCCTATTATTTCTTATCTCAAGGGGACTTGGAGATATGCTATGTGCAACACCATGGATACAGCTCCCATACTACCAGCTGGATATGAAGCTCATTATTGTTTTCATAACTGGTTACATTCTTCAGGTGTTCTCTATTAGTTCAACTTCAAGGCCATAGGCTCACATATTGCAAAACTGCAAGTTAACAGAAAAATGAATAATCTCTTCTAGCAAATAATATTTCTATACAAGTTACAATAAAATGGCTGAACAAAGGCCTTATGAGGCCTTAACAAAAAATCATATTTAACATTTCCCATCTTTTATTCAATTTTCGACCCTTTCTCCTCCTACCTACCTAATCCTATCTAAAGAACCACATTCTTAATAAGCAGGTACTTATACACATGTAGGAGGCCACATGCATAGAGTTGGTCCCCTTAGGAATCTGTCAACTCATCCCCCACTAATAAGCCTGTGATCCTCCCTGTCCTAACTTGATTTATGAGGAGATGCATTTTGGCAAATGTCCATGTCTAGAAAAGATGGTTTCTTAGAAGATGGTTTCTTAAAAGATGGTTTCTTAAAAGATAGTTAATGAGTCTATAGTAGTTCTGCAGGCCTTGCATGTCCTTTGTTCAATCTTTAGTAGTTTCTTGTTGCAAACTCTGCAGTTCTTTGGCTTTGATAGTCCAAATAATTCATGACACTCATAGTCTGGTCAGGTTTCAGAAGTAATTTCTGTGATCATCAGAGGTTCGGGATTTTCAGTGGTTCCCTTTTTGGAGAGACAACAATCAAGTGTCAGTAACTTCTTAATCAGCCATATATTTAGTTTCATTATCACCTATACGATCAACAGGATTGCTAAACCATTTGCTACTAATGCCAATATTTCCAATATCCAACATGAATCATTACTGACAACTTTACCAATGAGGTTATGCATCTGCACAAAGACATTTTCAGAGTTTACTCTACTATGAGTGCAAATTGTTGAGCACTCCTTCCCATATGTTTCTCACAGTGGCATAGGCAATATGTCACTTAACTGTCTGTTTCATACTGGGTTAGGGAGGCCTTAATCCCTACTTCAGTCACAATTATTCTGGCAAGACATATCAATACAATGAGACAGTCATTACTATTTATCAGAACAAGACTCCCCTGATTTGAAGACTTTGCAGTGTTATGCGTGAATCCAGGTGTCTCTTTCCTGTACTTTCACTGCCATGGGAGTCGTCAACAGGACTTGATAAGGACCCTTGTATCTGGGTTCAAGACTTCTCCTGATGTGCTTTCTCACGACCACCCAGCCCCCCAGGGTGCAGTTTATGGGTACCTGTATCAAAATTAGGGTTTGCAATGGAGGAGAATATTTGACCATGTATTTCAGTTAGTTGTTTCTATAATAAGGCAACATAATTCAACAAATCACTATATACATGGTGTAGTTGCTATGGAAAATAACAGCCTGTTCTGTTTGCTGTGCCAAACAATATCTCATATGGTGTTAAACCTGTGTCTTTCCTAGCAGTATTTTTTACTGAGTGCAGGTAAACATGAGATCCATGGCAGACCTGTTTCAGCCATTATTTTCTGCATTTTCAATTTCAGTGTACCATTAAGGCGCTCCATACATCCTGAACTTTGGGATCTGTAGGGGGTGTGATAGTTTCTGGAATCCTTGCCCCGTAAAGTGTATCCCTCTGTCACTTACAATGACCTCTGGTACACCATATCATCAGATTACCTCATTCGCAATTTTCTTGGCTAATGCTTTAGCATTTGCTTTTCTATACAGCCATGTCTCCAGCCAGTGACTAAAGAAGTTGACACAGACAAGCACATTCTCAAAGCCCGAGCATTTGGGAAGTTATAAAGTCTATCTGTATCCTCTTATAGGGATATTATGTCTGGGGTGTGCTTTTCCATAGGACAGACTTACTCGGGTTACTTTGTGCACAGACTAGGCATTCTGCCACTAACGACTGTGCTGCTTGGGCGAACCCTGGTACTATCCATAAGCTGCTAGTGAGTACAACCATAGCATCTTTTCCCAGATGCACTTTCTCGTGTGCTATATTGGCCATAATGGGATAAACTACTTTTGGCAGACACAAACGCTGACCTTTACACCACTCCTTGCACTTCTAGTGCTCCATGTATTGCCCAAGTCTTTTTCTTATTTTCTGTTGCTTGTCTTTCCATAAGTTGGAGTGTGCTCTGGTCAAACAGGGGTCAGGGGGTCACCATGTAAATAGACTCCCCTTGGGGTACTGGGGCTATGGCGGCTTCTCGTGCGGCCTGGTCTATTTCACTTAGCTTCGGGGGTAGTATCTCTGTGTGTGTCTTCATCTTCATCACTGTTTGGAGGACAGCTGGAATGCAGTGAACAATGCCCTGGTATGTTCATCATATTGACTGGTTTGCTTGCTGAACCCATAAGGTCCCTACTTTTCCATACAGGGCCATAATCATGCGCAATTACAAATGCATAACTTGAATCAGTGTAAATATTTACTCTTTGTCCTTTTGCATATATGCATGCAAGTGTCAGGGCCTTTAGTTCAGCTTCTTGTGCTGACATGTGACTTGGTAGAGTCTGTTGAATCACTATTTCTGTGTGTGTGGTTACAGCACACCCTGTATACGGGACAGGATCTATGTGATAGTGTGAACCATCTACAAAAAAAAGAGTGATGTCTGCATCTGGTAATGGTTTATCTTTAATGTGAGATAAAACCAGAGATTCTTGTTTCATTAGTTCTATGCAATCATGTTCAGAAAAATTTTGTTTGCATTTTTTTTTTTTCCTTTCTTTCTGTTCAAGCTGGAATGGAATTCCCCCAAATCCCTAGGGTAACCCCAATATATACAGGTACTTCTCCCATCTTTTGAAACTTGCTGCAATAAGGCAGCAGGATTCAACATTGTGCACTGCTTAAGTGTAACGTTACTGGGAGTAAGCAGTGCTACTTCATTAGGATAGGCTTCAGTAAGGAGCATGTGGAATCCAAGGAAAAGGTTCTTGGTTTCTGAGTTCCACAAAGTTTACACTCATTAGATGGAGTGTACAGTACAACGGTTAAGACAGATGTGGTAACTTTAATTCTTCTGGAAGAGAAACACTTAGCTTAAATAACCTGTTAATAAGCCACATCATCAGTTCTATTAGTGTATATAATAATGTGTTGGGCCACAATACTCACAAACACATTCCTGCATTGGGTGTAAACCCCTGTAGTCATGGGTTGCTCTTTTCTTTATTTGGTTGGGTTAAACTTTCATATTAGAATTTTCTAATTATGTATAATGATCTATACATTACTATGGGCCTGATTCTGGTTCTTCCAAACTTGGCTTTCCTTTCTAGTCTAGTACACATCTACAGCGCACAGCAAAGGAAAATAACGTGCAATCTATATTCCTCCTGCTAATATCAATGAACTCCCCTCTCTGGTCTCCCTTGGACCTTTAAAAAACTTAAAATACAGTTTACTCAGATTCCCCTTGTCTGAAGGTCTTAACATATATCTGTGAACATGAGAGGCTCTGGGGCCTCTTGTGCTTCCTTTTTTTTTTTTTTTTTTTTTTTTCTAATAAAAAAGGAAAGGGAGGAAGAAAATACACAGTGCGCTCGGCAAGTGTTATATGTCACTCATTTCACAATAGGAGGGAATGTCCTTTGTGCTGTATATCTTCATACTTAGTAAATCTGGCCGGTAACAAATGTTTTGCTTGTGCTTGGTTTCTGTCACAACGTACGATACCGTTAAGGTAACTGGGTGTCCTAGCACAATATCTATACTCTTTTCAAGCACTAAAGCAGAGTAGTATGCAAGTGACCTTAGCTTGCGACCATGTATTTGTGTCAGTACTCCTTGTACATGTGCACTGACTTCATAACAAAATAATGTGAAAGGCTTGTCATAATCTGGCAAAGCCAGTGCTGGCGCTGAAGTTATTTCAGCTTAAAATTGGTTAAACATTTGGTTCTGCTCAGAGGAGAGTATAAATGGCTTGCTATGATCCAGAAGTGCTAATGCAGGAGCACATACAATTGCTCTTAAAGTCTTAAATCTTTTTCATTTCTGTAAAAATATAGAATTCCCATCAATGCATTACCATACCCACAATAAAAAGAATTATTTACAGTATATGACAATTATAGCACAGTAAATAAGGGCAGTAAATGTCTTTACAAACACTGATTTACTCAAAACTGTAATGAGGATACAAATAAAAACCTTTTGCTTTCTGCACATACAGAAAAACCACCTAGTTCATGCATTTGCTATGTGAATAGCACATAAACTCTAATATCTCTTCCAAAACAAGGTAATCATTACTCAGAAGAGTTTACGTTATTTAAATCCTTCATTAGTTTATACTTATGTTTGTTGTGGTGCAAAGATGGTGCATTGGAAGTTAAATCAATGCAATCTGGATTGCCTAATGGGTCTTTGCAGCTGGAGACCTGTGAATAAAAAAACTTTTGCATAGAGATTAACATTTATTTACTAGGAATTACTGTAACTGTAACATGCGTGTATACTGTTATCAGGTAACCAGTGAACAGCTGCTAAAAGCATAACTGTGACGCTATGCGTTCCATGCCTTGATTTCCTCAAAGGGGCAGTCCCTAATTTCACAAATAGAGAATGTCAAAGTGACGAGACCTGGGCGAGTGTTCAAAGCCACTCCTTTCTTATCATCTCTTAGTACAGCCCTTTTAAATGACACTAATTAAATTTCCGGGTTTAGAAACATTCAATCTGGAATCTTGGTTCCAAGTATTCAACCATTTTAAAAGCAGCATTGTCTCATAAATCAGAGTACTCTCGTTGGACACAATACATTGTGTCTGTAAATCATTCAACATTTTCTCAACAAAATTTCTCTCCCGTGACCAAATATTCACACATATTTCTAGATTCTGTGATTTTCGTGTTCAAAGTAAAAATATATTCACTTAAGTCTCGCTCACAGACGACATTTTATCTCGTAACATTTCTTTAAAGGCATAACAAACCCTCCTGATTTCTGAGAACATTCATCAGCGCCATTTTAACACAGATAAAAACAGCATGTAAGCTCACTCCCACAATTCTCAACTTCATTAAAGAGAAAGCTATATTTCTGAACTTCAGAAACAAAATTATTTTGTTCAAATACAGAAACGGCTTGTTGGATCCCAGCCAGCTTTGTTCTGACACTAGTACTTATAGTGATAATGTACATTATTTACAATCTTGTCCGTGCAATCGGACCAAACATTTTAAAACTTCTTTTGTATCTTTTTAAAAGCTTATCATTAAGCAATGAATGTACAACTTTTTCAACCTTGAAACATGTCTCTTGTAAAAAACGGACAAGACAGACAAACATTGTGATTTAAAGTAAATCAAACATCTCCCTTATAGAGCACTAAGACAGAGAACAAACAATGTGAATTATCACGGATCTCTCTCACACGCAGTAAGACGGAGACAAAACTCACATACAGAGAAAGAAAACTTAACTGACATCTTCCAGCCTACTGCTGTGGAACTACAAGTCCCAGCATTACACTAAATACAAGTTAGCTTCAACATGTTATCATCAATCAGCACTCCGGACACATTTTTTTAATTTTACATACATTGTCAAAAAACAAAAAACAGTGTGCTTCTTATCTCAACACACTGAAATCATTTACACAGAATAAGGGAGGGGCACATTTCACTTATTCAGCTGCACAGGATCAAACATACATTTATAATATACAACCTACTTGATTCATTATTCAGCTTCCGATGCATTTAGCATATCCACATATATTTCGACTTTTCAGATCTCTTAACTTTCCTGTGCCACCTCAAACAATCTCTTGGGGTTTGATCTCAATACCCCTTTGTTCTTGTCACATTACCACTTGCAACACCTTTGTTTCTCCATCCACACATATCTTTGGCTATCCCCGCTTTCTTGAAAAATTCCCTGCAGACCTTCTACTCCCCCATTTCCTTTAGTCTTTGTGCATCATATCTATGAGGGAGCTGCTGTCATTTGTTTACTATCTATATTACTCGTATTGACAGTATTCTGTTGAGTCCAAATCGGGACTCTTATCTAGTTTCTGTGGGTTGTCCTTGCACTGGACGTCCTGTTCTGTGGACTCCTTGTACTGGATGTCCGTGCTAAATAGCTTCTTTGACAGTATCTGGGACGAAGGTCTTTTGGAAATCTCTCTTACACAATTTGGGCAGATTACAGAATCTCCCTTCTTTGATATACCTCTGGGGATGGTGTCTAAAATGTTCACTCAATGTTCAAAACAATAACTCTCTAAATCCCTCTATTCCATTACATGCTTCTTTGATCAATGTCTTATGTGACTTTTATGCTTTATACATCATACATAGGTACAAACACATGCACTCAAAATTCAATCATCTTTCAAAAATCTAATCAACAATACAATTACAGTAAACAAATTGGGTTAATACTGTATTATATTAATCAGATGATACTTGAGACTCACAAATTCGCGTGTCAGGTGCCTCAGACAGACATGAGGTGACCCAGACTAGGAAGACCAACGAGTAGAAATCTACTGACCGCGGATGTTGGGGTTCAATGTGCTGGGAAACCTCCGTTGTCTGTCTTGTAGCCTGCTGGACAGCGAATCTCTGTGGCGACCTCCAAGTTGTTAGATCTATAATTCTGACCCAAGTCTGCCTGTGGTGTCAAGTATATCTGGAAGCGCTTCAATCAGCTGGAGAGAATTGACACAGACCAAGTTCTGTATACAAGGAATATTCTCTAGTTTATTGATACAAAGATACAGGTTTTTATAGGCTACTGAATAAATGAATCCTACGTCATATGCATACAATAGTTTATACCACTAGTTTATGAGAAGCGCTACTGATTAACTTTCTCACGTATTCTTGAGGTGTTTACTTTTCTCCCCCTTCTAAGGACAGATGAGCCTATTATTTCTTATCTCAAGGGGACTTGGAGATATGCTATGTGCAACACCATGGATACAGCTCCCATACTACCAGCTGGATATGAAGCTCATTATTGTTTTCATAACTGGTTACATTCTTCAGGTGTTCTCTATTAGTTCAACTTCAAGGCCATAGGCTCACATATTGCAAAACTGCAAGTTAACAGAAAAATGAATAATCTCTTCTAGCAAATAATATTTCTATACAAGTTACAATAAAATGGCTGAACAAAGGCCTTATGAGGCCTTAACAAAAAATCATATTTAACACTTATAAAGGAAATAAAGCTCAAATAATAAAGCTAGCATACTGGTTGTAGTTGCTGTGATAATTATACTGTAAATGTCCTTGTGTATAGTAAGTATCCACTGATCTGCAGTCTGTATAGAGCATTTCTGTTACATAAGAGACTGCAAGTGAATCACAGAAACTCTGACTTATGTATTCCCCATTGTTATACAAGATAGAAAAGTACCACCCTGTGAAGCTATGTCTCCTTTTCTAAGGGCTGAACATAGAGCATATTAGGCATGGTTAGTGCTGGGATCTCCAGGGCCCCACGGCCAGAGTTTTCCCTATGGGGCTTCGTCCCCATAATCCCACACTTAATCCAAACCATTCGCTGTTCGTAAGGGGACAATATGGAGCATGTCACCTGCGCCAAAAAAGAACATTTTTGTCGCAGGTGGGCAGGCGGAGCACCGTGGTAAGCGTGGTGTTTTTACCCGACTTACTGAGTTCCATCGACCCGGTAGACAGGTTTATTATAAACACATAAAACACATAAAAACACATAAAAATGTCTGAATGGATTGAGTCCTCCTATGCTGTAAGTTGCAGCACAATATAGCTCCCAGCAGTGGTGGAAGTGGGAGGATATATGGTGGTATGCAAACTGTCCCTTCTCCCACTACTTTAGTTGTAAAACTTTAAAATTCCGTTTACTTACATTCCAATTACATTTTCCATACCGCTGCTTCTACACTTTCACTTCGACTACTGGTTCCCAGTGATTCAGAGTTTAAAGTAGCAGACGGGGTTCCCTATTTGTTATAGGGGAGGACAGTTCAGAAAGACTGGGTAACAGATCAAATGTCTAATAGGGGCTTAACCCTCTCTTGGCCATTGCTGCATTCCCTAGACTAAAATACTACTAAATGCAGACAATTAATTAATTAAATACATTGTACAAAGCGCACTGGATGCACACCGCAAACCTTCCTTAGTCCAAACAGCACAACTTGAGGGAACACTTCTGCAAACTATAAATGTGTCTTGGATGGCAGATAGGTAGAGAAATCAGGAGAGGGGCCCTCTAGAAAGGTGTAAACGTCACATCAAAGTCCAGTCTCCTACCACTTTAGAATGACCAGTTTCATTAAATTCTATATTCCTCTTTTTCTCCTAAAATACTGATCAGTTTATCCTAAATGGCTCACATTAATCATAAAAGTGATGTGACAATCGTAATAATTTTTTACATGTGTATGAAGCTTTCATTACACTGCTCGGAGTGCCTAGAATGTGCTTCTCTGCCAAGCAAAGAAAATATGTCCCATTTAAAATATAATATGAAATTCGAAGAATAACAGTACCAAACAGGGACAAAATTCAAGACCTTTCAAAGAGTGAAATTGACAGTGTGTCCTTCTGCCCAGCAAAATGAAATCTTGTTTTGTTCTGTGCCACAAAACAAAACTCCCCAGTGTCCTACTCCACAAATTGTATGTAACAATCTCACTCCTTCCAACTCCACCCTTCGGGCAAATGCCTCGGTCCTGCTCTGTATATCTATGGGATTTGGTGGACGTTTCACTGGACTTGAGCAAATCCACGCTATCAGCAGCTGCAAGGATTATCCATCACTGTTCCTCCGCCATATTGTGGTTTATAAATTCCCTCCATTGGCATAAACCACAAGGAAAAACGACAGCATAAAAGAACTTTCTACTCTAGCAAATTCTACTTTGTTTCATATTTCAAATTCGATCTATTGAACACAATATATCACTTTATCATTCTGAGGTTTCATAGGCTAAATCACCTTTTGCAAAAAAAAATTTATTCATATTTTTTAATTAAAGCCCAGGACACCTAGAGATTTCAGGAAGAAGAAGATTTAATGCCTTCCTTATCGAAATGCACATTGTAATTTCAGAAGGTTCTACAAATATTATTAATGATTGTTTATTATTCAAATATATCATCATTACGAGATATATTTTTCAATCCTACTCTGTATCTGTTAGATTATACTCATGTCAGCTATCTAATGTGCTTGTATTTCATACCAATGTGGTGTTTGATCTGGTAATATATTTTAAGCTTGTCCTTTTATATACCGAAATGTTAGTGATTGCCTGGAAAAGGTCAGAATAGAATGATATGTATAGATGCTTGCGCTGGTTGTAATCATTTTTATTACTACTATATGAAAAAGCATATACAGATGTGACCTAGGTATGTACAAATTCCAATGTAAGTTGATGTATAATTTTATTTTATTGCCTTAGGAAAATCGAGATTAAGATAGAAATACTTTTTTTTATTCAAGATAAAAGTTTGCAGAAAAATACAACAACCCAAAACCATACACTATTCTTTCCACTTTCTAATGTAGGAATTACAAAAGTACGAAATTAAAAAGATGTTGAATAAGTATATTGAAACAGACAAAAGCTTAATGTGTGCGTTCTTTCAAAACTGCAGGTAGTGTTCTCAGCGTGCAGTCACTGTACAAAGCCTCTTTGAGGTTATGTGGCTGTTTTGGTGCTTTTGTTAATGTTTATTTGTGAATTTGAAAAAATGTGGACTCGAAGTTCAAAAATCGCTTTATGATATCATATGCTTATTATTATATATGCTTAATTATGATTATAAATCATACTTGCTGAGTCGACCACTACGTCTGGTAGACTCCCAGACACCTGAGAATGTAGACTATCCTCCCGGATCTCCTCTTGCAAAGGTGATGGGGTCTTGAAGGTGCAATTTGAGGGGAGGATAGGCAAGTATTTTATTGTTCTTATTGCGGTAATGCTCCCAGTTATAGAAGCAGCACATGAATTAGCGAGCCTAGATGGGTAGTATAAAGATTGCATCTCCATCTTGGCTGGGAGATGGAAGAAGCTGGGTGAATTAGGATGTTTCTCCCTGAATGAAGACTGGGGGTATATTTACTAAACTGAGGGCTTGAAAAAGTGGAGATGTTGCCTATAGTAACAAATCAGATTCTAGCTGTCATTTTGTAGAATGTACTAAATAAATGATAACTAGAATCTGATTGGTTGCTATAGGCAACATCTCCACTTTTTCACAACTACAGTTTAGTAAATCTACCCACATGGAATATAGGACTGTGTTACGTCCACATGCAAAAAGAAGATTTCATTTTCTGGAATATGATATTTAAATGAGGGTCCTGGGAGGAAATAAATCCTTTTCTGTGCATTACCTATTTCCAGGCACTAGGAAACCCCTCGGTTTGCCTATGCTGATGAACACCTATCTCCTATCTGTTCTATGTTCACTATCGCAAAGTGGCCTACTTTGCGATAGTCACCGGAGATGAGAGCAGGTAAGATGCGGTGAGGGATACGAAGATCCCTCTATCGCAATGCTCTCCCCATAGACTTCAATGGCTAACGCCATGTTCAGATGACGTTAGCCATCGGGCACAAGTTGTGAATTGTTTTTATTTTCAAAACTTGTTAACTAACGAAAAACAGCAGTCCTCATAGACTGCTATTGCTTACAATAACAGTGACACTGCAGCAGATATCTCTGATATCTGCCGCGATGCCCTAGTTTTAAGTTTGCAGTTGTTTGCGGAGCTTGCTAAAAAGGCCCCAAAATATCTAATAAAACTGAATTATGAGCATATTTTAGAACACTGCATATGTCTCATTTTAAGCTATAATTCTGCTCGCTATAAAACAATAGTACTTTATGTCAATTTATGTAAAAAATTTTAAAGTATGTTTTTTATTTTATGGTGAAATCTAATGTGTCTCATTTGTGTCACTTTAAGCATTTTTAGCTAGTGTTTTGCTCTGCAAATGGGCGCAATTCAGTTATTATCAATTCCCTTGAGATATCAGCGTTGATCATATTATCATAACCCTATCTATAAAGACGGGGTGAATATATTACAACACAGATTTACATAGCGAATCTACATATTGTTGTTCTAAAAACAAAGATTTCAAGTCTGATATGGACAGCAAAAAATGTATAAATAACAAGTGAATACGTTATACACTGGGTGCATACACTGTCATTATTTCTTGTTGAATTTTCTATGGTGTGTACCTAGTAATGTTCCTTGGATGTAGATGTTGGATGTTTTCTCCCTTCAGTTCTCGGTCTAACATACTTCACATTAATGGAAGGGGCGAGACTTATAGATAATCGGTATGCCTGATCTGTTCAGCTGCTAAATGCCAGCTTTTATTATGTATGAGAATCTGAAAGGTATGCCACTAACATGTTAGGAGAAGCAATGGAGCTAAATGAGATTTCTGGGTGGGGGATAAAGAGAACATTGTTCATTATTGTGTATTTGTGAGAACAAGGAAAACAGTAGACATGGAAAAGCAGAATCATCATCATCATAATTATAAGGCACAACAGATTCCTCAACACCGTACGTCAAGGATGCAACAATGCAAAACAGATACATATAGTAATAATCGCCCCGATCGCCCCCCCCCCCCCCTGGATCCGCCACTGGTACAGGTTGTTACTCTGCTCTCCTGTCATTTCGGTTATCTGGAAGTCTCAACTCACATTCAAGTAAACCAAATTCTCCATGGAATGATAGATGGACAGAGTCGAGTGACTCCCATACCAACTACAAATAATTTTTAGGACTGTGGACTTTCTGAGGCTTTGGAGAGTGTTCCAACATCTTTGTCACAATATCGGAGCAGTTTTAGACAGGGCTTCATAATATTAGGAAGAGTGAAGTCTCCAACAGACAAGTGGAGTAATTGTTGGAGGGAAATGCACTAAACTTGGCAGTATTTCTCAAAGAGAGAAGTATAATGAGACTTCCGATTGTGATAAAACTATACATACATGAAATATAAAAAGTGTCTTGGACTAACCCATCTGATATTGTAAAATCCAATGGCATGATGCACGAGAAACCATTGTAAAATCTGAGTCATTTAAATCCTATGTGTCACAAGGTCCCTATGTGGTAGGAAAGGGCTGTACAGTTCATAAGGAGGATGCAGCTTTTGAATTTTAAAACAGAGATCAATAAGCTATTATAATAACAATCATTGCTTGTTAATTAACTACCAGTGGTGAGCAGACATTGTGAGGTCACAAGGTTCATTAACTACAGCTCCTGTCAATCACACTGATTCCATGTCAGGACCAAGGCAATAGTTTTCCTTTTCAAAGTTATTGCTTAACATTTTTTTTATATGAATGAACGACACTTGAAACTGTTTCACTTTTAAGAAGAAAGTCACAATAATATAGTTTCTTTATATAGCTACCTGTACTGAAAATATATGGTTTATGTTACACTTGAAGAAAAAAATCTAAGCCTCTATAAATCAAACATAAGCCACATTTTATTAGTATTTTAATGCTGAAACAGATAAGGATCAGGAAATACAGTAGATACTGTATTTATTTTTAGCAACATGGTAGATAGAGATGAGTACTGTGTACAATATTTGTCCGCATTTGGCTGTGAAATTTTGCATATTTCGCCAGTAGAATTTGGCATTAACTGTTCCCAGTGCTACCCCAAGTGCACCGCACAGCAAAATTAATTAACCATCAGCTTCCCATCTCTTCATAGACTTTAGATTCAGAAAAAAGTAAATTTTCAACATCAATATGGAATTCTATGTAGTATAATGTCAAAGCCAACCCGGTACTGGAAGGCTGCATTACTGGAACTTTGCACCTCGGGAAATGACCTGTTCCTCAGTGAATTTTGTTACATTTAATGGTAGAATTGTTAATTGAATAAATTCCACATAACAAAACAGGGGCACTAGCAGGGATCAGTAAGAATTTATAAAATGTCAAATTTCAGTTCCATCCACCTCTTCATCAGTTATCATTATCAAATGTTTTCTGACTTCATTATTGAAAAATCTTATTTCCAACAGACACATGTGAAATCTCTTTAATTTGTTGTACACATATAGTATTACTCTAATGTAATATATTTAGAAATGTAAATTTACCCTTAGGAATGACTACATAGCATTTAAACAACATTAATGAACAAAAATCAATGTTACTTTTTGTTTCTATTTTAGTTAAGTTATATTTTTAAAAATATATATATAAAACAAAAAACTTTGCTGAAAAAAGAATGTTTATCTCAATACTATGCCTTGATTTCTAGATGCAAGCCTCGATCTAATCCTGCAATTTTCCCACAGCACATAAGCAGTTGATGTACTAAAGAACATAGGTTTGCAGCAGTTTGTCAGATTTGTGTTCACCCCATCATTCTAATCAGATTAGGAAAAAATGTGGTCATTAGTTGCTTTTTTTATTCATTTGTCCCCAACTTCCCATGGTCTTGTCAAACTGTCAAAACATTACTAGCCTTAGTAAGTCAGCCTCTAAATCTCAGTCTGCTTCAGCACAGGTGTCCTAATCAGCTAGATCAGTGGTTCCCAAACTGTGTGCCTAGGCTTCCTGGGGTGCCTTGGCGATCTCACAGGGGTGCCTCGGCCAGGGCCAGTGGTAAGCAAGGCGGGGGACTAATTGGTAATTATTTTGGCTTAAGGGTGCCTTCAAAAAATTATGGAGACCCTAAGTGTGCCTTGAACTGAAAAAGTTTGGGATGCACTGAGCTAGATATTAACACATCTGTTCTTAAGTATGGGTGTCCCAAATGTCTGTGTGCCATCACTGACCACCAAGCAGGAGAATGTTTGCTCTTACCCAAGTTCTAAAGCTATCCTTACTCCTTCCTACTAAGAGGCTTGGTTAGCGGCAGTATACCATGTGTTTTATACTAACTCTTTATATACCAAAGACATACACCCTGCAACTAAGTTGAATAAAGTATCTAAAGTTTTATAAAACAGCTGATTCTTTTTTCATTGGCCCCACATTCATCGCAGCAACAACTTCAATGAGATTGTCAATTGTGAGGTCCATCTCATTTTAGAGACCACCCTGTGGACTCTCCTTTGGCCAGGTTGGATAGCTACACTTAATACAGTCCTAATTTTTATAATACACTTTTGAACAACATTTTCAGTATATAAGAAATTTAAGCAGATGGGTCTGTAGGCTTGTGCACCTAATGAAACATTTCTTGCTTTAATTAAGGATTTTTACAGTGTGTATCTAAATGGTTGAGTGTACTATCTCCTCTAAACTGAGAGAAGTGTAAACTGTGCTAATGAGGTTGCCCGCTCCCCCTACTTTGTATAGCAAGAAGTGTTTAATGAAATTTTGTTAGGTAAGGCAGTGCGACTGCAGTGCAACTGGATTTAAAAGGGGCTCTGGTGGTGTTGTATTTTGGGTAATTTGGCACTATTTTTTTTGGTCTGTCCTCCTATGCATTGGAATTATTTCTGGCATTGAAGAGGGCACTACTGATACAGAACTTAATGTAAATGTGTCTGCTATTTTTAATTGGACCCTAGCAGTGACCAATTAGATGGCATTGTAGCACCCTGTGCACGCTGTCAGGGCAGATGTACCATCCGCGAAAGGCATCAGAAGAAGTGGAGTGACAAGGAGTTAGACCTGGATTACTATTGGCCACCTTAATAGACATGTTGGAGCTGGACATTAACAATTGCATATTAGATCCCATAGACTGTAGAAATATAGATATATATTTTGGGAGGATTTGTGTGCTGGGGGCCTATTTATAAATTGCTGTGTTTGGACCTTCCTCTACTGTTTTGGTTATGCACAGATAACCCAAAGGAAGCATTTTGCTGTGAAAAATATCTACAATATAAAATACATTAATGAGATGCTCAGTAGACTAGTAAAATGAAATTTTACATGAGACTAAGACAGATGGCAGTGAAACCCTGTGACCAGTCTCTGCATGTATGTTGTGTTTTATCTGGCCCATAGTTTAACTCCCGTGACGGTACTTCACACTGGATGTTTCTGACCCACAGCTGTAAACGATGGACTTGCTCAGCCTCACAGGCTGCAGTTCTCATTAACACTAAGTAGGGTCGTTTACTCCATGTTGTGCTTGAAACCAAATCTAACACATGTTATCCTTTTTTTTTTATTTAAATAAATGACAAGTTCCATATTGGTCTGTAATGAAGCTTGGTGTCTTTCGCTGAGCCATCTGTTCACTTCTCATGAATCATCTCTCCAGCCCACAGATGCTCGGCCTCTCTTAAACAGAATTGCCTCGACTTTAAAATGAAACATGGTGTAAACTGCTTAATCAGGCAATGTGAAACTGTCCCAGAGCTTTCTGGGGTTTTACTATAGAAAAAAATAAAAGGTGAACGCTAACTGTGTGATGACAAGCGGCTGTCAACTTCCCTGCTGCCATGTGGTTTTGTGCGACAGGAACATTTGGATACGTGGAAACCAATGAACAGGAGCTGTTTATGGCTGAATTTTATACATCATTCTTCATTGCATAGGGAGTTTTTACTCTCTGATGTTCATGTTACACACATCCTATTGTTCCCCTGTGCCTAATAATTGCATATTGTGTGTCTGTATGCCAGTACAACAACCCTACCGCTCCTGTTTATATCTGATAACCTACTTTACATTATTTCCCCCTATATTGGAACTTATAATAAAGAAATATGCTACTCTTGTGGAAACAATAAAAAAAAATGAAATTACTCAATTTTGTCTAGCAAATGAAGGGCAGACTCGGAATCCTGGAATCAGACAATATGCAGAAGCAATTATTGCCGTGACTGTTTTGCTGAAAGTGTATTCATTTCTGCTAACATATGCTAAAAGCCTTTTAAAAGATAGCTTTAAAAGAGGAAATTGAAAGAAACAATCCTCACAAATGTTATGTTTTTTCCCCCAAAGGGACAGGAAATGGCTTCTTGGATTTGTATCAAATTCTTGTAGAATAATAATGGTTAATCACTGCGTTGTCAGTCACATAGGTAAGTGTTCTTTGGTTCTCCCATAATACTTCAAGGCAAGCATTGCAAAGCAGTCACGTATCATTGATCACTCACTACTCTACTTAGTAAGAACACTTACAGTACATGTAGAGTAGAAATGAGTGAACTGGGTGGGAAAAAGTACAATTCCACATAGGTGGAAGCCTGAACAGCAGCCTAATCAGAAACACACATGAGCCCAAAGACGGATACCAACTTTGTAATGCTACACTTTAACCAGCTTCTCTCTAAGCAGCAGCCAAAAACTATCCCCTTGCTTCTCCCTGTGTATTTTGCAATATCAATACAATTTTGCAGTGCAGAGACCAATTTTATATATTATATAATATCCACTGTATATGCACAGCCCCTTCTTTTTGTATAATTCCTAGCCTCCTTTTCATGTCCATAATTATCCTTTATTCGGCAACCTGTGACTCTTCAGCTGCTATAGAACTATAAATCCTTGTATATATGATGGGACTGGTTCCACAACAACTGGACAGCCACAGGTTGGCTAAACAAAATTGTATGGGAATATTGTTTAGATCAGGGATGCAACTTGTGGGTCTCCATCCGATATGGTACTACAAATCTCAGTATTTATTTTAAATGATTTTTGAGAGTCATGGGGTAAATTTATCAAACAACGGGTTTGAAAAAGTGGAGATGTTGCCTGTAACAACCAATCAGATTCTAGCTTTCATTTATTTAGTGCATTCTACAAAATGACAGCTAGAATCTGATTGGTTGCTATAGGCAACATCTCCACTTTTTCAAACCCGCAGTTTACTAAATATACCCTCTGGAATTTATTGTACTGTCAAGGGGTTGTTTGCTGCAACCTACCCCTTTAACGTAGAATTAAGTACTGGTGAAATATTAGCCAATATGCAAAAGCTTTTTAAGCTCTTTTTAAAATGTTTGTGCCAAGTACTTATTTCTGGAGGTGAGATTCATAAATATACAATAACTATTATTCATAGCAAATATCTTACCAAAGAATTGGACTTTTTCTTATCAAATACTAAAATAATTAAATAAGAGAAATATGTTTTATTGTCATGGTGATTTAATTACTAAATCGCAGAAGCAATGAGTTACAGAAACGTGCTTATTTCCATCTGCTTCAATGCTCCTTACATTGGGCATACTCTAGTTATGCTTAGGTTCTCTTGCCTACAGGAGTGCACCCATAAATGTACATTATTCTTCTCCCCTGTCCCCACAGGGGTCCCCACATTGCACAGTATCCTGTGCAACGGATAAGACTTCAGAGACAAAGCCCCTAAAACCAATAGGGGAGGGTGGGAATTAACATTCAACCCGAAGCAGCCCCGACTCTGCGCAGCTCATGTGGTGCACACGGCTCCTCCCCTTCTGGGCAGACAAGGAGCGCATCTCTGAGGTCTTCTGGGAAACCGGAAACCCCCTCTAAGTGCATGCCCATCAAGATACTGTATAATGGTGGTATCACATTATGTAGCAGCTACACATGAATCCAGGAGCGTATCTAGAATATATATTGGGGGAGGGGGATTTAGTCCTCACCCCTTTTTTTACTGTTATCAATGGGCTGTCTCTGGCCACACCCTATGTGCAGGTCTGTTCCAACAGACAGGCAGGCACAGTATGCTGCCCAGCCGCTCTGATTGTGTTTAAAACACAATCAGAGCACAATGCTGTTGCTCCTCTTATTTCAGACACAGGACACATGTTTCATCGCCTCCTTGCCCTTCCCACTAAGGTATTGGACAGTGCCCCTTCATGTTAACAATGTTTTAATGTAATTTTGACGTCAATACTATAGTCACATAGTGAAGAGATTGCAGGTAAGTTGGAGGGAAGAGAAAGGCATGTGGTACACAAGCAGGTGAAAAGGGGGTATGTAGTGGTGAGGAGGTGGTATATAGGATACAAGCAGGTGAGTAGCAGACATGTGGGACACAAACAGTTCAGGATGGGGCATGTGGGACACAGGCTCGAGTGTTGGACATATAGGGCTAAGAATGGATTTATTATTATTTATTATTAATCTTTATTTATAGGGCGCCACGAGGTTTTGACAGAGCCGTACAAAAGAGAGACAGTGGACTGTACAGGGTAGAAACAGACAAAACAATATACAAAAAATACCAGGATTTCAAAGCTGCAAACATAGCTTGTACATTGAAGATGAAGCAGAAGAATAGTTAGAGAGACAGGAGGGACCAGGGCCCTGCTCGTGAGAGCTTACAATCTAAAGAGAGGACTAACAGACAGGAGGCACAATGGGGAGTCAGAGAGGATCAATCGCAAGAGAAGCGAGAGGCAGGACAGGGGAAGAGAGAGGCGAGGAAATCAGGCATGGACAGCAGGTTAGGTGGATGGCTGGTAGACTTTGAGTAAGAGGTGAGTTTTAAGTGCCTATTTAAAGATGCACAAATTAGGGGACAGTCGCATGGAACAGGGTAGGTCGTTCCAGTGGAGGGTGGCAGCCTGGGAGACATCTTGGATGCTGGGGTGGAATGAGGTGATCAGAGTGGAAGAGAGGCGACGCTCATTGGCCGATCACAGGGAAAGGGATGGGGTGTAAATAGAGAGGAGGATGGAGATGTAAGGGGCAGTGGAGTGGGAGTGGGCCTTATAGGTGAGGGTGAGAAGTTTGAATAGGATATTTTAGGGGAAAGGAAGCCAGTCCTACACTGGCAAGACAGAGAGGGTAGGCAGAAGAGGAGTGGCGGGAGAGGAAGATGAGTCTCGCAGCAGTATAGACCTGAGGGGGGGAAGGTGGGAGAGGGGGAGACCGGTGAGGAGAGGGTTACAGTAGTCAAGACATGAAATGATAATTGCGTGGATAATGGTTTTAGTGGCATCCTGAGATAGGAAGGGCCAGATGCAGGCGATATTGCGGAGTTGGAGGTGACAGGAATGGAATGGGTAATATATCTGTTGTATAGTAATGATATGAAAAAGTGAAGGTAATTTGATGGTAACTGTAATGGTCTTTTTTATCTGTAAATATTTGAACTGTTGGTTCATTATTGGAATTTATTTCAAATAATAAGATATATTTTTGACCATCCCAGGGTTCCTGGCAATTAATTGCAGCCAGTAAAGAGCAAACCAATGTATCACCATTTTGTTTGAAGATAATTAGTACGATTTTGCTTTTCAAAGAGTTTTGCTCTGAAAAACCAAGGTTTCCTGGCAATTAGTAAAAAAAACAAGATAAAGTTTACAACCTTGGTCTGAGGGATTACTACTGCAATTATTTGCAGACTGTCATATAAGGGGCTTCTTCCAGCCAATGAGAGCAAATGCAAAACAAGTTACATTTAGAAGCCTTGGCCCTTACTTCAGAATATCCTAGCAAGCTGTGTGCTTCCAATGTTGGGAAATTAGACAATAAAAGTAATATTAATACTTTTGATTTAATTTTTTTTGCTCATCAGCAGTTTAATTGCTTATTTTTAAATATAACATTGTCTTACAGATATGATTATAAAATTCACCGTGTTCCATTGAGTGTATATTACAAAATAATAAAACCTAGATATCAGTCATTATATATTCTAAGCAGGTGGGTTACTGAAACACAAGCTATAACTTATGTATTGTTCTATGAGGAGCTATGCATCACTCACCAGATCTTGTTTTACCTTTCATTGCACTGTGCCCTTTTTTTCTTTGCTTTTGAACTGATTACCACAAGGAATCTGAGCTTCTTTGATCTGTGGCTGCTTTATATGCAGTGGGAGTTCATAGGTATGCACTTTGTTCATACTAATTCCACAGGCAGACAGTCCACAAGAAAAAAACCTCTAAACTGTTATTTTGCTGGAATAATGTCACTTTTTATTTGAAGCACCATCCCTTTATAAACAGAAACGTCCCTGTCTTATTTACATTTGATAGAAAATGATGTCCCTCCTCCCATTTTCATCTGCCATTAACTTAAATCACTTTGCTGCTTTTTTTAATTGATGTTAAAGTTCACTGTATGAGAACCATTTATTTTGAAACTATTTCTAGGGACACTTTGTAGTAGAGCCATGAATAATGCGTGGTGCATTGGAAGTGTACACAGGATATTACACCGCTAAACAATATATGACATTAGAGACAGTGGTCCAAGTGGAAATTTAGAAGTGTTGGTATGTAAAATGTTATGGGAATGTATGTGAATGGGGTTTTACAATGAAGGCAGTAGGATAATTGGTTATATGGCATATCACTGTATACCAGCTCACTTCCATCATCTTCATCATCATCATTTATTTATATAGCGCCACTGATTCTGCAGCGCTGTACAGAGAATTCATTCACATCAGTCCCTGCCCCATTGGAGCTTACAGTCTAAATTCCCTAACATACACATACACACAGACAGAGAGAGAGAGAGAGACTAGGGTCAATTTTGATAGCAGCCAATTACCTACTAGTATGTTTTTGGAGTGTGGGAGGAAACCGGAGCACCCGGAGGGAACCCACGCAAACACGGGGAGAACATACAAACTCCACACAGATAAGGCCATGGTCGGGAATTGAACTCATGACCACAGCGCTGTGAAGCAGAAGTGCTAACCACTTAGCCACCGTGCTGCCCATCACTGACTAGAGGTGACACTCACACTAGAGTTGATATAGATAACTGCGGGTTTAAAAAAGTGGAGATTTGCCAAATGGCAACCAATCAGATTCTAGTAATCATTTATTTAGTACATTCTACAAAATGACAGCTAGAATCTGATGGTTGCTATAGGCAACATCTCCACTTTTTCAAACTTGTAGTTTAGTAAGTATACCCTTTAGAGTACTTACTTTTAGCATATTTATAAGTGCTATCCACCTTCAGTGTTGTAACCCAAAGAAAGAAATCTTATTGTATAGCTAAAAAAGCTGTAAGGAGCTGTAAAGACAATCAGTTAAAGTAATTTGAAGAAGGAAACTTTTAAAAAACAGGACTGTCCCTGGATGTCAGAGGTTGCTTGCAAAAACAGATGTAAGATAACTGCAACTCACACCATGCTTTGTAATCTGGCATGCTTGATATATTGTATGATGCAGCTTTGGATGCAACAGGAAATTGGAAGAGAGAAGCCAAGGTCATAAATAGGGTTGTATTAAGATTCAGCAACTCTATTCTCTGCAATCCAGATGAATTATGACTCAAAGCAAAGTAAATTTTAAAAGCATTCTGCTTGCTAGTCGCAGCTAGCCTTACAAAATCCCCTCTCCATTTTTCCCCGCCCACTTCCTATCAGTGATCTACAATCTTCATGGCAGAAGCTGGCACCCCAACACAATGAATGAAATATAAAGAGGGTGATTAAAAGTTAAAATGTTGGGCTGATTTGGTGTAGGCATAGCTATGGCTAAGTAATCCATCACTTCCAGAAATAACAGATTCAACAAACTTGAAAGGACTCACTTTTGCTGAGTGCATGCTTATAGAGAGTGCTCTAGGATGTGTTCTTCTGTACTTTTTCTCTCTGTCAAATGCTGCCAGCACTGTTGGTTGGCAGACGTAGCTGTAGACGATTTGAAATTTTACTGTGGAACAATTACAAACATCAAGTGACAATGACTGAGAACTTACAGCTGTCATTAGGCCCAACTTTAGTACCAGAACTATCAATGTGCACATCATGATCACTATCACAATCAGCAAGGAGAACAGCGCTGAATCTACAATTAACATGTTCACTTGTATTTTTGGATCTACCATCTGGTTTGTCAGATGATGGTAAATACACCATAAGGTGATTAGATTTCAAGATACACAGTTAAAACAAAAAAGTAAACTAAATTTAAAAAAAACTGTAACACTGAAATTGGGCCTGATTCATTAAGGATCTTAAATGAAGAGGATTCTTATTTCAGTCTCCTGGACAAAACCATGTTATATTGCAAGGGGTGCAAATGAGTGTTCTGTTTTGCCCATAGGTTAAATACTGACTGTTTTTTCATGTAGCACACAAATACTTGATAGCTTATTTGTACACTGACATTTAAAGTTGATATGTGTGTGCTACATGAAAAAACAGTCAGTATTTAACTTATGTGCAAAACAGAACACTGATTCGCACCCCTTGCAATGTAACATGGTTTTGACCAGGAGACTGAAATAAGAATCCTCTTCATTTAAGATCCTTAATGAATCAGGCCCATTGTTATTAGAGACTTACAGTATAGCAGGCCTGGGCAACATGTTGTGACATGACAAGCCGCAGCATGGTTTGCTAGCCGATAGCTGGCAGAGTTTGCTTGGACTTGTAGTTTCACAACACCTGGAGAGACACAGGTTGTCCAGGCTGCTATAAAGTAACTACTGGGAGCAAAATGGAAGCAAGCTAACAAACATAACCATTTGTGTTCCAGAACAAATATTTATTTATTGGTTTTCTGATGCCCTTTTGTGTAGGTAGTTTAATAACTCACTTTGAAAAGAAAAGCTTCCATCAAACATCATAGTTAAACATACTGCAGTTCAGCAGCCACTGTAGTCCAGCCTATGATTATGATGTGAGTAGGACAATTGGCAGTAATTCAGCTCTGCCCTAGACAACTGGAGAGATGGCGGTCTTGTTAAGCTAAGTGTAAAGGACCTAGTTTATGGCTCAGGGCATGTTACTGACTAATGCAGGTACCCATTAATGGACAGTTAGAGCAGAGGTGCTTTGCTATCTTTCTAGCATTACACATTCTTAAGACTGATTTGTAACAAATCATTCTAAAGTATGTTTGCACATAAATATAAAAGAATAAAGACTTTCTTACTGTCTGGTTACTGAATAAGGAAGGACATGTATATGTCCTGAATTCCAACACACTCCCCACTAGACTTCCGTTATAGCATTGTGGATAAGTGGTTAGCACTTCTGCCTCACAGCGCTGGGGTCATGAGTTCAATTTCCGACCATGGCCTTATCTGTGTGGAGTATATTCTCCCTGTGTTTGCGTGGGTTTCCTCTGGGTGCTTCGGTTTCCTCCCACGCTCCAAAAACATACTAGTAGGGTAATTGGCTGCTATCAAAATTGACCCTACTCTCTGTCTCTCTCTCTCTCTGTCTGTGTGTGTGTGTGTGTGTGTGTGTGTATATGTTAGGGAATTTAGATTGTAATCTCCAATGGGGCAGGGACTCATGTGAATGCGTTCTCTGTACAGTGATGCGGAATCAGTGGCGCTATATAAATAAATGGTGATGATGATGATGATAATGTCCTTCACTCCAAAGACAAATAAGGGTGAGCTCATATTACTAGAAGCCTTGGAATGTGTTAAACATGTATCTAGGTCCAAAATATTGCTTAACACTCAGTTATGGGACTTATTTTTTAGATTGCACTCACTCTGTGGAATTCTCTACCTTGTACCTTAGCCTCCAAACCTACAATCATTCCCTGAAATCTCACAGGGAAGCTTATAACATTTTCAATAACCCTCTTACCCTCCCTAGGCTATTCTACTCAATCACCATCCCTCTACACAGTTCACACAAAACTTACATTTATTGTCTTTCTATACTGAAACATCCCTCTGACCCCACATTGCCGTGTGACTCTATTATATTGCCCCATTGTAATCGTTCTGGTTTAATATGCGATATGTGGCTCTTATTCTCCATACCGTGTATCATGTTTCATGTAACTCAAACAATGCCCTCTTTCTTCTTTGTCTGTTTATTAATGCTCAGTTGTGTGTTATTTCTGTGCTTCTCCCCATGTTCATGCACTTCAGAGTGTGTTGGCGTTAAACAATTAAATGTTAATAAATAATATAAAATTATATAACTGTCTTGGTGAAGTGGTATAGTTACAAATTATATATTGGAATATTTTCACAATCCTAAATTGCATTGCGCGCAAAAGTCTTTTTATGCAGGTAAATGGTTGTCAACTTTATTATAACTCTTGCTACTTAGAGGCACCTCCCATTTATGTTTGTAGACTCCATAATCACCACAATTACTGAAGTTCACCAACAGGGCGGTTAGACGTGACCGCCGTAAGAGGAGAAAGCTATCATACTTATGTTACCACCCTGTTTGAGACATGGTTAAGTAGAGATTCTCAGACTCAGTTCCTTGAGAACCGAACACACCCGAACTTAGGAGATTCGAGTACCGAGCCTTTTGCGCGCCCTCGGAATTGAAAACGAGGCAAAATGTCATCATTACATCGTCGGATCTCGCGATTTTTGGATTCCTTTTTAAAATCCAACATAACGGTGGGTGGGAGGGAGGGCGGGCCCAAAGACAATTCCATCTTGCACCATTTTTCTTTTCTGCCACTGCTGTGTGAAAATGTGTCCTAGATGTGGTAGGAACATTTGTGTCATTGCTCTGTCGCTTACCATCCAGCCAGGTCGCTGCAGTATTTGTCTGAAAGTGTAAGAAAATAATGTTGTGACCTGTGAGATGGTCAAAATTGAATGTAAATAACTTGAAATTAGTGTTATTGAGGTTAATAATAATGTAGGAGCAAAAAAAGAGCAAAAATATGTGATTTTAGTATATCGTAGGATTTTTCCTAAACAAATCCAAAACCAAAACCAAAACCAAAACACACGAGGGCAGTTTTGCCAAAACCAAAACTAAAACTAAAACACAAAGCTAATCCAGATCCAAAACCAAAACCAGTTCACGGGGGTCAGTGAGCATCTCTAGGGTTAAGTATAGAGTTGTATAGTGAAGACTGTAGCTATAGTTCAATCATAGTGTGAATGAGTTTGATTCTCATGTGCTGTGTTTACTGCCAGCTCAGACCATTGTCAGCACTAGCAGTGCTCGGGTGCAATCCATAGGGTAAGGATACCCAACTAAGGGGTCTTTATTGAAGGACCTACACTGAAGGGGTACATGAGGAGGGTCCCTAAAATAGCTGGGGCACTGCAAAGGTGAGCAAGAATTTTAATATATTCTACACTATAAAGTTATAATTTTATCAGCCAGAAATTGTTATTCAATGAAATCTTAATTCCGCGTAATTGAAACAAACCATTAGATTTTATAATTCCGAAAAAGAACCAAAAAACGGCAGAAGTGATATCATTCGTATAACTTGTATTTTTCCCTCTCATTTAATGTTCTAATACCCAGAGCAGGATATGTTGAAATGTCTCTCTGCAGTCAAGGTGCTTTTAAAGACAGGTCAGTAGCTCTATTGGGAAATGGTCCATGACATGTCTGCGATTTACAAGGGATGTCATGCAGATGACATGACATTTCCATGGGGCACAGGACCATTTGCCTGGCTAATTAACCACAAGACAAATCATCAAAGGACTAGAAATATTTCACCGTGGAATGCTGAAAAATGTTTTTGAACCGTAAAATGAAATTAATCTCTTTGACTAGGTAGAGTCTGTAGCTACCTGTATACATCAGCAGAGTGTATTATCTGCATAAAAGGAAAGACAATTTCCACTTATAGCTCATTTTATCAAATAGTTCCCCAAAGTGTTTTTTAACTGCAATAATGAGCATTGCTCTCACCTCCCCGCTGGAGAAAGCTGGTGTGGGAGGTAAGTGTGTACAGACTAAAGGGGGATAGAAATATGTCACATTCACATACATTTACTCTACATATTCAGGAAAATTGCATATATTGGTGAATTTTAGAAAAATAGCTTAGTGGAACATGCCAGACAAATGTATACATATCTTTCAGAACCCTTTGTGATGTTGAAAGCTACTTATGCACTTAAAATAAAATTTTAAAAAACGTTAGGCATTCATGATATGTAAATACAGGATATACTGTTCTGCATGTTGTGTCACCTGGTTCTGTAGCATTATAAATATACAGTACTTTAGCCTTTTAGTAGGAAATAAGTATGACTTGTGTAAAACTGTATGTAATGTGTAGTAGTTGACGAGTTTGACATTTTGAAAAAGCAGTATGGAAAGATAAGTAGCGTTCTGATTATAATGGTTACTGGTATCAAAACTCTGCAGCAGCGAATAATCACAGGAAATATGCTTAAGATACTGGTCATTTAACTAGATATTAAATGCTGCGGGGATTATTGAGAGTAATGGCTATAATTCTAAAGTAGGTGGACTGTGCCTGTAAGCATTTTCTGTTTGGTTCGTACAACATTTGTAGATGTGTTTTAATATAGACAAGAACAGCTATTATCTCAGGCTGACATAAAGGGGCAATGTCGACTGTGCTACTACTTGGACCTGGTTGTCACAGGAAAACAGACCTTGTTTACCTTAACATGTTATTGGGGGGGGGGAAATAAAACAGAATGCAGAATCATTATGGTTGCACCTATTTCTTTTCATGAAACATTGTGGGGAAATCCTCTTGATGTGTGATTTCTGTAAAGGGTCAGTGAGCTTCTGTAAACTGGCAGAATGTTGGGACATACAGTGTCGGTGCGCTACTGATTGCACTCATTTGGGTTTGCCAAAATGACTATTTTCTAGACCACCTTTATACTGCTTTGGGTATCTATGTAAAAGAATAGCACAGTCCAACTCTTCTTTCGTACTGGAAAGTTGAAATATTCTGAGAGCAAGATTTACTGGTTTTAAAGCATAAATTTAAGCTAGCTCGTCTTTTTCTTTCCTTTACTTTATTCATTTGTTGTTTATTAGTCAGTGCTTTGGTTTTCAAGCCATTAATGATGGGCATATTTAGTCATACTTGCCAACTCTCCCGAAATATCCGGGAGACTCCCGCATTTTGCGAGAGTCTACCGGGCTCCCGGGCGAGTGTGGCAATCCCCCGCATCTAGATAATTCTGCCCACTTCCTAGTGAATTCCCGGTGAATCGCGGCATTTGGCCCCGCCCCTGCTGTCAAATGACGCATTTTGCGTCATCACGTCATGGGGGCGGGTCCAAAATGACACCATTTGGAGCCTGCCCCCCGTTACGCCCACCTCCTCTGCAGGCTCCCGGATTTCACCAACAGAAAGTTGGTAAGTATGTATTTAGCATAGCATGAGTATTAGTGGGGCACTATTGCTACTTGTATATTGTCTACTGTTTTTCACAAACATTACCGCTCAATAAAATCTAATGGATGTATTCTATTAGAACATTCATTAATTACATAATACACAATACTGCATCTAAGCTTTGATGCTTCATAGCTTATGTTATTGTAAAAGCAAGCAAAAAGTACAAGGTTTTGTATATACTTTTAATTAGTGTTTTTTAAAGCCCGAGTGTCGGAGCCCTAAGGTACGTTTTTATATTTCGTGATCATTTAGTTCATTCCACAGTTTGGAATCTAACACTGAGACAATAAAGTTAACTGTTTCCAAAATATTTAGTTCTCAAAATGTAAATATTTTGATTCACCTGTATATTATTATGAGTTTAAAGCTGGTTTATTGCTTGTGACTATACACGGAAACTTATTTTTAAAGTGTTTTTGACTATGGTCTGAATATCTTTTTGTACGAAATCTTCATCTGTTAGTTTCACATAGTCGGGGGTAGAGCAGCCTGTTGCCATTTAGGTCATCGGACTAGTCACAGCAACTCCAACTATTTCAAAAGATGAGTGTGTTAATTTTGTGGATAGCAGTGACCTGTTCACTCATGATTATGATACTGTGAGCAGGACTGCATGTGACAAGGGCAGTGGGAGAAGGGGATTAAAGGCAAATAGGAGGTAACAGACAGAGTGTTAGATAGCTGAATGAGCAGAACCTCCCAACAGCAGTGCAGTGAAAAGCTCTTGTTTTACTAATTTTAAGATTGCAACAGACGCAAACTTAATGCTGCATGAGTGATTACATTGACTGGAGGGACTGAAGGTGGAGCTGTCCCTATGTGTGCTATTGTGTTGTCACTCCGTATTATTGTAATGAACTCTATTGTACATGAAATCTTCTAATTTCTTCTCATATAAGTGTTACATGCAAGATTGGTTCTTTCTGTATGCTGATATAAATGCACAGTTTAATATAAAGTTATTATTCAGCAAACAACTCCCCAGTGTGTGCCTATGCAAATTTGCACCTGGACAAGCCATGCTGTGATGCAAGGGGTGCAAATGCTTTCTCATGTAACACACACATACTGAAAAGTTATATTTTTGCACTGAATTTTAGAGTTAAGCTAGTGTGCCACCCCTCTCTGTTATTTAAATCATACTTGTCAGCTTTGGCAAGATTGAATCCGGGAGGTGGGCGTGTGGGAGCTCTGTGAATCACGTCACTTAGCCCTATCTCCATAATGGACACAATCATTTCTGGCCTATTATGGCAGGGGGCGGGGCTCCAATGATGTGTGATTTGCATCATAAGCCCCGGCCCCTTCATTTAACTAATGAAGGGACAGAATCTGGGAGGTTGCCCCGCCCTCCCGGTAGGACTCCCAGAAATTTGGGACAGTAGGCAACTATGCTCTAAATTAGAGATGTTCACTGATCCCCGTGGTTTGGTTTTGGTTTTGGATCTGGATTAAGTTTTTGTTTTGGTTTTGGTTTTAGCAAAACAGCCCTCGCGTGTTTTGGTTTTGGATCCCGATTTTTTTCTTAAATCCCTATTTTTTTTTGCTAAAATCACATAATTTGGCTCTTTTTTTATCCCTACATTGTTATTAATTTCAATAACATTAATTTCCAATCATTTCCAGTCAATTTTTGTCAAGTGACATGAACACTGCTACCCCTCCTGTTTCTGTATGGGCAATGGCACTGAGTAATGGCACCAGAGACTGGAGAGTGACAAGAACACTGCTACCCCTGTTTCTGTGTGAGCAATAGCGCTGGATGTCCTGGGGAGGGAGGTACTTATGTAATCCAAAACCCACAGGATCCCACAATGCGATGATCACGTTTTGCCTCGATTCAGATCCGAGGATTCATGAAAATAACGAGCCGGCTCTCGAGCCTACTCGGATCCCCTAAGTTTGGGTGAGCTCAGTTTTCAGAAAACCGAGCCTGAGCATCTCTACTCTAAATCTGTCTGTAAATTTCAAATGCGCTCCCACCTTCCCCAGCAGCACATGGTTTAGCAAAATTGCACATTGTATCTGGATTTACTCATTAATCTAAATGAGACACATTCTGTGCGACTTAAATAAAACAACATGAACAGAGAAAAACAGTGCATCTTATGAAACAGCAAAATCACTTACCAAATCGTAAAGAGTAGCAAAATGAACGTATTTATAGCTTTAAAACACTTCCATGTTAATATGTATTAATAGTTAAATATAAACTGTTACAAATTTGACTTGTGAACACATATATACCGTTTATATTATATTCTACCAGTTGGACATATGGGGCTTGAGTCATTAAGGAAAGTATGACAAAAAGCTATAACATTTTTATGCATGATTGATTGCATTGTTGCATTAAAATATCCTTATTTTTTACACTCCATCCTTATAATTTTACAATATATTTATCCATAACATATGTCTATAACTTGTGTCCATCCACACTTGCATTAGTATCTCTTAGCATTATACCCTTTTCAATATATAATACTGTATTCACTATTCATATATTTACTGATAAAATTGAAGTGTTTTGTGCTCCCTGTGAAACTTTACAATTTATCTATATAGGAGCAGCAATCACAACTACAGATTAAGAGCGCTCACCTTTTATTGGTTATAAAGTCATTTTCCTGCTTCAGTTTGAAAGGAACCTCTCACTAGTACTACGTGTGGGAACCCTGCTCCTTCTGCTAAATTATTATTCTCAAAGACATGACTATAAAAATGGAAAACTTTGCATACATGCTAACAGCTTGACCGATTGCAAGACGCACAGCACATCAATAGCTCTCTATGCACTTAAACTAGATATGCTCACTGACCCCCGTGTTCTGGTTTTGGTTTTGGATCTGGATTAACTTTGTGTTTTGGCTTTGGTTTTGGTTTTGGCAAAACCGTCCTTGCGTGTTTTGGTTTTGGTTTTGGATCCATAATTTTTTTTCTAAAATCCATATTTTTTTTGTTAAAATCACACATTTTTGTCTTTTTGTCCCCCAACATTATTATTAACCTTAATAACACTGATTTTAAGTCATTTGCAGTCAATTTTGGCCATCTCACAGGTCCCAATATTATTTTCATACACTTTCAAACAAAGATGGCAGATTTAGAAGACCAAGCCTGCCAGACCTATTATTTGTATTTCAAAAATGACAATTAGCAATGGAGCAATGGAGCTCTCCTCTTTGTGTGTTACCTATATAACACAGTACAATGTGACTGCAGATTTAGAAGACCAAGCCTGCCAGACCTTTTATTTCTATTTCAGCAGTGACAATTAGCAACGGAGCAATGGAGCTCTCCTGAATGTCACTGGAGACTTTGAAGAACACTGCTAACCCTCCTCTTTCTTTTCTATCTATGACGCTGCCCAACTACACTAGAGACTGCCAAAAACTGTGCTACCCCTTCTGTGTCCCTCTGTGAAATGGCGCTGGATCTCCGTAGAGGGCGGTACTTATAGAATCCAAAGTTCACAAGATCCGACAATGTAACAATGATGTTTTCCCTCGTTTTCAATTCCGATGACGCGCGAGAGTACCAAGCCGGCTCGGCTCGGTACCTGGATCTCCTAAGTTCGGGTGTGTTCGGTTCTCGGGGAACCGAGCCTGAGCATCTCTAACTTAAATTCCTTCTACTTCCATTGAAATAGAATGAAGAAGGGGGATACAGGAGTTGATCCATGATACTCACAGAATTGCAGCATTGATCAAAAGGAAACACTCTTCATCGGTTGGCCTGTTATATGCAGATTTACTATCTATTGTTACACTTTAATTAGTATAATCTTATAGTGAAAATACATAGAAGATGTAGTATACAACTTTAGTTACATAGACAATACCCATACTCCCCTTACATAGCAAAAAATAAGATCTTAAATTTATTATGCTTTGTTACCACATTTGGAGCTATATTTACTGAATGAGGTCCACTCACAGACAGCAAAGAAGACAGAACAGTGGTTAGAATTGCTGCCAAACAGTGCTCAGAACATGAGTTCATTTCTGACCTGGATTCTATTTGTGTGGAGTTTGTGGGGTTGGAAAGTAAGAAGCTCTGGTGGAGCTGGGACTGATGTGATTATTTACATATTCTCTGTACAGTTCTGCATAATATGCTTGGTGCTATATAAATAATAATAATAGTACAGCGTGAAAAAGAGAGTAAACAAATTAATATTGATGGTATTTGGCCACTTACAGCAAAACTGTTTACTACAGCCATGCATTTGCTAAAAATGTCATGTGTATGAATTCAGGTATTGTATTGCCATTGAAATGCATTAATTCTTGCTGTACAGATATAAACCTGAAGTTAATATGATATTGCACAATACCAATCTTGATTTAGTTTATCAAGAGAAAAATAACAAACCACTTAGAAATATGTGGCCTGTCTTTGCCTTCAGTCTTGGGTGCCAAACTCAGCTGCATGCTGTTATAATTATTATTTGTTTTCATATAGCTCTGCCAATGTTTGAAAAGCTGTATGTGCTACAGTAGAACAATAGAAGTACAATAAACCCTGCTTACAATCTAATTTAGTGCTTACGGGGGATTATGTACTTTATCCAAGGTCAACCAGAGCCAATATTAAACACAGATCCTCTTGCCCAACTTCTGTGTTACTAAGGCACTTTCTACACATGGTTTTAGATTTAATAAAAAACAGCTGGTTAATATGGTAGTTGCTGAATCTTGCAAAACAATATAATATTACTTTAACAAGAGGCAATGGTGGGATTCCTAGAGGGGATGCATAATTTGATATGGTCTTACTTACGCAATGTTTTTTTGAACTCACTAGTGACCTAGTGGTATATGTTCTATATTTCTATGGAAGATATATATATATATATATATATATATATATATATATATATATATATATATATATATATTTATATATATGAAAATAAATGGCTTACGTCTCCTTAAAGGGTTTTTACACCTATCCGGCATAAATTATGATTATGGGGATGGATTTAATGCCTTGGAGGAAGAATGCATACATTTGTATCCTTTCCCATGTGATGTCGCACTCGTCCCGTTGTCTTTTACATATCCCATAGACCAATACCTGTCAAATGCAGCAAATAAAGTTTTGCATCTTGAGGGTGAAGATACCCCTTACTAGGTGACTAAATTATAAGGGCCCTGTCACCATGCATTTTTAGCAATTTTACTTGAGGAGCTTGTTGTTAGCAAGAATTAAATTGCAAAAAAGTAATTCTCATTATTAATGTGTAACGGGGTTGATGTTTGGCACCCCAGAAGTAGTGTAAGATAGGATTCCATAGACCCAGTGGTATGGTAGAGAGGTAAAAGTCTCCCCAGTAGTGTTGGAGTGAAACAAGGGGCACAGGGCTAAAACTGCATAAACTTGTGGGTTTATTCTCTTTACTTGCATTGAAAGGTTTAACCACCACTGCAGATAAGTAGCAGTAGTGTAGGAAAGTAACACTGTGAGATCTCAATATGCAAAGTTAGTCAACATGTCACAAAATAAATAACAATCTAGGAATCTTGTTTCAACAATATCAGCAATATGCAAACATAAATCACTATAGCACATAATTTACTAAATAAATATATATATATATCACTTTGAAGTTAGGCACTGTGCTTCAGTGAAATGGGTTTCACTGGAGAAATACTTTTGAGAGAGAACTGGTTGCTAACAGGTTAATGAAACAATTACACTAAATGCTGTTGCAGCACATTATCTAGACAAATCAATCACAATAGGCTTTTAGTATAATTATACAACATGTATCACACAAAATAAGTAGATATGCAACAGGGATTAATCCAGCTTGTTCAGGTTAGATGCTTTAGAAGAAATAACTGGAGAACAGGGTCACTTTATACCCCACAGGGCTAAATTGTAATCCACGGTTTAAAGCAAAGTTTCAGCTGGACATATGTTTCTTTACTTGTACAAGATGAAATCAGTAATCAACTAGACACATGTGTGACTCCTGAGCTCAGTAATAAGCAACAGTAATTCTGCACAAAAAACAATTTCTAGTTTAAGGAACACAATCTTCACTTAGTAATCTGTCTAATAGAAAAAGCAAATATCTCCTAGCAACTGTAGAGTTAAACAACTTGCAATTTTCTCCTCAGCAACCATTTTAGACAGTTTCACAATAGAATCAAACTTCTAATGCAATATAGCCAGACTCTTGTGACCAATTATTTCTCTGTATGTCCCTTGCACACTTAGTCAGCTTACAGATAGCTTTAAATACAGCAGATTTGGCTCGAATAACTCTTCTTTCAAACAGCAACATAACATCTCAATTGCAATATTACGGTCCCAGACAGAGGTTTTAGTAACACAGTTTGATGTCTCACTTGTTTCACTTAAATAACTTGAACATTGCAAAGCAAAATAAACCATAAACTTACAAGTCATCAGAAATTCCTGCTGATTTCTTTTTTTAAATATTTTAAAAGAACTACCTTTCTATGAAGTCACATGAGTTTGCAGAGTGTTACAATGCATGACAGTACACCAACAGAATTTTTCAGAGCAAGTTGTCTATTGTCCATAAAAACACAAAAAAACACTGATTGCAGCAATCTATTGAATCTACAAACACATTTTACCTGCTAAAATTGATGCAAGTTCCTTGTGCATGTTTGACACCAGCATGTAAATATTGTATTCAAACCTTCAGTTTTGGCTACTTACTAGTCATTGCCTGAAGAAGGTTCCACTATGTTCCAAAAGTTGCCATGCCTAACAATTTCTTTGAAGGTGTAACATTTATGTTTATTCATAAAATCTATACTGGTAGATTTTCATCAAGAAGCATCAGGTAGTTCTTATCGAAACCAATATAATTCCAATTAAATATTTATGCCAGTGAGTCATAACGAAGAGGAAGCCTCCATAGCTTTTTTTTCCCAAAAGGTGTATTGGATTTTAATACAACCTTTAGCTATATAACATAAATAATAGTCTATGCTTCCTTTTCTAACAAAAAATGTTAAACACACTGACTCCTACTAAGACATCTCATTATTTGAGATAGTATAGGTAATATCGGTGCCCCCATGAAACTCTATAATCATCTAATAAATTAAGCAATATTTTACCATTAAGACTTGTAGTATTTTCTTCAAGAATGATCATGTATAAGTGTCTTTCAATAGTGTTGCATCACATTGGAGTAAAGTGCTATAAAGCTTGGTAGCGAACAGAGGTTAGGGCTATCCCATAATTTGTTTTGGCTGCCAATTAAAGTAAAATAACAATTGTAACCTATCAACTTATCTTGTACATTTAGCTCTTAGTGAGTCTGGCTTATGATATGCGGCATGCCAATGGGGTAATTTCTGCAATTTAACTCAGGAAAGGCGGAATTAACCCAGATTGGATTATCAGGGTCCACCCCAACTGTATCCATTACTCCCTGAAGCGCATTCCATAACAATAAGGCCTGCTTAAGTAGTGGAGGAACAATTCCCAAAACTCAGGTACCCAACAAGGACTGGACAGGTGGTCAATCAAAACCACCTTGCCAGGTAACTGACAAGGGCGGCCGGTGTGGAGACCCCCAACCATCCCTTCAGATGCACCAATTGTGCGGCTAAATAATAGGCCTGAAAGTCTGGAAAAGCAAGTCCCCCAGAGGCTCGAAAACGGCACAGAGTGGCTAATCTGATTCTCATCCGCCCCCCCCCTCCCATCCCAGACCAGAGAGGACAGGAATTTGTTAAAATTGGGGAAGAGCCATCTCGGGAGATATACCGGAGAGTGGTGCAGGAATTTTGGCTGGACTACCAGTTTTATTAGATTAACTCTACCTGACACGTACAGGGGCAATTTTGTCCAAGTAGAAGTCTTGGCCTGAAGATAATTAATCACCAGGTAAATGGTCATTGGTATGCAGTCAGCAACCAAATTCATGACCCTTATCCCAAGATATTTAAATTTAAGTGTCCACTTGAGAGAACAGGAGGTAGCAGGACACGCCGTAAGCCCCCTAGATATAGGGAATATGTTAGACTTTTACCAATTTATCCTCAGGCCTGAGAACTCACCGAATTCCTCCACCAAACACAACAGTGTAGTCAGAGACACGTCTGAATCTCTAAGAAACAGGAGCATGTGATCTGCATACAAAGCAATTTTGTCAACCCCATCCCCGACCCTGAGGCCACAAATAGAAGGATGAGTTCGTATTAAGCAAGCCAGTGGATCAATAGCTATGGCAAAGTGCCCCTGCCAAAGTCAATAGAGGAGGTAACATGGCCATTGACACTAATTCTAGTCATCGGTGCCGAGTAAAACAACCATACCCAGGATAGAAAATTAGAGCCAATCCAATACCTGTTCGTAACCGCCCACAAATATACCCATTCCACAGAACCGAATACCTTAGCAGCACCCAGGGACACCACTGCACCATCTCCATGGCCCCCCGTCATCTGCAAATGTGTAAACAGATGACTCAGAATGATGGCCATAGACTTCCCAGGCATAAATCCTGTCTGGTCTAGGTGGATCAGCTGGGAGATGACTGTGTTCAGGCACATAGCAAGAACCTTGGCAAGGATTTTTACATCAGTCCTAAGAAGGTAGAATGGTCGATAAGAATCTTGTGACATCGGGTCTTTACCCGTCTCTGGGATAAGAACTATTAGTGCCTCTAACATGGATGGTGGTAAAACAGCCGCCTTCAAGAACTGATTATATTGAGCAAGTAGTGTAGGAATAAAGAAAGTACCACATTTTTTTGTACAGCTCCATAGGCAGGAAGTCTAGCTGCCTCATGCTCCTCCACCCTAATAGGAGCCTCCAGACACTCCACACCCTCCATAGATAGTGCAGAGAGACGCACCTTGAACAGATAATCATATAATTGAGTTGCAGAGTAATCCACCTTGGAGGTGTTCAAATTAGAGAGAGCTGATCTTCACCAGTGTATAATTCAATACCTATTGAAGGTGTGAAATGGCAGGCTTGGCAAGGACTGCCCATGAAAATGCACCCTCTTCATCCCTACAAAATCTTCATCCCTACAAAATGAAATCAAGTTCCTGCACTGCTCCACATAACAAGGTGCATTTCTATCGAACTTTCGCCAGAATTTCTTCAAATCCTCTCAACTCCTTTCTGCCTCTACAGACTTCGGCTCCTCTGTCATTGCAAACCAGAGAAAATCAAGGTACAGTTGCGAATATCAAAGTGCATTGCATGTCAAAAGCTGTTTTTGCCCTGCAGAGTATCCATTTTGACCCTTCATAAATGACCTCCACAGAAGGGTTTTGAGAGTTAATATGAAGATTATGGGACAAAGACTGAAACAATGGCTCTCAGTTTAGATTGCCTAGAGTTAGCAATACCTTTGTTGATGTTAGGTAGTGATGAGTAAAATTTTCAAAACTGTTCCACAAAATGCTTGCCCCATTATGCAATTAACATGTTTCATCAGTGGAATTTGGGCTTAAGTTTTTCCCATTTCTACCCTAGTCACACCACACAGCATCAAAACTTGAAGATTGTATCACTGAGATTTCAAACCTGTGCAAAATTGTCTGTTCCATAGTAAAACTTTGTCAAAACTTCTCTCATCTCTAAAGCCAGTTAATATACCAGGAATCTTTCTGTGATTCATAAAATATCCTTAATGAAATCATCTGTCTGATTGTTATGGTTTGGTGTAAATGTTTCACCTAAATGCAATGTTATATAGATCAGCTGAATTTTCAAAATAGTGTTTGCTATTGTTACGAGCTGCGGCGGTGCCCAGCCGCCGCGACTCCCCTACCTCCGTCCCGGCCGTCGCTATGGCGACCGGGACGTCACTTCCGGGGGCTCGTCGGATGTTGCCGTGGCAGCAGCAAGACGCTTTCCTCTCCAGCGCCGCGTCCTAGCATCACAGGGCAGCCGGGCGCATGCGCAAACAGCGGGACAAGCCTGTGGGCTAATTGGAACAGCTGGTGTGTAGTCAGAGAGCTGAAGGTGTGCCTGAGTATTTAGGGCAATGAGGTCTGCTGCCTCATTGTCGGTTATACCTTCTGCTCTCCAGTCTGCTGACCTGCTTGTTCCCGTTCCTGTCTTCCTGACCCTCTACTGATTTCCCGTGTATGACCCTTGGCTTTGAATTGGACTTCGCTTGTGTATCCTGTGACCCTGATCTCTGGCCTGTTTACCGTTTCTGCTATCTGCTTGTGACCTCTGACCTCGGCTTGTTTACTGGTACTGTTGTCTGCTGCCGGCCCCTGACCTCTGCGTGGACCTCACCCTGCTTGCCTGGGTTCTCCCCAGCCGGTACACATTTCACGACCCTCTGTCAGTCTGCAGCCCAGTCTGTCCCCACCATCAGGGGCTCCAGTGAACACCTGATTGGCAGAGTAGATTCCGGGTTGTGTTGTGCCGGCTGGAGGGGTTCCTTACAGCTATATGCATCATTCCATACTTCGCTGTGGAGATTCCCAGGTTTCTCTGGTGGAATTTGGCCTTAAGAATTCCACAAGTAATCTCCCCTATACTTTTTGTACAGTCTCAAATTCATTCCAACACTGCGGAGAATAGAATAACTGTTTCCCTGCACTGTTCAGAGGAGGACACGTGACACAGAAGTCTACTACCCCCTTTCTAATAATGTCAGGAGCAGCTGTTGCCCACCGCTGCCCTTTGGTAGTAATTAGAATGTCTTCTTGGTATCATGTCATAGAGAAAGGTGAGTTCTAAAAAATGTTAAATATTCCCAAAGGGGCTTCAGACTTTCATTTGGAGATCAATATTTATACCCACTTAATGTCTTGTTTTCTGATTTGCTTCTGAATTATAGAACTTTACTTTAGTGATCAAAACAGGCTTATAATGCATTATCTATAATATTCATATATTGCTTGCTTTAGTTTAAACAATATGTCAAACTCAACTTACCACTGTCTCAGTTGAAGTCTTTCTCTGACTGAAGACTCTACTGTCAGTCAATGTGCACACAGCATGTTACCTGACAGGCCTATATATAATTACCTCCTTGTTGTAATGTAAAATTGAGCCCAGGGAGCAAAGAGTATACAAAGTAGTTTTGCTTGCCCTAAGGCAGACAATCAGACAAGCTATTAGGGATAAAGGAGCAGGAAGCCCCTTAACTCCCCAGGAGGTCCATGTTTCCTATTCAATTAGATGCTACTACCGAATTGTTTTATAATTTTTCTAACAAGATAACTTTAACTCTGACCTGAGCTATGTATTTGACAAAGTAAGTATGAGATCTTAAGAGGCCAAAAATATTGAATATCAAAAGATTAACAAACAAGAATTTTACTAGAATATATAATATTTGAATGAAGTACTTTTATATTTGTTTTTCTGGTTGGACCAATATACAATATGTAGCACTTAACATAATTTATTAAACTTCAATTGTCCTAGAGATTCTTAGCTTGTTAGCAGGGCCCTCTTACCTATCTGTCTATCTGCATTATCCAGTTTTGTTTTATTACTGTGTTCGTTTCCAAATGTAAAGCGCTATGGAATTTGCTGGTGCTATATAAATAAATGTTAATGGTGATGATGATGATTTGGTAGATAAATAATTCATTTGTGTCACATTTTTCATATATACCGATCGCAACATTAAAACCACCTGCCTAATATTGTGTAGGTCATCCTTCTGTCGGCAAAACAGCTCTGACCCATCGAGGCATAGACTGCTCAAGACCTCTTAAGGTGACTGTGATATCTGGCACAAGATGTTAACAGCAGATCCTTTAAGTCCTGTAAGTTGCGAGAGCCACCATGGCTTGGACTTTTTTTTCAGCACATCCCATCTGATCGGATTGAGATCTGAGGAATTTGGAAGCCAAATCAACATCTTAAACCCTTTGTCATGTTCCTTAAACCATTCCTGAACATTTTTTTTCACTGTGGCATGGTGCATTATCCTGCTGAAAGAGTCCACTGCCATCAGGAAATACTGTTGCCATGAAGGAGTGTACTTGGTCTGCAACAATTTTTAAGTAGGTGGTATGTGTCGAAGTAATATCCGCATGAATGCCATGACCTACGGTTTCCCAGCAAAACATTGCCCAGAGCATCACACTGCCTCCGCCGGCTTGCCGTCTTTTCATAGTGATGCTGGTGCTATCTGTCCCCCAGGCCATGATGCACACACACACCCAGCCATCCATATGATATAAAAGGAAATGTATTAATCAGACCACACCACCTTCATCCATTGCTCCATGGTCCAGTTCTGGAGTTGACGTGCCCTGCGGCTCCGCAGACCCATGTGCAGCAAGTTGTGATGCACTGTGTGTTTGGCACCTTTCTTTCCTAGCCAGCATTAACTTTTTCAGCAATTTGCAATACAGTAGCTTCTGTGGGATTAAACCTGAAGGGCTGGTCTTCGCTCCCCACTTGCATCAATGAGCCTAGGGTGTTCATTACCCTGCCGCCATGTCACCAATTGTCCATTCATAGACTTCTTTTGATAGATACTAACCACTACATACCAGGGACACTACAAAAGATTTGCTGTTTTACAGATGCTCTGACCCAGCTATCACAATTTGGACGTTGCCAGAGCCGCTCAGAACCTTACATTTTCCGATTTTCCCTACTTCGAGCACATCAGCTTCAAGAACTGACTGTTCATTTGCTGCCTAATATATCCCGCTCATTGACAAGTGCCATTGTAATATTCTGGCAATGTTTCTAAGGTGGAGTCGACAGGACTAGGAGATCTTGTGGATGTGAGAAGTAAAGCAGAGGGGGTGAAGTCAAGTGTGACATTAAGGCAGCGGCTTGGGACACTGAGGGAATTGTGGTGTTACTGATAGTGATGGAGATTTGAGGTGAGGTGGTGACTCTGGCAGGAGGGAAGATGATAAGTTCTGTTTTGCACATGTTGAGCTTTAGGTATCATTGAGAAATCCATATGGAGATAGCAGAAAGACAGTTTGTTACACTAGAAAGTACAGAAGGGGAAAGGTTATGGGGAAGAGATATAGATTTGAGCACAATTTGGGTGTCGAAGGCCAGTGAAATGAAGAGTAGCCCCATGCTCATTATGAAATATATCTCCTCATTTGGGATTACTAAACTGGGGATCATATCACTTGTAGTCACAGCAGCACAGCACGGTGGCTAAGTGGTTAGCACTTCTGCCTTACAGCACTGGGGTCATTAGTTCAACTCCTGACCATGGCCTTATCTGTGAGGAGTTTTGTATGTTCTCCCCGTGTTTGCGTGAGTTTCCTCCGGATACTCCGGTTTCCTCCCACACTCCAAAATCATACTGGTAGGTTAATTGGCTGCTAACAAATTGACCCGTGTGTGTGTGTGTGTGTGTGTGTGTGTTAGGCAATTTAGACTGTAAGCCCCAATAAGGTAGGGACTGATGTGAGTTCTCTGTACAGCGCTGCAGAATTAGTGGTGTTATATAAATAAATGGCGATGATGATGATAGCAGTAAACTGTACAACCCTAATATGATTGATACAATGCTAATATACATTTGTAATTACTGAGTTGTTTTTTATTTCATATTAAAATATTTATATTACAGTCATATGAGTTTTGGATAGATAGCAATGAACACTCTTAAATCCAGTAGATATGTAAAATGTGTCATTTACATAACTTAACAGTACACTCAGGTTAAAAAAAATAAACTAATATTGTACTACACTACATTGTAGATGCAGGCGTATGGCTGTGTAAGAAGCAATCATGCGTTATACTGACTACATAGCATTGCACCAGTAAATGCATAAGTCTTATGTGGCTCATTCAATTCAATGGCATTAAATTGTGGCTAGTAGGTAGTAAGGTGGGCTAGAGTGGTCCCTTGTTGCTTGACATTACAGGAGGTGAATAGTACATATCCCTTTTCCAACATTCCAGAACTCAGGCAAGCAGCAACTGAGCTTAAGACACAAGCAACAGGTAGCCAATGCTTCAAGAAAAGGTAGGAGAGAGCTACAATTTCTCCCAACCATAATTGTGATGGGACAGTCTTGATTTTGTGGGACCATGTCACTGTCAGGACTTTGTACAAAGAGCAAGGACAGTCAGAAGATATGTCCCGCATCATTTTTGACACGGTTGGCTTACAGGAAATTGATCCCTAGGCTCTGCTGAACATGGCTAAGCCCACCCACGGGCGCGGAGTCTGACAGACAGGTGGTTTTCACCAGGAACCCCCGCAAGGAGGTATGGTCTTGGCTGCACCAAGTCTGGAGGTCGCGGTCCCGTGAGTGAGTGTACAGCAGAACGATGTGGGGGAGCCAGGTGAAGTGGATGGAGATGATGGAGTCCACAGATGAGTGGTATAAATACAGGCACAACAATAATATAGGCTGATGGTGAGCAGCCAATGAGTCACTAGGAGAATAGGTGCACTGTGGTATACAACGAGAGGACAGAGGCTGTCACTATGAAGTACTCTGGAGATGGTAATGGAAGTACTGGAGCAGCAATAGTTCAACACAGCCAGAGGCTGAAGGCTGACTGGAGTGGTGGAGGTAACTCATAGTAACTGCTGATGAGTCCCAGAGAGAGTAGCGGCTCTGAGCGGTAGAGATGAGAGAACTGAAGCTGTCATGATGATGTACACTGGAGATGGTATTAGAGGTACTGGAGCAGTGATAGTTCAACACGGCCAGAGACTGAGAGCAGACTGGAGTAACGGAGGTAACCCGTTGTAACAGCTGATGAGTCACAGATGTAGTAGCGGCTCTGAGTGGTAGTGATGAGAGAACTGAAGCTGTCACGATGATGTACACTGGAGATAGTATTAGAGGTACTGGAGCAGCGAAGGTTCAACACAGCCAGAGACTGAGAGCAGGCTGAAGTAGCGGAGGTAACCCGTGGTAACAGCTGATGAGTCACAGTTGTAATAGCAGCTCTGAGTGGTAGCGATAAGAGAACCGAAGCTGTCACGATGATGTACACTGGAGATGGTAAGAGAGGTACTGGAACAGTGATGGTTTAGCACAGACCACAAACTGAGAGCAGACTGGAACACAGGCAAACCACAAGGAGAACAGGAACCAGAACCACAGGCTGCAGGAAGTGAGCTTGAAGAACAGGCATCAGACAGGTGAATCCAGGAGGTTTAAATAGTGCTCCAGAAGTGCTTAGCCAATGAAAAAGAGGGAGGAGGTCCTGAAGTGCAATAGGCTTGCACCGGCACAGATCTGAATATAGCTGAATGAATGAACTGGAGAATGTCTGACACTGGGACATGGCAGTTTCCAGATGAATGGACTGCAGGTAACGAGACAGGTACTATCTGTGGGACCAGAGCGTTACAATTTTGCTCTGCTCATGAAGGAAAAGCTGAAAGCACCGAACAGTGATTTGTTCAGCATTGTTGATGTGTTTAAAGGGGAAAGGAATAACTCAAGTGTGGCCAGTTCAAATCTGCAAGAAGTCCCTTTGCTAGTCAGCCTGGGCTGGTTTTTGCTACAACATCATAGTGAAAACCAGCAAGAATAGATAGATGAGAGCATGCTGGTCAGTGCAGGTCTGGTGCCTCAATGTGGGTGAGGGGTCAAGGTGATTATATAGTCATTCATGCAATATGGTCATCATAGTGTCCACTTTCATCTGCCAAACACCTGAAAGGAAAAATATATCACACATTGACCTATCCCTGTACATGTATAGTTATTAATTATAGTAAGATGTCACCATCGCGTTTGGAATTCATTTTAATATAGAGTAGTTAAAGACTCAAACTGGACTTTTTGTACCTGAATAAGCAGGCAAGATCTTCCATTCAGTGTCCTCCAGTTTGTATGCCTGGACACACAGCACCATCTGTCTTTTTAAAATGCAAGGCTGCCCCTTAAATGCCTAATTTAGTCACAGTGTAATTAGATTATTGCTTTGCCTCATCGCTCTCATTTTTTGTAGGCATAATGAGATATTTTGCCAATTTAGGTCGCAGAGAAGGTAACAAAAAGCAGACGAGAGATTGATTTATGTTTTTTTTGGCTGTTTATGTGTGTGAAATTACTAACTCATTACATGCTGCAGGGTTATGAAACACCTAAGCTGTTTTGCTGTTTCATTTTCCTTCATTACATGTATAATCGTTATTGTATGAAGACTGCAATAAGAGTTTGTAGTGAACCTAGAGGAATTAGAGCTATAAGGATTAACCAATAACATAAATAGGGAGAATAAGCCTAATCATAAAGCTTAATCATAACTGCAGTGTAAATATGGTATATAAAATGAATCCATTAATAAATTGAGCTACTAAGGTGTAAAATGTGAAGAAAGAGGGTCTGGTGTGTGTTTACTTGGTGGCTCTGCCCACCTCTATGTTAAAGGAAAAGAGCACCACACTCAGAGGAAGCTGAGCAGCTTCTAAGGCCCCGGGGGTGAGCCACATCCTGACATAGGAAAGTTTTTTGACACCTAAAAAGACTTTGGACAGAAAGGAGGGAGCCATTAACAGCTTGAGGTCTTACACAAGGAGACCACGTGGGGAATTGCTATATTTTTACAGGACCTGTGGGAGTGGGGTGAATGCCAGACTCCAAGAGAATAGAATTCTGTGTTATGGCATAATTGTTGAATGCCATCCAAAATTACATGTACAGATTTCGGTGTCTTATTTGTGGCTGGGCTTTAGTGAAATCCACAGTGTTTGCAATACATTGTGCCGTATTGTGTGCATTTAACAATCCATTTATGTCAATACCTAATACCAGTCAGTGTTGAAAGCTTGGCAAACTTTAGAAAAGTTTAAGGGACTGAGTTAGAGAGTTCCAGTGAAGAAGAGCAGCACTAGAAAAGCTCTGCAGGTGTGCATGAGGAGGTAAGCCGGGGGGTAATGTCTGCTACACAGCGGCACCATAAGACTAAAGGAATGCTATAGTAGATTTATTCCTTAAATGGCAACCTAGTCCCCGTCAGTTAGTATGTGTCTGACAGATTTACTGAAACAGTCTTGGTATAATCATACTTGCCAATTCTCCCTGAATGTCAGGGAGACTCCCTGAAATAGGGGTGATCTCGCTTATTCCCTGAAGAGTGTGGCATTCTCCCTGATGAGCCAGTACAAGGCTTGGTTGGCTTCATCATCTTTGGCATGATGACACAGTTCAGAAATTGTGTCCTATGTCCATGTATTGATGACTATGGAGGTGGCCATTTTCATGGAGACCAAGATTTAATCAAAGACTGACAGGTAAGACAACATGACTTCAGTAATGGAGACAGAAATGTAAAAGACACTTCAGTCTCTAGAGATTCATTAGCTGCTTTTTCTTTAAGCATAGTTGCCAGCTCTCCCAGAATGTCCAGGAGACTTGCACATTTCTGGGAGGCCTCCCAGGCTCCCGGGAGAGCAGAGCAGCCTCCCGGTTCTTACCCCCGCAATAGATAAGTGGTGGGGGGGGCTTAATGACGCAAATATAGCATCATATTAGCCCCGCCCCTGTTGTAATTGGCCAAAATTGTGACAATCATTCAGGGGGCAGGTGAAAATGAAGCAATTCGTCAAGCCCTGCCCCCGTGCGCCCACCTCCCCCGAGATCTCCCTGAAGCCAACGAGGAAAAGTTGGCAAGTATAGGTATAATATTCAGTCAGGTGAATTGAAAGGCTAATGGCACAAGCAAAACTAAGTCAGACATGCTAGGTTAGTATAATACATATTGAAAAGTACAATGTAAATAGGCAGAGGCAAGGGCAGCGGGTATACCTTGGCACTAAATAGATAAAGGATAATTATGATAAAAGAAAATCAATTGAGAATGGGGTTTTCCCGTTTTGAAACTAAATTAATTATTTTGCAAAACAGAAAAGGCTACATTGAAAATATACTCTTTTGCATTCAATATAGGTTATTTCCGAATCACTAAAGTGTAAAACTGCAGCACAAATATCATTTTATGATGTCACATGCCTATTTTTTGGCACTGCATCCAGTTTTACAGGTAAATGCATAGGTTTGCACCATTGTATCTGTTTTTACTGGTAAGCACACGGATTTGTGGACCAAGATGTCTGCAGACTTTTGTATCAGCAGATGGGAAGAGTTGGCCAGATCAGGGACTTTTCCTGCTAAATTCTAAATTGGAACACAACTACACTTACTTTGCACTTAATGGTAGAAACGAAATGTCATATTCCACGATGGGATAAAGGGGCGAAGAGGACACATTTACATGGGTGTTTCCTGCTTTGCATGAAGGTACACAGCTCTTTAAAATATTTAGCGGTTGATGTCATATCCATATCCCTAACACTGTAATATTTAAATAATAGACAGAACACAAATTTGTATCAAATAAAAAGAGTATATCTCAATAAACACACCGTATGGTGGTGGAGAACACTGTGATCAGATTGGCAAAGGCCCAAGCAAATCCAGATGTCCCATCGCGGGCCACCTGCCCCCCGCCAGCAAAATATGTACAACTTTTTAATTCGGTGCACCTGTATTATTTATTGTTAAATTAGAACAACAATCCCCTGGAATTCAAGAACCTGAAAACCCCTCGGGGCTAACGTAGCACAACCAGCAAGCCCACACCCAAGGGCAGTACTTTCACTGAAAGCCAACTCTTCGAAAGGAAACAGTTTCACAATGCCTAATACATTTAATGTGCGCCCCACCAAAATTTCCTTCCTACTGTACAATGTTCCCCTGCAAGATCGCAGGCTGCATCAGCAGTATTAGTCAAAATCAAGGACACAAAATGGTGAAGGGAGCACCTCTCAAACCATGAGTAGGACCAGAAAGTCATTATCATATCCCCAGGTCCACCGGGTCTGCCCACATACCGGTGGAGGGAGTACCTCCCTGACCATGAGCAGGACCAGACCAAAGCCATTATCATAACCCCCAGGTCCACCGGGTCTGCCCACATACTTGTGGTGGGAGTACCTCCCTGACCATGAGCAGGACCAGACCAAAGCCATTATCATAACCTCCAGGTCCACCGGGTCTGCCCACATACCGGTGGTGGGAGAACCTCCCTGACAATGAGCAGGACCAGACCAAACGCTTCTCGTAATCCACCACGATCCACTGGATCCGCCCACATATCGGTGGTGGGATTAACCCCCTGACCATGAAATCCTCTCCGCATCCATCATGATCCATAGGCTCCACCCACATACCATAACCCCTGAGGTGCTAAGGATGTATTTTTCAATTTTCAGTAGCATTTCTGTGATGTTGCTCATATATTAGACCACTATGAGCAATTTAATCAAAATCTTCACACCTACGTGAAACATGTAATGACCAATCTATGTGTCTCCTCACACCCATGTGTAATATAAAACATAAATGAAGTACAACCAAGCAGCTGCAGTAGGTTGGGCAGTAATGCGACATTTTTACTGCAACCACTCTGAATTTTTTTCCAGACATCGACCAGCCTACAAAACTAGACCCAGACTGATTTTATGAAGGTGTTTCCAGAGTCCGGAATGTGAGTGTGCAGCTTGAAATGTAGCTGTCAGACAACAGGGTGCATTTGCACACTCTGGTCCTGAGTCATTAAGGAGAGCAAAGCATAAAAAAGGAGTAACTTTGGACAAAACCATATGGCATTGTGCATTGAAGGGTGAGGTAAATTTAAAATGTGGGGACAGATTTATAGTTAGGATAGAGCATGTCCTAGATCAACTTTAAATTTCAGTGTAGAAATAAAGCTAGCAAGTATTTGTGTATTAGATGTAAAAAGAGCCAATATTTAACCTATCTGCAAAACAATAAACTAATTTGCACCCCTTGCATTGTAACATGGTTTGTCCCGGAGAACATTTACTCCTTTTTTTTGCCTTACTTTCCTTAATGACTCAAGCCCTCTATGTTATTCGGCCACTGCCCGTCCCCCTCATACATCCCTTGTCTGGTCTAATGCTGACATTTGTGTGAGTGCCTTGCTGTTTGTTCATGCACACACACCAAATTTGTGCCGTACCTCTAATTGTTTGCGTACAGCCCATGAACCTGACATTACTACTTTGCATAAATGTCTTCTTGTATTTCATAAAGTATACTTAACTGTATTCATACTTCTGTTCATGCTTACTGTACTCGTGTATTAATGATCTGTATGTTAATTGTCCTGCGCTACTGAATCTGTGGCACTCTATAAATAAATGATGAAGATGATGATGATTACAAATAGCTACTCCATTCGGTAGAAATCAGTACACTTGCAATATCGCACTTTGCTTAGAGCAGTCTCATAACGCAAATTAAATATACAGCCTATGTACGAAATGCATCGACACACTTTGGAAATCTCTTGCCATTAAAACAGAATTGGTGTTATATTACGCTAAACAGCGGACATTTATTTCAATGTTCCGATGTGTAGTCTTCAAGACTATATCCATAAAATATTTGCATACTCTTCTAAGTGAGATATCTGAGTATAATGCTGAGGTATTGTGCACACCTGCTAGTTAGCATGCAAGTGGTAATTTCATTATTTAACCAATTTGCTGTTCTGTAATTGTTTAACCATTTTGCCGCTTATTACACAATGCATCACAAGCTCTTCCATTATTGAAGGCTAAATAGAGTAATCTGCTGAAGCTTTCAGCAGATTTTTTTCCCCTGTGGCTGTAATGGATGTTTTCATGTACCTAACCCCTCTGCTGGAAAACAGACCCAAGTACTTCTCATATCAGAAAAGGTTATTTTGTTTAGCTTATGAGCACAATGCATACAGTGTTGATTCATGCTTGAAACCTGCTTCGTATGCTAAATTTACCTTTTTTGTTAAGGGTTGAGACCTATGTGATATGCATGAATTTCTTACTGGCTAGAGGGAATTACGTTTATACACAGACATTTCAGCGATCATTTTTAAACCTATCCTCAGGCCTCGATGACAGTGCTTGTTTTATGGCTTCCTTCCAAAATGCACAGATGGATCCATGACCAGTTTAACCATTTTCATACTTCCGTCAATGGCCATTCCTGGCCATAATGCTGCTTGAAGTGGCCAAGTTTAAAAGCAGTGGAAAAAAAAAATTACTTTATTTTGTTTGCTGATCTTTCATCACTGTGGTCCTTGGTAAACTGATACAGTAGGACGTGTATGGATATTGGACAACAGATGACACACTCACCATGCCCTTTTGTCTGGCATTAGCAAGTTGTTGAGGGAGGTAATGGTAGAATTTCTCATTCATCTGAATTTTTAGTTTATCAATAGAGCTGGGGAAACACTGGTAAAGTCATTCTGCTCTATGGTGTGTTTGGAGCCTAATAAGAGAGAAGTCTGGACACAACAACATGATAGAGGGAATTCCGCATGGATCAACTAAGGCCAAATTCTGAGAAATTAGCAAATCCTCATCCAAATGCGGAATGAGGAGAATATTTTGTGGAAAAGGTTTGAAAGCTTCACATATGTTTAGTTGTGACATCCTTACTGGTCTGAAAGCAATTGACCTATCAGGATTGCATGAGTTCAGGCTGCTCCAAGGTGTGGTCACTTTCTAACCTCATTTTTCACTTTTCCGTTGACTCATATCTCCTCCGTCTTGACCGAATAAACAGCTGAACCATCATAAAGAAGAAAAAGCGCCTTGTGGAGCACACATCCAGCAAATGTAATGCACAAATAAACAAATCTGCAGTGCCCAATAGTTATCCATTTCACCACATGTGACCATGCTTTTATGTATGGTTAAGTACTATGCTTCGTCATAAGTCTACATTACAACATTGTTTTTTTTTAAAAAAAATAAACCTCTATTTGGAGATTTTTTTTTTTAGGGATTATATGTGCAAAATAGCCCCAAAGGATCTACTGTGTTCTGTACACTATATACACTTACTAGTACTGTGTATATAGCATTCTACTGTTATGCAGTACTTGCCACCTTCAGGTGACCAAGCATTGGCAATACTTACTCTATGGACCAGACCCCATGTCATCTTGCCCATATTACCGGGTTTTAACTGAGTGGCAGTAGTACTAAAGGATTTGTATTACTCAGTACAAGCTAAGTGTATTGCTAAGAGTAGTAAATGGGATACGGGTTATGTTTGCATAATGGACCCTTTTGGTTTATTTTGCACATATAACCCCTAAAATAAAAAGTCCACAAACATGTCCATCCAATTTGTTTGAGGGATATTTCTTCAGACATATTTTAACTCCTGTGACAAGGTTTCCTCTATTATAAGTAAGTACCCTTTATCTGTATACCGCCAATATTTTCTGCAGTACATTGGTCGATGCTCCAGTGGAGTTTACCCTCTAATTTCCCTACCACGGACATGCAACATTACAGATACATTTGGGCCAAATTAGCCAAAACCCAATTATGCCGATTGTCAGGCCCCGGCTCTTCGTTACTCCTTCGGGACGGTCGCCTGCTTCCGCCCCCGATGCGTCTGGTTGCTACGCAACCATCAGGTCTTATCTCTGCTCAAGCACTCCAGTATATTGCTTCTCCTGTTGTTGACCTGTGGCTTATTCCTGACTATCCTTTGGTTTACCCCTGTTGTTATCTCCGTGGATTCTGACCTTGGCTTGCTCCTGACGTCTCTTCTGGTTTTCGATTTGACACCCCGTAGTCCGCTTGGTTTGACAAGGATCTCCTGACCATTCTTCTCTGCTTCGCTGATGACTGTACTGGAGAACCGTAACCTGCACGTTCCTCGCAGCCAAGTCCATACCTTCTTGCAGGGGTCCCTGGTGAAGACCAGGGGTGCGTTAGAATCTGCTCCTCCAGTTTCAGTTGCACAAATACCAGCAGGCGGTAGCACCCGTGAGTTGCAGATAAGGAAACACATGTAAACATGTGGAGAGCATACAAACACCACACTGATGGCGCCCAGGTCAGAACAAATCCCACAACTCCAGTTCTGCGGGGCAGTAATGCTAATGACGATGGCACTGTGCCACTCTCAAAACCCACTACACCTTATGCTGTCAGGTCTGGTTCAAGCCCTGACGATGCCCTAGGTGCCCCCACAGCCACTCGCTCAGAGGTGGAGCCCAACCTCAACCCCGCTTCTTACCTTAACAGACGGGAGGTGGGTCAGCATGCTCCTCTCCTCAGACTTGTAGTATGGTGCTTGGCTGTAGAAAGCAGTAGCATCCAACCATTTCACATGTAAGAAACTGCAGGCTGCTTTTCCTTCTTGTAAGCAGCCAGCGCTGTGTGGGAGCGCTGCAGGGGCGTTAAAATCACATTTTGTCACTCATTCAATGTTTTGGGCGCCCCCATAACCTTTGGCAATCTAGGCAAACACCTAGGTTGCTCCAAACCTGTATGCTGCCAAAATTATATAAGCTACTTTGACTATATTGTAGATGCCAATTTGTTTCCTGTTAAGTTTCACTGGTTCCACGTATTTCATTTTTCTCTATCACTCTTCATTTTCTGCTGTTATCTTTTATTTATCTTAACATCTTCCATGCTTGACTTTCTTACATTTTAATAAACAAGTTTTAACTCATCCTTCTGGGAAAACCACACAGTACATTAAAAAAGTGAAGAATGGTTCAAGTAAGGACATGCCTAATGTGGACTTTTAAAATCTAATAGAGAGCAAATTTTAACACAATATAATTTTCTTTTTCAGGAGAAAGATATAGCACTATTTTGTCAGCCTCTATCTCTAAATGTGGTTAAAATAAGACTGCCATAACCCACGATAAAAAATTACCATCAGAGAGGGTGGGAGATGAACTCACCCATAACTAATATGAAGTGACGTTTTTCTTTCAAAGGACCTCTTGATAAACATTTATAAACATTTGTCGTATCTTACATTTTATTTTAATAATTTATAGACAGTTATTTCTATACTTAAAAAGGGAGAGTAATATAAAATTTATAACCTCGGAATCTTCCGATGACAAATATGCTTTTGCCGTTTGATTCAATGTAGAGGAAGTATATCCAGCGTATTAGAAGACTAAAAATGATTGAAACATTAAAGAAACAACAATCATGTTGAATCAAAAGCTATAGAGATGAAAGCATACTCGATATTGCCAGTAGCCCTTAGTTTTGGGGTAAGAAAATGACAGAGAGAGTCTAGGCTTATAGGTCACTGCAAAAACATTATTAAATAGCAAATAAGTTAACCCCTTTCTGTCGGAGGCATGGAAGGCAAGCAATCATTCAGCACTATTTGATGAAGTTATATTTCTACACAAAAAATCATATTTTTCAGCAAATTGTTAAGTCTAGCTGAGGCTTTTCTCTTTTTTTGAAGTATATTGCTTTTCAAGTGATGTCTCATCCACAGAAGGCAGAAAACGCAAATTATTCTTTCTGACTTTTAAAATTGTAAAATAGCTGACAGAGCTGCTGCTAGGATTAGGCAAATTTATGCCTTCTCCTAAAGCGCCAAGACTTTGGGGGCACCTAAAACACTGAATAAGTCACATCATGTATCTCATTAGTGGTTTTTTCTGATGTCCCTGCAATGAGCACCAGCTGCCCCAACGCCTAGGTTCCAAGAGGGAAGATATAGCGCCCAGTGATACGCCGAGAGAGAGGGGTCAGTGTAACCCAGGGGTCAGGGAACTTTTTTACCTTTTACCCCCAAATATATTTAGATACGCCAATGTTACCCCATTGATTTAAAAGGAAGGAAATCATATATTATTAATTATTGGAATTCAAATTTTTTTTGAATCTATTCAAAATTTCTTTGAAAGCTTCAACTTCAAAACTTCAGGTTTTGGAGGAATGATGTTGCTTCATTGTTGATACGAGAGCATCAATATTGGGGCATTTTGATGTCAGAGCAATTTGGATACAGTCTTCAGCGTCCAATTGATTTCTCTGCTTTGTTTTTATGTTCTTTAGAGCGAAAAATCCTTGTTCGCAAAGGTAGGTTGTTGCAAAAGGCAGAACTTTTTGACTGCCTCCGCACGTGCAATTCTGAATGCCTTTGCAGCTGTTGACATTCAAAAATATGACATATCTGCTTTGTTTTTAAATGCAATACGTGCTTCATTATTGCATCGAAGCTCAAGAATTGCCTCTGCCAACCCTTGAGGCTCTTCTGGTACAACAGCAATTTCACATTTAAAGGAGTCTACAATCCAACTGACAGCATGTGAATCAGCAGCATTACCGCCAGGAATTAAATTTTTACCCATTTGGGGTAATTTATCCCTGTTCCCTGACCATTGGTGTAACCACTGCTAACTGCCATGCAGGATTGTAGGCGCAGGCAACCCACATGCTATCAGTCTGACCTGCTAATGATTATAGAATGTAGGAACTTAGGTGTCTCTTCTGGGAGGCATACGTGAATGAGCATATGTGAGAGACTGTGAGTAACAAGGTGTGTAGAATGCAGAATAGCTTAAGGGGAGAGATACCCGGCAGTGACATGAGGCCAGGGAGACGAGAGACATAGATAGAACTGTAAAACATGTGAGTGACAACCCCAGTTTAAGAGAGTGTTGTGTCTGAGGCTTTTGTGCAAACTGACATCAATACAGACTATGTGACTATGGGACAGATTTATAGAAAATAGAATAAAAGATTTTTTGGGAAATAAAAAATCAAGATGGAATTTTGACGAAAGATTATCTAATTGCTTTCATGGGTGGAAATTTCACAGACTTGCTGGTCTTCTTGGTTTAGTGAGATGGCACAGAGCCTTTTTAACCAAGTTAAACAGCTAGATGTAAATGGTATTTGCAGCTCATCACAATTTTAAATAAGATTCCTGGCTGGATACATTAACTAGAAAAGGTAAAGGAAAAAATTGAAAACAAAGATAGATTTGATGTCCCCAAACATATACTTCTATTATTTTGCGATTATCTAGTTTTAGTAATTGTTTTAGTAAATGCGGAGACAAATGTAATTTTTTGTCGCCATGATAAGAATTAGTTATTGCCCGTGTTTATGAAAAAACTATCACCAGCGCAGCTATGCGTTACTCAGCTACCCCAGCAATATTGTCCTGGAGCATTAATAGTTAAGTAACCAATTTGTTGGGCCGATCTCCTTTGTTCTGAGCTCTTATGATCTGACTTGCACACATGCAAGTCACATGCAAGTCACATGCAAGTCACATGCAAGTCACATGCAAGTCACGCATCCACAGATTTGGACAGTCATTTCCATTACTTAAAAAAGTAAATTAAGTATAAAAATACAAAATGAACACACATGGGCAGCATAACATATAACTATAGTATATCAACGTCAATCTTACAAAACCGACAAATGAGACAATTACCCATAAATGTCATGATAGTAGGTATTACTTTGAGGAAATGTTTGCACTTTTGCAAATATTTGCATTAAGTCCTCTGTCCATCTGTGAGGCCTAATGTTAGATGAGATTTTCTCCAACCTATAAAGCAGGAATGATACACGCAGGGGGGGGTGGTTTCTGGGTCTCCAGAAACCCCTCCCCTCCGCTAACTAAGTGACCCACATAGCGGCACTGTACTATATAGCAGCCGCGGCGCTGTCAAAGAAGCGCCCGTGCGGTGCTGTATTGTATACAGCACCGCCGCGGCCGCTTCTTTGACAGCGCCGCGGCTGCTGTATAGTACAGTGCTGCCGAAACTGAGCTGCAGCGCATGCGCAGCATCTCTCTCGCGGGTTTTTTTGTTTTGTGCCCCTGTAAAGGGTTATTTTCGTGTGGTTTTAAAACATTACTGGTTTGGAACATTTTAGCCTTCTCAGTTTTGAAGGGACTGTACATGATTTTATCTGCATTTCAGTGATGTTTACCATATAAATGTGAACATTTCGGGAAACCCTGATGTTGGGTTCATAATCATCATTTATTTATATAGCGCCACTAATTCCGCAGCGCTGTACAGAGAACTCATTCACATCAGTTCCTGCCCCATTGGAGCTTACAGTCTAAATTCCCTAACATACACAGACAGAAACACAGACTAGGGTCAATTTGATAGCAGTCAATTAACCTACTAGTATGTTTTTGAAGTGTGGGAGGAAACCGGAGCACCCGGAGGAAACCCACGCAAACACAGGGAGAACATACAAACTCCACACAGATAAGGCCATGGTTGGGAATTGAACTCATGACCCCAGTGCTGTGAGGCAGACTTGCTAACCACTAAGCCACCATGCTGCCCAGTACTGTAACTGAGGCTGTACGAGAGGGGCAACCTCCCAGGGTGAAAAGTTGAAGAGGCGCAGAGGAACATCAGTATATTAGGTTAACTGCCCTACAGTTGACTTGGGGTCGACAATTTTCCTTCTTGCCTCATGTACTAAAATGTTAACGCTGGTATAGTTTGGGGGTGAAGCCTGTTATAATGAGGGGGGGAAGGCTGGTGTAATGAGGAAGTGAAGGCTGGTGTAATGATGGGGTGACGGCTGGTGTAATGAGGGGTTAAGGCTGGTGTAATGAGGAGATAAAGGCTGGTGTAGTGAGGGGGTGAAGGCTGGTGTAGTGAGGGGGCAAAGGCTGGTGTAGTGAGGGGGTAAAGGCTGGTGTATTGAGGGGGTAAAGGCTGGTGTAGTTTGGGGTTGAAGGCTGTTATAATGAGGGGGTGAAGGCTGGTGTAATGAGGACATAAAGGCTTGTATAGTGAGGGGGTAAAGGCTGGTGTAGTGAGGGGGTATAGGCTGGTGTAGTGAGGGGGTAAATGCTGGTGTATTGAGGGGGTAAAGGCTGGTGTAGTTTGGGTGTGAAGGCTGGTGTAATGAGGAGATAAAGACTGGTGTAGTTTGGGAGTGAAGACTGGTGTAATGAGGGGTTAAGGCTGGTGTAATGAGGAGATAAAGGCTGGTGTAGTGAGGGGGTAAAGGCTGGTGTAGTTTGGGGGTGAAGGCTGTTATAATGAGGGGCTGAAGGCTGGTGTAATGAGAGGCGAGTGTAGGCAATTCTCTCAAGAATTTTGGAGGGGCACGGGAGCAGAGAGATGGGGCGGTAATGTGAGTTTGGGTCAGAATTTTGTTTTTGTAGAATAGAAGTAATCACTTAGTTTAACTTAGTTTTAGTTTGTTTAGTTTTGGGCTGGTTGTGAGATTAGATGTTTTGAACAAAAAAGGAACCAATAGCTCATATTTTTATTGCAGTAGATATATAGCTGGGTACACACTACAGGTTTTTCACCCGATTATCGTGCCAATCACATGATAAACGACTGCTAGGTCCGATATTGCATTAGTGTGTACTCTCCCACGATCGTGTTTTATTCTACCAAAGGACATCGTATCGTTCCATTTGATTTTATAACCAGACTTAAAATCTCTGAGGGATGGAATGATGTTGGGCAAATTCTGCAGTGTGTATGCACTCACGACCAGCAGTGTAAACAGATCTCCATAGAGTTTACAAAGTCACACACGTTTCAGCCAATGGTTAGGACATAAGAGCACAGATCTGAAGGTAAATTGTGTAATGTTGTGTAAGTGTATACGCATGAATCGGCATGCTGATCGGAACGTTCAGTCGTTGGTAAAATCATTAAAGATATAGCACAGAAAGAAATTTTCCGTTGTGTGTACCCAGCTTTACACTAATAATGATTACCACTGGCAAGAACTGTCTGTGTTGTATCCATATATTGCACGGCAATATAGTACATTTAATTGCCATGCAACTGGCACACTAAAGGTGAGTGCTGGTTTATTTATTTTCTGTTTTGCCAGAAAGTAACCAAACCGCTTTATAGAGAAAAGTAGTCAAGTGTAAATATACTATTCTTTATAAATAGGCACAAATACAGTACCTGTTACTAAAATTGCTTTATAATATTTTTTATAAATCACTTTATATTAGCTCTTATTTAATTCTGTACTTAAGCTAAACTAAATAAACTCAAATAAATAAAGTAAATCCAATAACACAATTGTTGGGCCTGCATGTATAACAGAGCCATTTAGCACTTACCAGAACATTATTAAGGAAATCTAGAATTAAGAACCAAACCTTGGAAATAATAGACCTCCTAATTCACACATTCTAAGAATCAGTGTGTTTAATGCGCTGGAACATGAACTCCCCACTGTACAGAGGTAATACAAAATATAACACTAATGCATATAATGTGTAATATAAACAAACACTAGAGAGTGACTGTGCCTTTGTGCTTGAATCTGTAAACATGCCCGTAGCTCGCCAGCAAGATTTTAAACTCTTTTCCCATTTAATCTTTATTTTATTTGCTTTCATCTCTTTCTTTTAAAATTATATTGATTTTCACTTTTTCGGTTGGCCTAATTACACAATGGCAGCTGAGGTTGAGAGTCGATGAGTGGTATATAACGGGTGAAGGATTAAAAAAAAAAAAAGGAGGGTGTGTACAGTGATCGAGGTAGTAGTGTTTAAGGCTTGTCGACCTCAGTCTGGGATGCCTGCCAGATAAATGAAAAGCCTCATCAACTGTATCTAGGAAGATGGGCAGAAGATAATCCTCTCAGATGAGAATGGCAGAGTATGAAGGGGGAGAGATGCAAGAGAAGAGAACTGAAACTGGAGAAGGTTCATTTGTACAATGCACACAGACTTACAGAACAATTAAGTCAATCCTGCCTGCTGGTGTTTCTGTACTAGGAGGGATGCTTATCATTCTGCAGCCACTGATCTTATCTCGAAGGGGATAACACATGAGCATTACTGGTAGTGAATAGAGAACAGAGACACCTATTGGAGTAGGCAGTGTTTGACATGCTAGAGAAATTACACAGGTCGCACATTTCAAGGCTTTGTGTGCTTGTGTTCCGTTCCCATATGAATAAAGCTTTGATATGTGTAAATGTGTTTGGTACAAAAGGGGACATCAGGATAATCACTAAATAAGAAGAGAACAAAATAACTCTACATTCACAGATAAAATAAAAGGTAGCAGATGCTGAGCTTCTTTGGAATAAATCGCACCAATTAATACATCTGAGCAAGTTATATATAATCTGCTTGCATTGGTACGGTGGGTATGAGGTCCATGAGGAAAGTTTTAAATGATATGGAAACTTCCAAGCAAGTAAATTGCATTAACTAAATTAGGTTCAACCATGTTCTGTGGAGTTTGCATGTTTTCTCTATGTTCCCATGGGATTCATATAGGTGCTCCTGGTGGTGCTTTTTGAATAAACATCAATAATAATAATAATAATAATATTAATAATATTTTCCTATACAACATGGCATCTCTGACAGCAACGCTTAACCTCCTATGGAGTAATAGTGTTCAGTTAGGTCACTATGGGTATCAAACATTCCAGTGCCAGCCCAAGCTATGACCTGATTGGAAATGGAATTGGAAGCCTGATTGCCTGGATTGACTGATTTTGGCACCTATAGTATCAGGAGTGTGACCTCCACAGCCTAGGCACCGGTCACCGCCCTGCATGTCTGCGTGACTCACACTGTAGCACAAACATGCAGGAGGGACAGGCTCTGCTGGCTGCTATGTGAAAAAAGCCCTTTCACCCTTTGATAAACGTATCCCTCTGTAACTAAAGGCAGGAGAGAAAGATGTAGTAAAAATGAGGCTTTATTTAATCAGCGGACTGGTCTGGCAACCTTTTTTGCTACAGCTCTATCTGTACTGCTCCACTGTGCCTGTCATAGTGCCCCACTATAAAAGCACACTTGTTACTAAAGCCATATAATCAGGGGCACCTGTCCAGTAAGCTAAGTACTGTGCCTGGCATGAAGAGGTCTGAGCTAGATCTGGGTAACAGAACCACCAGAGATAGCTGCTTGAGAGATTGCTCTTACACCACAGGGGGCTGCATTAGCTTTATGACAGATATATCTACAAAATGTAATAGCGTTATTAGCAGGACTAAATTAGAGATTGCAGATAGATGAACTGCTGTAGAACAATTATGAAATCCTGTTTGCATTAACCTCTACAGATCTGTCACAATTCTTGATTCTGGGACAATAAATTGTCTAATCAAAGATCTTTGCTGCAAAAACTATGACTGAAACAGACTTTGTGTTCCATAACACAATTAAAGCATCAGATGCAGATTCACATTAAGCAAGCACAGCACAGTACCAGCATTTACAGCTTCATGCCCATGGCACACAGCACGGTGCTCACCATATACAAACTGCATACAGCCCCACTGCATACATCCCCACTGCATACAGCCCCACTGCATACAGCCCCACTGCATACAGCGCCATATTTCTTGACCTCCATATACAGCTTTATGTTAACATAATAGCACCACTCTAACCACAAGTCATACTAAATGTCCAGTGCCAGGAGGTTAAAAAGCCCTTACCCACATGGCTGTTGACTATGGTAAGTCAATCATAAAAAATGTAACTGTGGCTATAGGGAAGTATCTTAGGAGGGTTAACTCATTGGCTTAGAACTTCAAGAGGGAATACTTCAGAGATGTACTTCCAGCCAGGATGACAATAAAGTAATTAAACATTGGCATAATATATTTGTAATGCTAATCAAGCTAATTAATTGTAATTGGCGTGCATTTCCTGTAGTAATATGCACTGCACTGCAACACTAGGTCACCTCGGAAAGTACATAACATGTTAGTATACAGAGTTTTACTACCCCCGAAACGTTAATCTGCACCAGCTTTTGCAGGATTGCCGGTCGGACTGGAAATGCATATGGTAAGAAATATGAAAATGTCTCTCAGAGTCCATCCTTCCCCCCTTCATTCATTTAATCTATTCTGTTATATCCTAAAGTGCTGCTTGGCTTATCTTCATTTATGGGGTAAATTTATCAGGCTGCGGGTTTGAAAAAGTGGAGATGTTGCCTATAGCAACCAATCAGATTCTAGCTGTCATTTTGTAGATTGTACTAAATAAATGATAACGAGAATCTGATTGGTTGCTATAGGCAGCATCTCCACTTTTACATACCCACAGCTTGATAAATTTACCCCTATGTCTTAAAGTAATCACAGGGGGGAAATCAGCTCTTTATTTATTACTTTTTTGTATGTGAAAACTGTTATTGCATTGGTTAAAATGTTCCTGAAAATGTGCGTTCCCATGTAAAGTGCACCTGGAAGAAGAATGTATTGTGGGCAGCTGCTAAAGATCGGACACTCAATAAATGCACCTTCTCCATGGCTCTCATTTAAATAATATTGTCCCACCCAAAGCAAAATGTGTTTTTACATGAGGGTGTATAACTAGGCACATTCATGTACCAGGCTCACATTCAGCAATAAACACGACCCCTCCACTCAGTCTCCCCTAAAATATTTTCCTCCTGCAAATGCCGACATCTTGACCCAGAAATTCTTGTACTTCCCCATAAAATGTGAATATTCACCAACAGGGCATATGTACTGTGGAAGGCGCATGATAAGTGCTTCTGTAAATAACCTTTACTGAAGGTGCTTCATCTTCCTGGCTAAAACATTCCAGGTACAAGAATTTAACAGCCCAGACATTGTTTATAACCCTTCAGTGCTAGAATGGCCTACATAATGAACTATAGAGCAATGAGTTGCCGACTCTCCTCCTTACTCTGTGGTGCTTGAACAATTTGTTCATTTCTATTGCTGCCTTGAAGCGTTTCGAAAAAAACATGGCACTTTTGAAACCTGCCTCAGAGGAAGGTGCTCCCCAATGGCTCGTGGGTTATAAGGAACAAAGGTAGCTCAGCAACAAAGCACCCCTTACAATGATGAGGAACATAATAGGTTCAGAGGAGCAGAGAATGAAATTTAAAATTAGCCATTAATCTCCGAATACCCCATGCGCAGGGCTGCAATTGAGACATAGTTCAGCAGGAGCTGCAAGTCAGAGCTGGAGAGCTGTAGTAATGAAAGCCGGCGTAGCAGCCGCAGTCAGTCATGATATCACTGCTGTTCTAACATGGCATCTCTTGCTGTTCTGTAGAACCCAGAGCAGTGAAACCCAGTGATCAAATTAACGGCACTACCGATATTTCTTTGTTGATTACGGAGCTGGCTTTTACCACAAATTCAATTTTCCCCCCATTTCCTCCCTGTCAGTCCAGCAAATTAATAGCTATTTTTCACACCACAGAACGGGCAAGTTAATTAACTCGTTTTTTGTTTTTTTTTGGCCTTATATATTTTCCAAGAGGTAAAGTAATCTGATTAAAACAAGTGTAAATGAGGCTGGGAAGCTTCTATATTTTTCATTTTAAGACCACATAATACTTTGGATCTCTCTATCACACTTATAATTTATTATGCTTTTTTTTTTTTTTTTTCCACAGGCATCTTCAGTATTTCTTCTTTCAGCTCTTCAATTCCTCTTCCCCGGGGAGAAATCTGATGCTACTTCAACACAATAGAGACCGACTTGAAATAGCTTTTGCTACAGACACACTTATTGCAAAGAAGGTATCAGGTTCATTTCTACTTATTATTGCTTAAACTTGATGAGGGAATATACCTCTTGACCAAGGCACTTAAGACAACAAAGTGGGATTTACCAGGGAGGTGACAGCTGTAAGAAAGAGTTTCATGGTAATGTGATTAAGGGCTGAGTGCACGCGCAGATGTGGATGTTGTTTGTGCGTACAATGTTGTTTTCTTTGCCGTTCTCTCCGTTTACTGCAAAATGAGAATATTATAAGAATAAGATGCCTGATTCATTAAGGATCTTAACTTGAGACACTTCTTATTTCAGTCTCCTGGACAAAACCATGTTACAATGCAAGGGGTGCAAATTAGTATTCTGTTTTGACATAAGTTAAATACTGACTGTTTTTTCATGTAGCACACAAATACTTGATAGATTATTTGTACACTGAAATTTAAAGTTGATATTTGTGTGATACATGAAAAAACAGTCAGTATTTAACTTATGTGCAAAACAGAATACTAATTTGCACCCCATGCATTGTTTGTAACATGCTTTTTGTCCAGGAGACTGAAATAAGAAGTTTCTTAAGTTAAGATCCTTAATGAATCAGGCCCAATGTGATTGGGATATGTATTAACATATTTACATAAAATAGTTGCTCATACAGAACCCAATGACTAGAAATGAGTGAAATGTTTAATACTATTCCACTGAATTTTTGCCTCATTCCTCATTTGGCTCCAGAACGTTGGTTCCGCCAGAAAACTCTATTTGCTCAATTTCACTACCAGAGCTTGCTCTTGTCATGGATATGTACATAGGTGATGTCTATGGTCCTGAATTAGAGTTGGATGTACATCTATTTGCATCATATAAAAATGTGACTCGCCTAAGATTGGTTACACTCTATATACACACAACTTAAGACTGTGCAGAGCCAATGGATCACAGTAAGCCCCGTAAGCGGGACAGAGGGTGCCGCGCTTACTGGGGCAGCCTGCCATCCGGCCTGCGCAAAAAAAGATTATTGCTTTTACACAGGTGACGTACTGTCACTCACCGGACCGTGAGTGCCTCTGCGCTGGTGCGCCTGTCCTGAGCCGCGGCCGTCCGCCATCTTGATGGACTGCGCATGCGCAGCGTCCATGAACTCTTATGACCTTGCTTTTAACCTAATTGGTGGATCAATCACCTCTCCCTATTTAAGGCACCTGTGGCCATGGTATCGTTGCCTGATCTTGAGTCTCATTCCCTGTGAGTCTCTGAAGGTGTCTCCTGTGTCCTGCTCGTATCTTCAGTTTCCTGCTGGATTACCTGCTCTGCTCATCGGCGGTTCCCATGCCCGCTACTGACTCCTGTGTCCTGCTCATGTCTTCAGCTGTCTGCTGGATTACCTGCTCTGCTCACCTGCGGTTCCCATACCCGCTACAGTCTCTCAGCTCTCCTGCTGTGCCTGCATATCCTCGTTGGACAAGCTTCTCTACTCAGCAGCGGTATGCATACTTGTTATTGACTATCAGTTGTTATCCTGCATATCCGCTTTGGACAAGCCTCTCTACTCAACAGCGGTATACATACCCGCTATAGACTATTAGCTGTGACGCTGCATATCTGTTTGGGACTAGCTCCTCTGCTCTCCAATTGTATTTATACAGTTATAGACTCTTATCTCTTCTCCACTTATCCGCACCTGGACAAGTCCTCACCTCATCACAGCAGTGGTACAACTTGCTATACGCAGACCACTGACTCTCCCGCTACCTACCTACACCTGGACAAGTCTTCCCTTCACAGCAGTGGTACAACTTGCTATACGCAGACCACTGACTCTCCCGCTACCTACCTGCACCTGAACAAGTCTTCCCTTCACAGCAGTGGTACAACTTGCTATACGCAGACCACTGACTCTCCCGCTACCTACCTGCACCTGGACAAGTCTTCTCATCACAGCAGTGGTACAACTTGCTATACGCAGACCACTGACTCTCCCGCTACCTACCTGCACCTGGACAAGTCTTCCCTTCACAGCAGTGGTACAACTTGCTATACGCAGACCACTGACTCTCCCGCTACCTACCTGCACCTGGACAAGTCTTCTCATCACAGCAGTGGTACAACTTGCTATATGCAGACCACTGACTCTCCCGCTACCTACCTGCACCTGGACAAGTCTTCCCTTCACAGCAGTGGTACAACTTGCTATCCGCAGACCACTGACTCTCCCGTTACCTTCCTTCACCTGTTCACGTCCACTCGACTCTCCTACCAGTATAGCTGCAAGTCTCTCCAACTGCTGTTATATACGTTCCTACTATTCACACTACTGCCAGAGGACCGCTGTGTAAACCCCACCCCTCTGGTAAGTATTATCAACTGGTGAATCCTGGGCAGAACTCCTAGTGCCCGTGACAAGTACTACTTTATATTCTGAGTCCATGCTCTGTGGGTAACAGAGCAGGCATCAGAGCTAGCACAGGGGTATGGGGGGGTCAGTACATATGCAGTGAAGCCATTTCTGCACATGTGCAATAGAGTGGAAGATGGGTTTTGCGGTGCCTGTGCCAGCTCACAACAGGGTGGCACTGGAGCTTCTAGCACCACCCCTGTGTCCATCTTTTGAGTTGAGCCTATCATAGACTTTCAGCTCCTTGCATCTCGGTGGTCTTCATATGTAAGTCCAGTAGAGCAAAGACGTGGCCACCGAATTTTAACTTATGCATATCCTTAAGATAAGCCTATTAAGAACATATCTCTACACCTACAATAAGCCTGGTCTACTTTTCTGTGGTCATTTTAGTGACAGTTGCATCTCTGCGATGGATGTATCATGTACACTAAAATACAAGTTGAATGTATCTTAAGATTTTGTGCAACTCAAAATGCAGCCATAGAAACATATACGTGTACAGAACCATTTTTGCAGTTGTAAACTTGCCGCATTAAGATGTCCAAGCTTCTTCATGGTACTAAGTTGTAGGGGTAACTGAGGGAGAGTAAAGGGTGAGAGGGTGATATGGTATGAAAAGAGAGGGCCTCCCAGAAGGAATATCGTAGGGGTGAGCTAGGAGAAGCTCCAGATTCAACACCAAAATAAAGAGGGAGAGTACCACAGATCTGGAGTGGGGCACTGTGTAAAAAAGAAATCCCTATCCCAAGCAAAAGGCTGAAAAGATTTCAAACTTCGAGCTTGGCATTAAAGTGATATATTCATGGCTACCATTCTTAGGTGAAGATCACCAAAATTTCAAAGGATACTCTGATATGCCATATTTTATTAATTGTTTAACAAGCACAGGAGGGTTAGGACTCTTCCACATTGGCGTTATGTGACATGCGCGGAAATGAAAATGTAATGTATACACTTACCTGAGTGATGAGCTGATAGGAGAAGCAGGAAGTATTCTGGAGAGTTAATACCTGTTACTGGGTGAATGAGGCCCTTGATCTCAGACTAATACAACAACATTGTTGGGAAGTAACCAACTTGCGCACAGTTCCTCCAAAAAATTAGGACGGAAGGAGAGAAAGCTTTGATCCTGGTGGATACCATTTACTATCTAAAATAAATCTTTAAGGCACTCTCTTTAATCCTGACGCAAATTTACGATTTTGCCAAATTCTGTCTAATCGATTCCTAGGAAACCGGATCCAGACCCACCTAAAATCAATTGCCAATATTTGGGGGAGGACATTAAATTTACAATATAAAGTGCTAATTTGTTTGGAGAGTCCAAAACCGTAGGCTTAGCCAGGGAGATAGTGGAGTGGAGCCTACCACTAAATTTTCCTAGGAGGAGGGACAAAAACATCTAAATCCTGTAAACTTGTAAAAATGATCACAACATTGTTTTTTGGATAATATCTTCGGCCAGAATCACCCACACCCAACGTTCGCCAGTGAGAACTGAAAAAGTTTAGATGATGAAGTTCATCAGGCACTTGATGAGAATTAATTTGGAAAGCTGCAGCCCAGTAAACACTCTGGATGGCAATTTACAAACTTCACAGCATAATGCAAAGCTTCCACAGAAGCCTATTATTACATTTACCAACTGCTTTAGCTGCATTGTATAACCTAGTTTTAAAGGGACACTGTTTTCCCTATCTAAGTGCAAAATAAAATACTTAACACATCATTACACTCAGGTCCAGCGAAACACCCACTTACTGGGGCGCTCTACGAGCTCACCCATGCTGGAAAAATATATAAAGCACCTTCTCCCTCAACTTCCGAGTCCCAGTTCTGAACAGAGCAGGGATCAGCATAGGTGCACCAAGGTGCCTCAGTGTAGAGGAGCAACTTCACAGCACATGCACAAATTGCCAGCTTGGAGGCTCTGGAAATGCCAGAGCCAGCCCTTATTATAATGATTTAGCAGTCCATCCCTGGACCCCAGCATAAACGCCCTGGCATTTATGCCTTCTTGGGGCTAGATTTACTAAACTGCGGGTTTGAAAAAGTGGAGATGTTGCCTATAGTAACCAATCAGATTCTAGCTGTCATTTATTTAATGCACTCTACAAAATGACAGCTAGAATCTGATTGGTTGCTATAGGCAACATCTCTGCTTTTTTTTTAGTAAATATACCCCTTAGTCCCAATTCTACAGACATTTTGAAAGGTTCATTTACACACCTACACAAATTATGTCTTGTGATGTTATGTACATATTTTTGCACTATTGCATATGATAATAAAGGTAAGTGCATGGATTACTATGTCAAGATGGTGTTTCCTTGTTTAGTCCTGATGGGAGGAATTGGGCAGATCGAGCAGTTCTCTGCTGATTGAAGCCTAGGTGAAGTATATGAGTATTGCACTAATGTGCATAAATGGAATTTCATCCTGCAGAACCATTGTTTTTTAAATGAGTTTCAATTTGTGGAGATTTTTGGTACACACCTGGTGTGACTCGGCCTCTTTCTCTCACAAGGTTACTTGATTTTTACACGTTCATGTAGATGTCTGAAGTTTAGTGATGTCCTACACCCATTTTGAATGGAACAATTTATATAAGTAAGCACATTTATAGACAAATGGTAGGTAAATGAAAACAGCCTCAATGACCCTATGATATAATAATAATGATAATATAATATAATGATACTATGACTTTAAGACATAAATGAATGTTTAACAAAGGATGTTTTAGGAGAAAAAAAATAAAAATAAAAAAAAAGATGCAAGACCGCTTATTCTCAACTGGGTGAGAAATCCTGCAATTGGTTGGAGACCTTCCCAGGAGAAAAATGTGGGAACTATCTGTGGACAAGCGGGTCAAAGAGCAGAAAATAAAAATGTACAACTCTACTTTTCGGTGAGCAAATGGACTTTAATATACAATTTTCAACTGTTCTAGGGTATCACAAGCTGCCCTCTCATGGCTTGTGACTGTAGCTCAGAGAAAAGAGAACAAATTGGGGAGTTATGTGAAATTGTAAATACTTTATTAGAATAGTTACAGTCTAACAATATAGTGCTTATCAGACAATAAATAAATATTTTAAAAACTGTTCCACAAAATATTTGCCTTATTCCGAAATTTGTTGGAATTTTGTATGTTTCTGCAGCAGGATTTCGTCTCAAGTGTTCCCAAAACACACCACACAGCAGAATCAACTGTCTTCACCCTACAAAAGCAATGAACAATGGATTGTGCAGGAATGGTAAAGCAAAATGGGAAGATTGTATTGCCAGAACTTCGTGACTGTGGCTTGTTTGACTTTATATGAGCAAACTGTCACCATGATTTAGCTCATCTCTAAGCTGGACCATTTCAGCAAAATATGGGGCCTGAGGCAAAATCAGTCAAAGGCTCTCATAAAACTGGAAAATATAGACTTTTTTTTCTTTTTTTAATTTAATTCACTTGAGACCTTCCACAACTTGAGGCTTAAAGCGATCGTCTCACTTGGCTTGCTGTACAAAATTAAGAAAGGATTTTCCCTGGAATATGAGAAAAAACATATTGTACAACTAAACCCTAACCAATACTACTACTAACCTAGAAAATGACACTGGCTGTCTTTAACACAGACTAACAAAGGTTCAAGTGACTATGAATAACAAAGGTTCAAGTGACAATGAAAAATGTTTTGCCATTTCATAGTCCGTGATTACGCTTCGCTATATTAAATCATACCAAACTAACACAACCCATTTGCAAACTGGTTCAATTTTTTAAAAAGGAAACCCCCCTTCCCACCGCCTTGCTCCCCTTTACTGGAATTGTGTATCCCCCCCTCCCCATTGGCTTTGGGATTCCTTATTGTGCACTGTTGTAGTCAATGATGAAGTCTGGCCCCTACAAAGGAGCCTAAATCAGAAGGGCGTTCATCCTGTTCCCTCCATAGCACTGCTCCAGGCCACCAACACAATGGTCCCGTGTTATATGTATTAACACAGGGACTTTGAATGCCAGGGGCCTGAAATTTAACATGGTAAAAGAGAGCAAATATATTTATTAACAATCATTTGATAAACTACCATGCAGCAGTCTTTGTAAACAAGATCATTAAATCCAGTTTAAGATCTGTTCCATTCTGTGATGTATTACGTTTTATTGTGTTATTATATACTTTGTCAAAAGTCACATTGCTAATGTAGTTTATGATGCATGGCCCCAAACCGTATTAAATTAAATGGTAAGTTGCAAATCTTTAGAAATGTGTTTTTTGGAAGGCAGTGTTAGATTAACCTCTGACGGCTCAAGCGAGGCCGTAACTTATTAGCAGATAGAAGGAAACTTTAAAAGCTCTGTAATCTCAACAACATCCTTTATAGGCACGGTGGACCCGCCATCAGGAGATCTGTTGCAGCTTGTGGTCCGTTTCAACCACTGTTCAAGGACCATAAGTGTTATGATGGAATTTTCTCACTTTCCACTGTTAAAGTCAACATTTGTTTCTCAATCTATGCATTATTGGTTTGGTGTCATGGCATGAGACACAGAGGCTTCTGGTTCGCTTCATGAAGGAGCAGCATCTCTAGCCCTGTTTATGATACATCTACTGGAATCACAGCACCTTCTTTCTATCCAGGAACTTTAGTACTGTTTCTGTTTGCTTGGTTATGAGTTCTTGACAATCTCTAAATTTTCAAACCCGCAGCTTGATAAATTTACCCGTTGATGTCAATGGAATTTGTATAATTTCTGACTATATTGCTCATTAAGGGCGAGCTGCTTGCTTCTAAAGCTACTGCCTGCAGCTTGCCCTAACAAGAAGTACAGGGTGAATTAGGACATACATTCCAACTATACTTGCAGTTGGAAAACAAAGTCCTGACTGAGCAGGACAACGAGACAAAATCTGCACTGCCCCCACCAGAATCAGAACAGTTGTCAGACTCTACTGCTCTATCCTACCTGGTCTTGCAGCTTTCACTGCTTGCAGCTGCTGGTGTCTTAAACTCTCTTGCTGCTTGGTACTAGCAGAGAGTAAACCATTTAGGTCTCCCTCTCTGCAACCAGCTCCAATGATAAATCAATAGCACCTATGTTTAATAATTAGGCCTCCCTAAGTGAAACCATCCCCAACATGAATTAATAGCATTCACAGTTAATACATAGACCCATATCCTCCCTAATTTCAGTCCCACATTAAAATTATTAATCCACAAAGGACCCTAGCATTAATTAAATAATGTCATCATACCACCTTAAATTAATAGTCATTACTATGACCACACTATTAAATTAAATAGTCCCCACCATCAACTATATTGCCCCCACGAATACATTTTTATTTCCCATCACCTATTCAATTATTATCAACCACTCTCACCATTACATTAATACCCAGCCACCACCCCTATTACAGTAAGAGCCCTCTCACCACGACTTAACCTTCCACCATCTGGCTCTGTAGACTTCAGAAGCAGACACTTCTCTCTGTGTCTCTTATTTTCTGCACACATCATGTATTGTCTGCCCCATGAAAGATGGGGACGGGATGTATGGTGTAGAAGGGAGGGACAGTTTCCGGTCAGCTCGAATGGCATTTGCTTCCTCTAGCAGACAAATGCCCCAAAGCCAGTTAAACCAAAAAGGTAAATAAATAAATAAATAAAGACACACACCTAATTTTCAAATTAGATTTAATTTAATAGAATAATCCCCCAAACCCTCATTCACAATTTTAGTAAACTAAAAAAAAAACAACTTTATTTCTTTATTGATATGTCATAGTCAAAATGACAATAAAACAAACAAAAAAACAGCAAATCCCCATGCAAAAACCAAGCACTTACACAATACACCTGCCGGGCTCTAAATGACTATACACAGGAGTCCTGCGATTCACCTTCATCAGTCGTCCAATCACAAGTATTTCCCTTCAATATCCGCATGTGATTGGCTGGCCACTGGTCATTTTTAATGTTGAGTTTTTGGTTTTGTTTAATTTTTCATTTTGAGTATAATGGATCAAGAAAAAATAAAATATATTTATTTCTTTAATAAAGTGGTGCATAATGGCTTTGGCAATATGAGGAAAGTGCTGACTTACTAATAAGTATTGAGGGAGAAAGGCTAGCAGTCTGCCGGAAGTCCAAGAAGTATATATGGAACCAAATTAATGTGGGCAATACATATTTATTTTATTGTATTTAATACAAGTGTGTAAAAAATAAAGGACCAGAATGGACCCAGCATTACCAGGTGAGAATGGGTAAAAAAATGACTTCCTGAGTGTACTAACATGACAACCAATGACAACCCCAAACCTCACCAATTTAAATTTTTTCACTTTGGTTTTACCTTTTACACGTGGAACCGTTATTTAGTGGCCAAGGTACCCGGAGATTAGGCTAGTTGAACTTGTCACACCTAGAGCATTCCATGTGATCTGTGATGGGATTGGAAGAGTCAAATAGCTTCTGACCTACATTGTGACTGTATGGCGACTGAAAGCTCAGGCTTGCTGAGTTCAGCACTGCTAGTCTGGCTGTGAGAGCACAGAGATGGTATACCCAGTAGAAGGAAAAGAGCCCAGGTACTTGCAATGTGTGTCACCCACCTGGCCCAACGGGAAATACAGGTGGCCAAGTGAATGCAACAGTGCAGGTTGAGACACAGAGGGACAACTCACAAGGCTTATATCAGCTCTAGTGCATACCCGTGCAGCAGTGTCAGTGTGATTTGTCCTGTGCACCAAATGAGGTGCTGGGGGAGCCAATAAGGAAGAATGATTTCATAGTGAGATGGTGCTGTCAATGTCTAATAATTGGATGAAAGAAAGTATGTTGATTAATATTGTTTTACTGTGCGAATGCGATCAGTATGCCACTTGTCATGGCGCAATCGCAGGATAAATAAAGCACGCATACACTCGCACTTACACATTCACTTGTATATAGTTCATATTTATAATAGTTCCAATCCACAGTTGTTTATGAGCAGATGTTATTTGGTTTATAGATAAATATTATAAGGTTATATGTACACATATGATTAGAATGATATTGTCTGTGTAATGCCAATAGACCAGTTTAAACTAGTTCTTGATGGGAACATTAGTATTCATCTTCTGGAGAGCTGACCCCCACCCTTGGAAAGTTGACCCCCACCCCTGGAGGGTGTTGTTTGAACTGACCTATGGACTGCCTTACACTGGACCTTCCTGAATCCTGAAACTATGGAAACTTGCCAAGTCATCTGTATTGTATTTACTGTAATACCAAATGTATATATATTGCTCCCTGGAATTAGCTTGCAGTCATTCTGACCACAGTCTTCAGGACTAAAGGACTGTCTAGCTGGATCCAGCATAGCGCAGCACCGCGCGGTGTATGTATTGGCTGTACTTATTTGTTGAACTGTTATTCTATTTACTTTTGCTAAATAAATTGCTTGTGCTTTGGAACCACACAAATCGCATAGACAATGGTTATTGGAAAACGATGAAATAACTTTAATAGTGCAGTTACCATTATACTAGCATTTACATTTATACTGCACTATTACACCTGTGTCATCCCTTGTACTAAACTGGTTGTAAAACCTACATATGCAGTGGCCCTTTTACACTTAAACTTTCCACAGTCTGAGAAACGGGAAGAGTGGAATGAAGCAACTGGAGAAAACCCAGGGCCAGAAGTAAGTACCTGTGCAGTAACTGTATACTGTACAAAACACTACACCATTGGTAAAAGTGCCACATAATTACTCTTGTTAGTTTCAGCTCTCCTTAAACTAAATGAATATCCACAAATGTTGTAATATTACCCTACCCTGACATAGTGACTCACCATGTATTGAGTGCACCCGGGAGCATCAATGTGTCATCTCATTCTCTATTGTGTTTCATCATGCAAAAATATAGAGCTTAAATATGGTGCAATATGTAATTTCATTTCTTTTTTAAGATATTTGCAATTCCCTGTTCCCATTATTTGTAAATTATATATTATTTCAGTAATGTGCGGACTGATCACCAATTCTCTTCTGTGCTAAGAGCAGTCTCCTGTTCTTTTTGTAGTAAGGTTCCATGCTGAATTCTGCGCTCTGTACTCAGAGCAGTCTTTTGTACAGTGCACAATTTTGAAGCCATAAAATTAGCTAACTATATATCTGTGTAATGTCACAGCACTTCAAAAAGCCAGTCAAGGGTTCTTAACCTAAAATCATGTTTCTTCATATGAGTTTTGCACTTAAAAATTCAACTTCTGATCTGAATTAAAAATGTGAAGAGGAATGCTGTTCCCCTGCCATTTTGGTGAGTGGTATCTCTTGTTTTCCAAAGGCACATGCATACATTTATGTGTTTTTCCGCAGTTGGCTCCAATATTTACTTTGGATGAAGTGTTCCAGCTAATTTGGAAGCATCAAGAGGGTTGATTATTATAGTTTGTGCAGCACATGAATGCTGTGCAGCTGGATGGCGTAGACGTAATAGAATGAGGAAAATACACGGAGGAATATATTCTGAGTCACTCAACTTGTTCTTACAACCATCATGCTATTTTACAGTGGAGGAAAAACATTTTTATTTACTTCTAAACGGTCAATCTCGGCAAGTCTATGGTGGCCCCTTAGAAATGTTATACTGGGAAACTGAGATCTAAATTTAAGCTTATTGGGCCTGAGCCATTAAGGAGAGTAAGGCAAAAACAAAAGAGTAAATCTTCTCCTGGACAAACCATGTTACAATGCAAGGGGTGCAAATTAGTTTAGTATTTTGCACATAAGTTAAATACTGGCTGTTTTTTCATCTAGCACACAAATACTTGATAGCTTTATTTTTACACTGAAATGTAAAGTTGATCTAGGACATGCTCTAACCCAACTATAATATAAATCTGTCTCCACATTATAAATGTATCTCCCATTCTTATGCAACATGGTTTTGCCCAAGTGCAAAGTTACTCCTTTTTTTGCTTTACTTTCCTTAATGAATCAGGCCCATTGTGTCAAAATCTGCTTATCCACTTGTACTGCACAGATTCAAGCCTTTCTCTTGAGTGATTGTTTTTAACCATTTAAAAAAAAAAATCAACAAATAGATTTTTTGTTTGAAATAATAAATAAGTATAAGGTTTGATTCAGAGAGTGGCTTTGAATTTTTGAAATATTAATAATTGTGATAAAGTCGCTGTAACAATAGAACTCTGGAGTCCCATCCACAGGGCCTGATTATCCAATAGGGTGACTAGGCTGCAGCCCAGGACACAAGATTTTTTTCTTGAGTGCAGGGGGCGGTGCAAGATTTTTGGGAATGCAAAACTGCGACAGGGAGAGGGATAAACTGAAATTCAGTCCTGATTTTAATGAAAATTATATTAGTTATTGATTGCCGTGAATACTTTAAAAAGCCAAGTTGGGCTGAGCTTTAAAAAACTTGGTGGGGGGTGGGATGAAGGATGCCAGATTTTAAATTAACAATGAGTTCATATTTACTTTCTGGGTATTTGCCTGGTGTGGAAGGCGATGGGGCGCTGCAAGCGTATTAGCCTAGGATGGTCTGAACCCTTAATCCAGCCTTGCCCACCCAGAATGTTTAGTTAGTTGTGTAGGATCAGAAATTACTGGGACCATTTAAAACGCCCTTGTCACTGCCAAGGGAAGATTTAAAGTATTACAGGTTCTAACTAACTAGTTATAGGGCACGTTTTCAAATATGAAAAATATTTTAAACATACCAAGAACAAAAAATTCAAATTCCTTACCTCCTTTTCAGTGATGTCTGGCTTCAGCCCTACTCAAAGAAACTCCAGCAATGTAAGATCATGAGGTCAAGATAACATATCAACTATGCAAACACTACATCTTACATCTATGAATAATTGTGCATGAAGATTACTCCAACATGGTGCTAGAAATATTTTTTTTAGCCTAAAGGAGAACTAAATGTAAAATAGAAGTTACCTTTTATAAGAAGGCAACTAAATAGTAAAATATATGAGAAACTTTCAAAATTGTTTACATGAATCTTTGCATCATTTTGCCTTGAGGTATAGAATTGTGCCCGTTTTTCTGTGGACTTTGGTCCTAAGTGTTCTGCATAGAATTCCCCATCTGGTGTATGAAAATCATTTTTTATTTTTTTTTAGCTTAAACACACAAACAAAAGCATAATATTTGCAGAGTCATGAAGAAATCACCAATCAGCATAAGCGAAACATTCACTAGAATGTACCCATCCAGCTTACCAAATGCAAGCAGGTGTAAATGGCAGAATCACGCAAATCTGCAAGGGTGGGAAACAATGACAGACCAGGATGCCTACATCTTACTCTTTACTAACTAAATCTGCTGTCTGAGTGTGGCATCTAATGGAATCCGCTACCGCCAGGCCTGATAAGCCGATCATAAAACAACAAGTCTACCTCCCAACATTCTGGACCTGATTTATTAGGAAACATAAATGTGCCATATTTTGTGTAAAATTGCTTTGCACATGCTCAAAAACAAACCATATGCTAGAGAATGCAACAACGTCCAATTCATCTTCATGCGCAAATGACCCTTCCTAGAGCCCACAATTTTAGGGACAGAATAGGGAGATAAATGGGCATGCATGTAGTCAATGTACAGTAAGGGTGTGCCAAGCTCGAGTGCACGCAGCCAGGGGTGGGCTGGCCCGGGGGGCAGAGGCCCCCCGGGCCGCTCAGTCAGACCACTATAAGGGCCGGGGGGTAGGCCGGCCGGCCGCCCCCCCCCCCCCGGATGCAACATACCACATTTTTACCCGCGGCCGCATGTGATGAAACGAGATGCGGCTGCGTCAGCGCACAGGCGGCCGCATCACATGACAGGCGATGCGGCCGCGTCATCAATGACGCGACAGCATCCCTTGTCATGTGATGCGGCCGTCTGTGAGCCCCCCGGGCTTCCCTCTCCCAGCCCGCGCCTGCACGCAGCAGAGTGTGATTCAAGCATTGGGCATCTCTAAGATACTTGTTTTTCTGCCGTATCTCTTGCACCAGCTACAGGTTGAGTGTCGATCACTTGCGATGACGGTCATGTATGCAGCTAGAACATGTGTTTACTATCAGAAGCAACTGTAAAAGTGCATTTTATGTACAGAAGACATTCATGACATCATTATAAATGTATTTTATGGGGGGGATAAATTAAAAAAAGTTTTATTTTTAAATGTTTTGTCAATATTAACATTATTATTAACAGAAGACATTAATTGTGTGTTCCTTTGGGAATTTATTTTCCACCTATATATTGTACTTATCCTTGAGTTTTTGTCTGTTAGAGCAGTGAGGACCTAGACCTGTATTCCTCAACAGACATATATCTTTACATCCGCTCCTTGTTGAATACGGACGTGTGTATTTATGTGCATTTTTAAAAAAACGCACAATTCATTCTCTTTACGTGCCTTAATGTATCAGGCCCTCTATGTCTAAAACTTGTGACATGGCCATTCGCCCGCCGAAAACTAGCATGATTGCCTCACATTGAGATCATGATTGTGGTAACTTGGGGCTGTGCCACATCCCATGGGGGTGTTTCCTGTGCTTCTGAACTGCTAGGACACCCTCGATCTCCCTCCCTTAAATATACCACTGTTTTACCGCAAGCTTCTTCTGTGTGTTGTGGACATGCCCCGCAACATTATGGAAGTTGGCACAGAAGTCCTGACTGGTGGAATGGTGGGACAGTCCATTCAAATATTTAAAGCAGCATTGCATTTGGAGTAGAGATGCTCAGGCTCGGTTTTCTGAAAATCGAGCCCACCCAAACTTAGGGGATCTGAGTAAGCTCGCGAGCCAGCTCGTTACTTTCACACGTCCTCGGATCTGACTCGAGGCAAAACGTCATCGTTGCGTTGTCGGATCTCGCGAGTTTTGGATTCCATAAGTACCTCCCTCCCCAGAGATTCAGCGTCATTGCTCATACAGAAACAAGGGTAGCAGTGTTCTTGTCACTCTCCAGTCTCCAGTGCCATTGCTCACACAGAAACAGTAGAGGTAGCAGTGTTCTTGTCACTCTCCAGTCTCCAGTGACATTGCTCAGTGCCATTGCTCACACAGAAACAGGGGTAGCAGTGTTCTTGTCACTCTCCAGTCTCCAGTGCCATTGCTCACACAGAAACAGTAGAGGTAGCAGTGTTCTTGTCACTCTCCAGTCTCCAGTGCCATTGCTCAGTGCCATTGCGCATACAGAAACAGGAGGCGTAGCAGTGTTCTTGTCACTTGACAAAAATTGACTGGAAATGACTGGATATTAATGTTGTTGAGGTTAATAATAATGTAGGGATAAAAAAAGAGCCAAATTATGTGAATCTAGCAAAAAAAAAATCTTGATTTTACAAAAAAAATTGGGATCCAAAACAAAAACCAAAACACGCGAGGGCGGTTTTACCAGAACCCAAACCAAAACACGGGGTCAGTGAACATCTCTAATTTGGAGTCCCAAAAAATTGGCAAATGCACACTGGCCAATGATATCAGGTCCCCAATCCCACTGGCTCCTCATCCTGTCGCCCTGGTTACCCTGCAACAGTTCTGCTTCTCTTCAGGGTCATACAGGAAACAAGGCTTACTGTAGCCTTGAAATCTAAAGGATAAAACATTTTTAACTCGAGTTGATTTAACTTTGTTTAACAATCTACGTAAAATATTTTCATAACTATGACAGAAGTTTAAGGAGTTTAAACATTAATGGCACGATTAGAAGCCTACAGCTTGCCTCTACTAGCAATGCTGTCATATTAAAGAGTATGCGAGGGAGTAAGGTTAATGCAGCAAAATCCATAGCATTTACATGAATTAAACAAGAGCTGGATTGCTGGATTGCACAGTTCGCTGAAAAGTACCATGGGTTTATGTGTCTCCAATTTTCATTGAATACCTTGCTTTACAGATAAAGTATAATTTATTGCAGTGAAGTCTGTGCAGTTGCTAAGGATTGTACAGAACTAGTGTTATTGTTTAGCTGTGAATAGATTGCAAAATTCTAATTAAGCCCAATAATATTTTGTACCATGACATGCAATAAACTCTTCCTCCTTCTTTATCTTTCTTCTTTGCTTCTGTGTTTACTAGCAAGGAATGTGTATCATCAGTAGAGATGCTCACTGACCCCTGTGTTTTGGTTTTGGTTTTGGATCTGGATTACCGTCGTGTTTTGGTTTTGGTTTTGGTTTTGCCAAACCGCCCTTGCTTGTTTTGATTTTGGGTTTGGTTTGGTTTTGCAATATTGTTTAAAAATCAATGTTTTTGGGCATAAAATAACCTAATTTAGTGCTCCACCTGTTTTTTGGATAAGTAAGGTAATTCTAAAGCTAATAAATTAGGAAGAAAACAGTTTAATCCCTGGAAGGCCATCCTTAATTCTGCCAACAAACCTGATTGTCTTCCTCTTCATCTTAGTCTATTGGCAATGCAGCCATCGTCTTTAGGTATATATTACGCCCTACACTTATTGTTAAATATATAAAGAAATGGACAAAGGCAGTTTGGGTTCTGTCTCTATAGGCCCCCCTCCACTTGTAGAAAGTGCTAAAAAATTCAGCCATTATAGACTGTGCAATATAAATTGAAATGGACAAAGGCAGTTTGGTTTCAGTCCCTATAGACCCCCCCTTCACTTGTAGTTGAATAGAAAAAAAGCAGTCTGCATAGACTGAACAATATAAAAAATAAATGGACCAAGGTAGTTTGGTGGCTTACTATGACCACCCCCCCCCCCCCCGCCCTCCACTTGTAGTTGAATAGAAATAAAGCAGCCTGCATAGACTGAACAATATAAAAAATAAATGGACCAAGGTAGTTTGGTGGCTGACTATGACCCCCCGCCCTCCACTTCTAGTTGAATAGAAAAAAAGCAGCCTGCATAGACTGTAGAATTAGAATATAAAAAGAAATGGACAAAGGCAGTTTGGTATCTGTCTGCATCAGACCCCCTCTCAACTAGGAGTAAAATAGAAAACTATTCAGCCGTTATAGAGTCTAGAATATAAAGAGAAATTGAGAAAGGCAATTTGGTATCTGTCTGCATCATCCTTATCAACATCATCATTAGCGCCCTTGTCGCCTACACAAATCTCCCCCTCATCCTCTTCTAATTCCAAAGTGGCATCCTCAATTGGTGGATCACCGGCTACACTCGGGCTGTTAAGGCACACATCAGCAGAACTGCTGAAAGGGCCCTTATTTATGGGTACACTAACAGAATGCTCACGATTACACATACCACTGGTGGATGGACTCTCCACAGGGATTGGTGTCATTTCTGTTTCTGAGCATACATTATCCTCTAATGCCTTACTGATTTCATGCAGCTCACCTTTCAGGCGTAACAGTAGTTGTGCACCACTTTTAGACTCCAAATTACTTGGTCTTGCTTGGTCACGAGTGACCGTACAAGAATAAGGCTCAGTAACATTTTTTGATCTGCCACTAATAGAGAAAGTCGAAGGCCTCATTCTTTCTTTGCCACTGCATGTGTAGAATGGCATGTTGGCAATTTTTTTTTATCGGCAATTAACTTTTCCTCAGTTACACTTCTTTTTCGCTTCAACACGGTAAAAAAAATTTGGGTGTGTGTTTTTTTCCCTGATTTCAAAAGACTATGTACTTTTACATAGGCGTTACCAGATGACGTACTGGGAACACTACCATCAGGACTGGTGCCAGCACCTGCTTGCTAATTCTGCTCAGATGTGGACTGCTTTGAAAACATTTTAATGAGCCCAAAGCACTTGTAGTGAAAAGTATTGCATTAGATAGATACTGCTGACAAATATGATTTTTTTGGACAGCCAGAAAAAATTGTGTTTCACACTGGGGAATATGGGGCACCCCAAAGCACTTGTAGTGCAAAAAATTGTAGAAATACTGCTGATAAATATGACTTTTGACAGCCAGAAAAATTTGCGTTTCACACTGGGGAATATTGGACACCGCAAAGCACTTGTAGTGGGAAGTATTGTATTAGGTAGATACTGCTAACAAATATGACTTTTTTTGACAGCCAGAAAAATTAGTGTAAAACACTGGGGAATATTGGACACCCCAAAGCACTTGTAGGGCAAAATATGGTATTAGATAGATACTTCTGACAAATATGACTTTGTACGACAACCAGAAAAATATTGTTTCACACTGGGGAATATGGGACACCCCAAAGCACTTGTAGTGCAAATTGTTTTTAGAAATACTGCTGATAAATATCACTTTTGACAGCCAGAAAAATTATTGTTTCCCACTGGGGAATATGGGACACCCCAAAGCACTTGTAGTGCCAATTTTTTTTAGAAATACTGCTGACAAATATCACTTTTGACAGCCAGAAAAATTAGTCTAACACACTAAGGAATATGGGAGACCCCAAAGCACTTGTAGTTCAAAAAATTGAAAAAAAAAGCCTCCTCTATCCTCGTCTCTTCCTGCTCTAACAATTGCTAATAGAATTGGTATTAATAATAATAGAATTGTATAGAATAGAATTTAAACAATAATGTGCACAATTATTGCTCTGTCCCTGTGCTAATACAGCATGTGAACTAACCCTGCTCTCTCCCTCTGTCAAATGGCGATGGATTGCTGTGGAGGCTGGTATTTATGCTTTTCAAATTTCGCGAAAACCGAGCTAAGGAATACGAATACGTCACAATGACGTTCTGACTCGATTTCGATTCCGAATGGGCGGGCGAGTACTGAGCCTGCTCGGCTCGGTACTCGGATAGGCGAAATTTGGATGGATTCGGATCTCGGGGAACCGAGCCCGCCCATCTCTAATCATCAGCCAAACAGATCTGCTTATTTTACGTTGCCCTTTGATATGACACAGAACTGCTCTGTGCAATGGTTGCCACTGAATTGCAATGTGATTTTGTGTTATTATTGATTGGTTGCACAGCCCAAACTAGTGGTAGTTCAGTACTCATTTGGAATGCTCAGTGGTGACATGCTCATTTTCTATGCTGTTGTGCACAGCAAAACAGTATAATGAGTTATATGTGGAAATTATACATTATTAAATCTACTGAACAATCTCAATAGAGTAGCAAACATATCTGCAAATCAAAGTGGAAAAGTTTCATATGTTATTGTCTCCTCGGTAATACTGCTTTGAGGTCATTGGCTCAATATAGCTGTTGAAATCAACTACATAAAAAAAGAAAAAAAGCTGCTAGTTTGTAATCTTTCCTCTGAGCAAAGCATGGGGTTAGCGTTTATTATTTGTGAGCTTCTGTAGCTCAAAAGAGCATTTTCCTTAGAATGAAAGGAAAAAAGTGTAAAGAATCTAACCATTGTTAAATTGCTCTGCTATCCATATCAGTCCAACCGCTGTGTACCTGAGGGGTAGTGGAAAATAAATATCTTTCCTTAAATTATTTGCTCATCGGATATATAGCATTTGGCATCGAACACAGCTGTGCCCAAGGTGATGAGGTCAACCTGAACCATATGAGTCCACTTTCTTTAATACCTGTGAGCGAAAGAGAAAAGACATGGAACAAGGCTGCTATATATGCTTTTGAGCATCATTTTATGAAAGACTATTTATATATTTTTTTTGCTGACACAATTATTAGCGGCAATAACCCATCTGTGAACATCATTTTCACTGGATGTGTAGCGCAAATTGCCATAGTTTTCCGCTAATGCTCCTGGATGATGTGCCCAGCGTATATCAAGGTGTCCGTCTACGCTTCCTTGTGAGGCATCTCCGCAAACTATAAGCATGTCACTTCCATCCCCTACCACTATAGAACCAACCCTTTCAGTTATAAAAACGTTGTAGATTTTCTCCTAAAATATTGCTTGGCTTAACTGAACCACAAGAGTTATAGAACTGCCTTTAATACATGTGGCACTTATTTATTTGTGTGAAGCTTCAATTTGCATTAGGCAAATTACGCCTAGAAATGTCCTTCTCAGCGGAAAGGTGCAAAATGCATCCTAATAAAAGTATAAGAGACAATATTTGCCAGCTTTGGGCTGGTGATAAATCACAACCAATGTGGCAATGGTTTTGCACCCTTTTTCGATCACTAAATATTATTTCAATGGTCAGAGTACACAAAATGAAATCTTTTTGGCACTGCATCCTTGTGCCCACTCTGTACACTCTCAGAACACTCTCTCTGTGCCAAACGCCTCTCATTATGCTCCACTACAAATGGCGCCATCTTGCTGCGAAAAATGCATGCACTTTGGCTGATATCTAGGAGGATGGCACTATAATATTTACCACTATAGTGTATCTGATAAAGTAAGGTAAATTCCCAAAGTTGAAAAGGAATATGGAAATAGCCACTTGCTATATGTCAGCTCCTATATATATGGCAGCACCATGGCCTCAGAACGGTCTCATAAACATTGCATAGAAAATACTGTCAACCATTTTCATAGAGTACTGACACAGAGAGTCCCAGTTGACAATGACGTTCTGAAAGTCGTTCAGTCCCTGGCACCCAGGCTTCAGATCATAGCTTTCAAATGCTTTGTGCTTCAAACGTCAAAGTGCTGAGCGCTTTCCAAATGGAAATCCTGTGAAGTCACTGCGGAATATATTTTAGGTAAACTAATACACTAATTCTGTCCAAGTTAACAAGTAGAGTCCCAAAAATATGCATTTTTTCCATTATTTTGCCTATTAGTCCATATATATATCAGACTTTAACAATAGACTATTCATATTGTTGAAGTATATCTTTTATCGCACATTACCAAACAACTGTTGATTTCATTTTCATTTAATACCAACAAAGGACAACACAAACAGAGTGGTAGAAAATAATCTGTTTCCATATTTGTGCTCTCTTTCTCTGTCTCCAACATGCATGTTATTTTTAAATATTTACTATAAACTATGTAAGTGAAACGGTCATTACTTTTGGCATAACTAGTGATGGAAGGTGGTTGTAGATGTGTATATGATGTTTGGAATGAGGCAACAAGTGCATTGAATGCATTTTGTCGCTGTATGAGCAATGGGCTAAGAACATTGATAATGACAATTGAATGGTTATTACAGATTGTACACTATGTAAGGCAGCACAGCTACAGGTTTGGTATATAGGTTTGGGATGAAAAGCCGACAACAGAAGGGGAGATGTAGTGTAACACTTGTCTTTGACATAACTGTGTTGAAGTCTTAGTGCTCTTTTTGGGGATCTCTGTAGCTTGTTGGGTTTAGAAGAATGTAAAAATTAACTATATTTTTAAAACTGTTCCATGAAATATTTTCCTTATATTTGTTAGTGAAATTTTGCATGTTTTACCAGCAGAATTTGGCCTTATATGTTCCTAGTCCTACTCCAACAGCACACAGCAGAATGACTGGGCTGTCATAGGCCCAGCTCTAACCATATATTATAAATTCAGAGACATGGCAACTTACAAAAGCAGTGCAGAATGGTATTTTCTGGAATAGCGAAAGCAAAGGCTAAACTCTAAGATTGCATCACCAGAATTTTGTACATCTGAGAAGTAACACTAAACGCTGCCAAACTAGATTTCCAAGAAAGTTCTCTAGTACATTGGGTATGGTCAGGGGTTTTAGGCAATGGTGTAACATAGTAAATGTATGGAGTTTAGTTGGGTGCTTACTGTTGTATCTGTAGCCTAGGGCTTGAAGATATGCTCCCTGGTGTCCGTGAATGCCAAATAGTCTGATGACTTATGGGTACTTGGGTTCAGCATATTGCGGATCAAACTGATAGATTCCTGGGAGGGGCTGGGAAGGATCCAGTGTATTGGTAAACATTGGTACCAATGACAAAGTAAGAGGTCATTAAGAATGATTTCATGGATTTAGGTTGTAAAGTAAGATTTCAATTCTACCTGCATCCTGTATTACACCTGCAAGACATTCAGAGCTTAGAAACGTTCATAAGTAGCTGAAAAGTGTGTGTAGGAATGGGAACATTTGGTCCTTATAGAACTGGATTCCTTTCTCTGTTGGCTACAGGCTGCACCTCAATGTGAGAAGGTACAGCTGCGTTAGGAGGAAGGGTGGGTTGTGCTCAAGTTTTTGAACTACTAATTAGGGGATAGGATGGAAATAAGAAGTTAGACTGTTAGCAAAGGCTTAGATAGGGGAATTATGACATAGAAGAACCATAAACATACATTTGGAAGGGTATTGCAAGTTTGGGAAGGATGTGAAGGAGAGGAAAGGCAGAGGAGTTTTGCACATTAATTTGAATTTAAGATCTAGCTTGCTGGAGGATATCTACAAGGGATATGACAATCAGTTATTATGGGTAGATATATATTGGAAAGAAGGACACCAGCAGATTTGGATTTGTTGTAAGTCACCAAGTATAAAAGACTGTACAGAAAGTTAATTGTTAAAGCAAATGGAACAGACAGGGAATTTAAGGGGGTTCATAAATTGGGGAGCTGAATTTAGTAGTTTTGGTAAAGGACACAGATTGTTATTAATATTAAAAGCAACTACATTTCAGAGATGGTAAAATAACAGACAAGAGGGGGACTGGATTAGTTAGTAATTAACTAATAGAAATTATAATCATATATTTTATGTAGATGTTACACGGTGTTTAGGTAATGGTGATCATACTACGATAATATTTTACCTGTATTTTATGAAGATGTTTAGTAGAAGGGCTATAAAACCATGAATTGCAGAGAAATGATGAAAAGCTAAATTTAATCAGCTTAAAGAAAGTCATACATTGTGATAGTGAAAGCTCAAGAGCACAGAGGCCAAATGGGTTATTTAAAACAATGTATGGTACAAATACTGCTGAAAATAAACTTGATTGCTAAAAATCCTAAGGGGTCCATAACCAGTGGCATTGTGTAAACACACAAGGGCCAAAATACATACAGATGCTATGGATTAGATACGCGGTATACCTATGGTTGAAATCACTTTTCATGTATTTGTGATGCAGGTGGCACAAAGCTTTTCCCATTCACTTTAATAGCTAATTTATTTCCAAGTTTCCAACGTGTACAGAATGTAGAAACCCCATGGAAATGAACTGGCTTTAGAAATAATCGGGAGAAACTGGGTACATCAAATATATGTATACGAAGGGCAGAGTAACCCCCTCCTCAACATTCCTCAAGCAGACACAGCACAACGCAGCCTGAGGATACTTCCCACTGAAACAGTGGGCAGCTAGCATGGGTTGTCCTGGTGTAGCAAATAACACCCCCAAACTAGACAGTCTGGGCTGGATCCCACTAAAGAATGGGAAAACAAGTGTGAGGTCACCAGCTGGAGTGGTAACCAGTCCCAGGGCTAGACCACCATTATATAAACTGTATATTGTATTTTGTACAAACTTTCAGGTGGTGCCAACGGTTAAATGAAAATCTACTTTCCAATTAATCATTTAATAAGCGCATCACAGTGGTTTTTATTTATATGCTTTGTTGTGTTATTCCCGAGAGGTCTGTGTGGATTCAAGGGGATCTCTGTAGTCGTCTCCTGGTTGGACAAAATACTCACATCCCCACAGACTGCAGCATAGAAGACATGGGTAAAGGCACTGCGCAATCAAGAGTGGAATTGAGTAATGCTAATGCAGCATATCTGGAGTGGAAAGAAGGTGTTATAACTATATTATATCAAATATAAATGTCATAAATAAAACACAATCCTGCAAAAGCGGTTTAAGGCTCATGTACACTTGAACATATCTCTGTTCCACTTGCATAAAATATGCATTTCCGAACTGTTGGTGTAGAGTTTTTAGCACCTTATATCTATGATGCCATATGTCTCAAGATGCATAGAAGGGGATGGCAAGTGCAGACTGAGTACAGTTACTTTATCAAAAAAATTATTGCCAATATTAGCCTGGACCGGTAGAAGTTAACTTACTGCTACACCGAACCAGTCTCTCCAATATGCGTACTACGTGAACTGGCTACAGTGCTCATACATGAACCCATATGGGCTTGCAGTGCCACTAATTTGAAAAAAAAAAATAGATAAAAAAATATTTAAATATAATAATTTTTAATATGATTCCCTTCAGTTATCAACATCCTGAGATCTCGATCAGAACAAGTATTGCCGCAGTACATGAATCATTGTGTCGCATGTTTAATAGGTGCCTTCCACGTCACAGGGCGGGGCAAAAATTATGCAATTAACCTAGCCCAGTCTCCCTCAGGCCACACACCCACCTCAGGCCACACCCCCTACCTCCCCTTCGGGAACTCCTGGAGGGGAACATCAAAAAGTCAGCAAGTATGTAGTAGCTCTTTGATGGATAGGCTGATTAAAGTTAAAAACGTATTGCTGAATTTTTACTCTCCGATAAATCGCCACCTAAATCTCTAAAGTATAAATCCTAATGATGTGATGAAACAAAAATAGATGATGTACGGCAGAAGCTAGATAGTAATATTGCATTTTTTTTGACCACTGTGCTGCAAATGGGAAGCAGTAGTGCATTACCATTTCTAAGCATCACATGCATTTAATTTCATGCCTGGTATGACATTGGTTGTACAAAAATGTTATGGTAAAAAAAAATATGGCTACAAAATGGCCATATAGTTTGGGCACTCATTTAATAAAATGAATTATGACAGTGTATAAAATCTATTGAGTAATATGTTTTGTTGTAATAATTGTTAACAAACGATTTCTCAAAAAAAAGACAACTGTCATCTACTACTAGGTTTTCCAGGAATGCCAAAAAGTGATCCAATGGATGGCTTGGGAACCACACACTGCCTCATTTGGGCAATATACATGGGGCCAGCTAGTGGTGGTAAACCTTGCTGAAGTGAGACCAAGCCGAATACAAGTTTGCCACAGTACCGTAATTATTATTAGCTCTACCACTGGTCGTTTTATTAAAGTGGTTCACATTACACCTGTATACTAATGTGTATGGTAATTTGTGTATAGATTGAGAAGGAAAATATTCTCCTTGTAGTCTCTGTAAGTAAAACTGTGAAGCACGCACATGGTGGGATAAGATTTTGGCAGATCCTAACAGTTCACTGTAACCATGATCATCAACTATCAATCTGACCAGACTAGCCAGCAATTAGTGATGCCACACCCAAACATGTCAGGCCACACCCCCTACCACTGACTGGAAATCAGGAATGTGCGACCAAGGAATAGGACTGTTGGGGGCACGCAGGGGAGGGCTGACAAATTTTAGTCCGGGGAGCAAGACTCGACTCAACACCTTATTAGGAACTTTTTAAAGGAAAAAAAAATGTAGGTGGCCTAGTGACCCAGCCCAAGGTAGTCCACTATGGGACTACAAGCTAGAGTCAGAAAATGAAATGCTTATTTACCTTTTGGATTCTACTGAAAATGTTACTAATATGATCACAAATATTCTACATAGATATGATACATGATATTATTTGCTTATGTACTCTGGAGCTCTATAAATAAACCATTATAATGTTGTTTACTTTAAGTCTGAGGCTGTGCATTTCTCTGCATGCATTTTCCCTTTGCATTGTGATTGTGTATTCAGCTGCCTTTAATTTATGTCCCATTTACTGTTATTTTTTCACAGCTCACTTCTGATTTTCAAAGCATAATATGGATGACTGTTGTCTGATAGAAGTCCGCACCTTCGTTTTGAAGCTTCTGGAATGGCCAGAGACCAATATTAATACAATATTCCTATAAATCTAATTTACCAGTCTCCGTGGGTGTCCCCTAACTACAGCCATGATAAATGAAAACAAAAGAGTCATCTTTAATATGCACCACTTACAAATTTCAATAAACAAACTAAATGCATTCATAATGTTTCGCCCCAACCCCCAATTGCAGTGAATCAGTATTCTCATCTTTTCTCCATATGTCATGCTGTCAAGTCATTACCATAACTAGACTCTGCTATTCGTTTCTGATTGTGCCCTGTGACAAAACCGGCTTACTCTGATTGTCTACACAGATTTAGCTGAAATAGATTGGGCAAGCCAAAAATATGAAGACGAAATTCAAATGTTAACCTGTTAAATACTGACAGCATATTTTATTATTTATATGTAAAAGCAGCAGATTATAACGGTTCTCAGAGCTGCTCAGCAGAGTGGGGGAGAGATAATGTTCCAGCACGAAATGGTAACGTAAACTTGTGGCTATGATGTTTATTGTTGTGAATGTGGCTCTATATTTGTTTATTATTGTAAACTAGCATAACCAAGAGGAAAACATGTATCTCTAACGGCTACCAAGTATAAAATGAATGAATGTGTGGACCATCTGTTGCAGGTTAGCAGTATATTTGCTTCCTTCTGGTGACCTCCTAAGAGAGCTGAAGCAGTTGTTGTAGGGGCATAGACTGATCGGGCTATGCCTATCATATATTGTGTATATTGTGAGGATTTGGCTAATTTCTACCAATGTTAACATGCAGGGAGCTGTACCTGTTACACTGTGTATGTATATATCTCTATTTATATATATCTATGTATATGAAAGCAGATGAGAGGGAATGTGGCGCCTATGGTGTAGTATTCGGGGTGATGTAGTAATACTACACCATAGGCGCCACATCCCCTCTCATCTGCTTTCATAGAACTTTATTTGGTTTACCATCCAAACTTCGAAGAGAGGCTGCCACTTTAGCAAAAAGGAGGTGTGTGAACCTACATTGGACTAAATATTTACAATCCTGAATTGAGCGCCATTATTATTGTTACTTTCTTTGTTTTATCTATCTATCTATCTATCTATCTATCTATCTATCTATCTATCTATCTATCTATCTATATAACTATACATATATAAAACTATATATATATATATATGTATGTATGTGTGTGTGTATGTTTATAGGCAGAAAGTCTTTGAGCAAGACCTAAGTGCCCGGGGGTTCCAAGCATGATGAGAAACTAGTGAATCGCAGTATGAAGAAATCCAAAGGGTTTCTGTTCCCAGAAATAGTGTGTAGATATCCATATATATTTGTGAGTGATTCAGCTTTCATGCCTCCAGCTTCCACTTTACCTTCTCATTTCACATTTCATCCGTACCAAACCACTTCTAGCTGCACAGAAATGCCATTCACTAATGGTGGGTTTAATCAGAGCCGTAACTTAGAATTCTAGCGGCCTGGGCGAGAAAGACAAATGCCGCCCCCCTAACCCTCAATTTCAACCAAATTAACCTAAAATATTCCTAAATTGAGCCCCCCCTTCAGCGTTGCACCCTGGGCGGTCGCCCCTGTCGCACAGCCCTAGTTACGGCCCTGGGTTTAATATTGGGGGCTGATAATTCTTCCTTCTGCCTTAAGGCTAGGTACACACTGTAGGTTTTTCAGCCGATTATTGGGCCATTCACCCAATAAACGAGCGTTCAACCACATATCATGTTAGTGTTTATAATCACACAATGAACGACAATCTTTCCAAAGTGCCAATTGTCGTTTCCGTTGGTTGGTTTTACTGTTTAAAAATCTCCTTCCAATCATCTTCCAATCATGTAGTGCATATGCACTCAGGATCACAATCTCCATAGACTTTACAGAGTCATGGTCTTTTCAGCCAATGCCAACAATGAACATGTCCAAGTGACTTAAATGTAGAGAGTGCTGTAGATGGAATAGTTTGTTTGTTCGTTCTGAGACTGAAAATTTTGTTTCAGAGTCACAGCAGCTAACAAAATTGGTAAGGACATATGGATAGCTATAACAAGGTGGTTTTATTCAGTGAATGAATGAATGAGTGTTGAATGAGTGTTGTCATTCTCTAAACGAATAGAGGACCAGATGAAGAGCACAGATCTGAAGGTAAATCGTGTCACTGTGTACGCATGAATCGCTCGAGTGATCGGACCATCAGTCGTTAGTAAAATCGTTGTAGATAACACATCAGTCTGAAAATTCTTCAGTGTGTACCTAGCCTATACACACAATCTTTCCCCACCATCATAGCACTACATAACATGTTTGAGAACAATAATAAAGGATATTAGAGCATTTAAAGACTCCAAAAATCTGACTCTCAAATTCTTATTCACATTCAATATTTACATTTACTATGAACAATGCTGTCTTCAAAACTCTACATCAGATGGCATATAGCTTGCCCACATTGCTACCCTGCAGACACCGGGTAACATTTGCGGAAACTCCGGGGGCGAGATGCTGAAACTGACTGTGTATTGTTTTTTAAAAGGTTCAAGTCAGTGACAAAAATTGCTGTACTTTTCAAAATTTGGTCAATTGCAACAATTGAGCTAAATTCAAGAAAGTCAAACAGGATTTACCATGTTTTAGGTGATTCGACAATGGTCGAGCCTTTTCACATTAATTATTAAAATAATTTTAGTAAATATTTATGTGAAAAGACTATGGGGCATATTTACTAAACTGCTGGTTTCAAAAAGTGGAGAAGATGCCTATAGCAACCAATCAGATTCTAGCTGTCATTCTGTAGAATGTGCTAAATAAATGGTAATTAGAATCTGATTGGTTACTATGGGCAACATTTCCATGTTTTCAAACCCGCAGTTTAGTAAATATACCACTATATGTACAGCATATTATACAATGTTTACTATGACTGTGTGTTTTTTCATTTAATTTTTTTTCAACAAATGGAAGGTGAAATGCAATATTAGGCATCCTGACTCATGTATGCGACTGGCCCAGCGAAGTGGTTAGTTGACTGCTCTGGACCAGTATTTTTCTTTTTTTTTATAAATGCAGGCCATATGTGTTTTCAGTATTGCGAAAAGCTCAGATAAAACATCATATGTATTGATATTAGTGGGGAATAGTAACAAATATCCCCTTTGGAATTGAAAGTGATGATTTAGAAGAGGGAATTGCAATATTAAATGCTTAGACCATAGTTGCCTACTCTCCCGCCATGTCCGGGAGACTCCCAAATCTGTGGAAGCTCATTCGACAATCACCAGCATGACCTTCCAATCAATGGCTGCCAGTGCATGCTGGAACATGTGGTTCTGTAATAGCTAGCAGCAGGTCCTCAGTAGTTTAGTCAAACAATCTGGGCCTTAAGGAGAGCAAAGCATAAAAAAGTAGTAACTTTGCACCTGGGCAAAACCATGTTGCATTGGACGGGGGTGGTGAATTTAAAATGTGGGGACAAATTTATAGTTGGGATTGGGCATGTCCTAGATCAACTTTATATTTCAGTGTTAAAGTAAAGCTATCAAGTATTTGTGTTCTAGATGAAAAAAACTGCCAGAAATTAACTTATGTGCAAATAATAAACTAATTTGAACCCCTTGCATTGTTACATGGTTTGTCCCGTAGAACATTTACTCCTTTTTTTTTGCCTAGCTTTCCTTAATGACTCAGACACTAAGTATCTATTTAATAAAACAGATTATTATATGAACCGAAGAAAGTATAACAAATCTTACCTTCTCTATCCATAATCATCATCCATTGTGTTAAAAACCTGGGGGTATATTTACTAAACTGCGGGTTTGAAAAATGGAGATGTTGCCTATAGCAACCAATCATATTCTAGCTGGCATTTTGTAGAGTGCACTAAATAAATGACAGCTAGAATCTGATTGGTTGCTATAGGCAACATCTCCACTTTTTCAAACCCGTAGCTTAGTAAATCTAGCCCCTGGTGTGTGTGCTCATTGCCATCTACAATCTGTGTGAGCGTCTTCTTGTTCTCCTCTCACACAATTTGAGTTTAAAAAGGAAACTTTAACTCAGTGAATATTAACTCATGTTAGAAAGTTTCTGTTGAGCTTATAAACAGATTAAAAGGAACTTGAAGACTTCATAAGCTGTTGCGGTATTTCAGTTTCTTATCATCCGTCTGCTCCTGATCTGTTTCTTACTTCAAGGCTTGAAACTTAGCTTGCAATCATATTATCAAGTGCTATGAAATACTTGTTGTTCCTTCTATTGCTGTATTCCTAGACTTGGAGCTGATGATGAGATAAAATCCATTGCGTTATATATCCATCAGCTGCTCACTTCATTTTATGTGTGAGGAAAGTAGATGGTGTGGTAAGTGGAGGGTCAATATACTTGTATGCAACTCATTCTAGTCACACTAAAATGAAAGAACAACAGGAGCAGTTTAAATTTTAACAGTAGAATAAATTCTGGTAGTCAATAAATACAAGTTAGGGAAGCTTTTGTGTGGTACTTTAGGGTGCCATATGCTCATATTACAGTATATACCTACAAACTCGAACAATCAGTCCCCCTCTTTGTCAAAGAGTCTTTGACACCATGAAGTTGTCACAGTGCTGGTTGCCCCCAGGAGCAGGGGCGCACGCAGGGGGGGTTTTTGGTTCACCTCGGCGATGTGAAATAAGGGTCCGCGGCGGTGTCGTACAATACAGTGCCGCTGAAATGGAGCTGCTCTCTATATTGTTTTTTTTCGGGGGGGGGGGCCCTTTTAAAATCCTGCGTGCGCCCCTGAGGAGAGAACCACTTTGTTATTATTATAGACACACCATGATCGGCCAAGCTGTTTAGTTCTGATACGGTAAGTCATGAACGACAAAGCTGAAGATGATGGGTTGGAGAAGGTAGATTTGTGAGGGACGAAGTCAAAGTCGATGAACAGTGAACAAAATAAGTCACTTGACACCAGCAGAGAAACCAACTTCCAACTGTGCTCATGCAAAGATTGGTATGAGTGAGGACCTTATAAATACTGCATTCAAGTCAAGTCACTTAGTTGATCGATTTGACTTTTAGCAGAGTGCTGATTGTAATAAGTGAAAAAGAGTGTGCAACTGTCGTCTGTAGCTGGCATTGGGGCGAACCCTCAAGTGTTGCAGCTGTCCATTTGATGGAGCACTGCCAGCTGCTGTCTGTAGCTGGTGTTATGGCTGATCCTCAGGTAGGCATATAGATCTTTAATGCCTTCACTGTCCCATTCTCCAAAGTATTCACCTCTACTCTAGAACCAGAGCGCTGACTCCTGTCGCTTAGCTCTCACATTCAGGCATTGCTGGTACAAGGGCGAGTTTCCCTGAGTTACACACAAATAGCCTCATTCAGAGTTGGGCACATGCTAGTTGTTTTGTACTGTGCATGCCCACAAAATTAAAGTACTGATGTGCGCTTATTCAAAGTTGGATAGACCCGACACATACATCCTCAATGCATGATGGGGAAGGGAAGGGACATTCCAACGCAAGCTGAGTAAAATAAGGATGTCTTCTGTTAAATACGCACAATTCAGACCTGATCACAGGTGTTCAACCGCTGGTCAGAAGTCGCAGTGTTTGCTAATATATACTAATAATGAAGATACTAATGATGACAATGGAAAACACTAGGGCTGCTTCTGATTGGTGGTTGCAGATTCACCCTTCACCCTACTAGTGCAAATACATGCTGCTGCTGCTGATGATGATAAATGGCAACAGCTAGTCACTCCTGATTGGATGATTGTGTGATCACTTCACCAGCTCATAACAGTTCATTCATTGCTTGCAATTTTTAAACAAAATAAAGTGGATGCTTTTTTTGTGTTTTTTTTTGCATTAAATTTATATTAAAAAATATTTTATTTTATTTTACGTTTCCTTGATCAAACTTTTATCTTTCTATCATACTAAAATACAAGGCTAATGTAATAACATAAAACACCATAAGCATTATGGAAATTTCTATTAATGTAGCGTTCATTGACAATACTCTGCATATGGGCGCAAATATTATTTTATTATGCTTGGAGTAAGTTTGAGTATATGCTACTGATTCATAGATAGACACATCACATGTATATGGCTGTGAATATGTGCAGCAATACGCTTTTTTAACTTGCAACTTTTTTAGCGTAAATTATGCAGGTTAGTATACATATCTGATCCAGGCACAAAGTATTTTCTATCTACTGAACTATAGCCAGTCGGAGCTTACTATGTAGAGCAGCCTTAAGCTGTGACCCATTCTGCCCTCTGCTTTATCAGTGTTGGCTGACAGTGATTCATCATTGTGATAGTAGAGCTGAGGGATTGCTTTGGGGAATGGTGCAGTAACGGCATTAAGGGACTATATGAATACTTACCAACATTACCAGAAAATTAGTACAATTTAGTTCACATCCCCAACCCAACCAAGCAGAGACCAGACCCATCCACGCAATGGGAATTTCAAGCAAGGCAACACCCTTTTCTCAAAAGTCCAAGTCCCTTTTGACCAGTGGTAATAAGGACTGTCCCAAAAAACACGACTGTGGCCAGTAGATTTGAGCGAAGTTGCCACAAATTTTCATTTAAACGAAATTTTGCAATGGAATAGGCCAGAGATAAAAAGTTCCAACAATGCACTCTTCGAGTTCAGCTGTTGCTTTGACATTCCACAGAATTCGGTCAGAGAAACATATAAAATTCTACAGCCAAATGCAGAATTAGGCAAATAGTGTGTGTAACAATTTTGTGGGCTGGTATACATGGTGTCATTTTCAGGGCATTATAAAGTTTTCTTACATCATTATGGTGCCATTATAAGGCTATATGGTGCCATTGGACAAAACCTATTGAACTGTTTGCAAAGTATGTTCCCTAAAACTGATTTATTACAAAGTTTTTATACCTTTACTTTTGTTGCTTTTTGTGACCTCACCTTTATACCATACTAGCTACTTACCTTACACCCCCTCTAACTCACTCATCTCATTTTTGCTTTCCTAATACCCATTGCACATTCTCATGCATGCTCTCAGTTACCACTTACTTCCTCTCTCCTGCTTAGCAATCTCCTTATTTACTGCTGCCCATCCTCTCCTCTGTACTGGCTGATTCAACCATCCTTATTCAATTCTTCAACTATTACCCATCTACTGTTAAGTATCTTCTCTTCTCTCTCCATTCTCTCCACCATCTCAGCTCTAGCCATCATTTATTACGTCCTATGCTTGTGGTTTCATCACTAAATATACTACAATAACTGGAGCTACCACATATCTGCCTCCCTTGATCTCTTTCTCACCCACATCTTTTACCTGGCAACTGGTGACGTTTCCATATCAACAGACCCCATACAATCCTCACTATCTGCTCACGTTCCTTCTTTCGCCACAAAATTTGTCAACCTCCAAGAGCCTCCAACTCTTCCAACCTCATTGGCATCTCTCCACTTTCCCACGTTCACTTTTCCTGTGCACTCTGGAATGCTAGAATTATGAGGGATGGGGGAATAGAACCTGGAGAACTTGTGGAAATGGGAGAGATTGGATAGATTGTCTATATCAGTTCAATGATTTCTGAGTTTATCTGTTCCAAAACAAAGTTTATTCCATTTCTATATTGTTTATTAAATGATAGGTATAATTTATGTCTATTTCTATATTCAGAGCAGGATTTAATTGTGCCACATCTGCTAGCCACATCCTTATATCCAGGTCTGGCTTTTGATAGGTGCTGCCGGTATCGTTCATCACATCCCTCTGTGAGTTTTGCGACCAAGTCAGGGGTACACGGAGGATTTTTAAGGGGGGGGTTTCCCCTCCACCCCAAAAAAAAAAAAGCGAGAGAGCTGCCGCGCACGCGCCCGCGCCTGCGCATCAGCTCCGTTTCGGCAGCACTGTACTATACAGCAGCCGCGGCGCTGTCAAAGAAGCGTCTGCGGTGGTGCTATATACAATACAGCACCACCACGGACGCTTCTTACACAGCGCCGAGGCTGCTGTTTAGTACAGAGCCGCTATGTAGGGCACTTTTTTAACGGAGGGGAGGGGTTTCTGGAGACCCAGAAACCCCCCCTGCGTGCACCCCTGCAAGTAATTAGCCACTCCCCCAGTGGGATGGGAAGGATCTGCAATGGATATAGCGCAGGGTCCTGTATTTACAAAGGTCAGCCACATCAGGTTGTCTACTCACACTGTCAGCCACTAATCTCATGACTACAGGAGGATACCTAAGTTATTGTATACATTAAAAGGATATTTATTCCAACAAACTAAAGAAATACAACCAAATCGATCACAAGAAATACTTGACTGCACAAAGGCATAAATATATCCTCTCTTTGCATAGGTCTGTTAGGATCTTGGTGATGAATGAATTTCTTCAAGCAATCCAACACCAATAATTATAACTTTACGGTTTTAGTATTTATCATAAATATGTCAAGTAAACAATCAAAAAAGTGCCTTTGCTAAGCAAAGGGAAGCGCTATACCAAGCAGAGAATTCAAAAGGAGAAATCTTTCATGATGGCTCTCATGAGACAAATAACACAGTTTAAACCAATCAAAAGACACAGAATATTGGGAAAGAAATAGCTGCGGTTGGCAGAATTGGTGCATTCATCACTTTGTTATTGAAGTTGACGAAGTAAGTATTTAACCCTTCTGGTAACATTTCAGAACTGTTTTTTTTTATTGTTCCACTTTATTGTTTGATTAGAGCACAAATTTCACAATTCTCAAGATTCACAACATATGCATTTATTTTATCTCTAAAATAGAACTGGTTCAATTTCTGGAAGCAGAGCAACAAATAAGTATATAAGTATTGTATTATTATTACATATTTGATATCTCTACACTTGGGAAGATTTGCTGAGTAAATCTAGGCGATCCCTCTAATTGCCTTAAGGTAGGGTACACTGAGGTAAAATAGAATTTATTTACATTTTTTTCTCATTTTAACAATATAAACGGCATAAAATAAAATATATTTACTCCCCCATTCTAGCAAAAGGAAGCTGTATCAGTTCTGAAAAAATCAATATAAAATCCACTTGTTTGTAATAAGAAATAAAAATGTATTCCTTGTGAAAATGTGCACATCACCAAATGTGAAAACAGTAGTCTGATCATGAAGGGGGAAACCATCCAGTCATGAAGTGATTATATTCTGGGACAGTCCTTGGAAAGTTGGGACAGTGTGCCCCTATGCATTTATGCCTACATAAAAATCAAATCAATAGATCATACATACGTCATACCTGCCTACTCTCCCGGAATTCCCGGGAGGCTCCCGAATTTCGGGGAGTCCTCACGGACTCCCGGAAGAGTAGGCAAAAATCCTGAAATTTGGTGAAATTCACGGCAGCGAATGGAGGGGGAGGGGCTCCTACCCCATGTCACATGACTTCTCCCCGGATCTCTTAAAAATGGGCATGTATGACATACGTGGAGGAAACAAAAGGCAAAAGCTGAATGGATATCATGCTCTTGCACCTGTCACATTTTCCTCTATACCTCACAACAAACCCACATCTTGTAAACAACCTCCTCCATTTCCTCTGTTACACTACAGTACATAACAAAACTATTTGCCACTGAATGTCATTCCAACCTCCTACTTACAGCCAGAACCTGAAGAATAATCTATCCAAATACAGTTTATAGGAAGCATACACATCTTTTCTAATTAAAAACAAAATAGTTCAATCCTTGTCCTGGCATTCTGGAACAGTCATCTCACATAAGGAGATTTTTATATCTCAGATAAAAATTGAAGAGCGCAGAAGGTGTTCTCATAGAAACTCCCGTACTGTTCATTTTGAGAAGCCGATGGAGGAAAATACAGCACAATCTATTTTTTATGACTTTATTTTGTGCAATCCATACTCTAAAAATGCTTTAGAATGGCTCTTGAAATGCCATATAAATCAACGTAAGGGGTGAGCCAAACAGAAGAAAAATTAGATCAAGGTAGCTCTCTAGCAAACTGCAAAAGAGGGAACAATCAAAATGGTAAATGTATGCACAGACTAAGGTGTATTAGTTTTCACAGCAATCGTTTTAAATGCACATATAACATGCAAATGCACTCTTACCGCGTGTGAAGAGACCCAGAAATGTGCTAAAGACTGTTTCATGTGGTAAATAATTTAGCATATCCCATTTAACACTGCACACATTGGCTGCTGTTTCAATTTTGCATCTTGGAAATAAAATGCAATAGATATTTCTCGATGACAAATAAACGTCTCTATTTAATTTCTTTTTTTTTCCCCTTCACAAAAATACTCTAGAAAGGGGAACTGACTCTGTGCCCACACAAAGAGAGGCTAATCTGTTTTTCAGTGTGTGAATAGGCAACATATTCTATGTCAGGAATTTTGCAGATAAAATCGGTATAAGGAGATCAGATAATAATATGAGACTGACAGCTGGAGAATACAAAAAGAAGAAATAGTGGGAGGCATATGAATAAAAAATATATATATAATCATTTTTTTTCTCCTTTTGTCATACAACAGAACTTTTGTCATGTTTTGTTTGATGAAAAGAGAAAAAAAGATTCTGTTCATACTGGTGAAAAGAAATGCACATACAGAGTGCCAAAGTCTTTGAAAATGACAGCATGTTTCCCTAGGTGTCTTCTTAGAAGTGGAGAGACCGGGCTTTCGTCTCCCAGATGCTACATGAAGTGGGAGCCATGTTGTTGTATCCCAGTGTGAGAGACTTAGCATACTTGCTTCAGAACATCTTGGTGACATTTTACTGAGATTCATGAGAATAATAAAAAATAATAATTGATGTCAGTGAGAAAAAACAATGGATCTTAAACTGACTGTAGTGAGTGATTACATCATAAAGCGGGGACTGCATTGTGCAGCTTGGATTACATTTGCAGGGATTTTAATTGGATATTGCTTTTTTGTGATGTCAAATATCAAGCTGTGTCAAATGGGACAATAACATGATTAACATATTTTTCAAAGATGTAAAAATGCTTATTAAAATTGCAATTCTTTTTTTTTTCAATTTTAAATTGTAGATAACTTTATTGTCCAAGGAAGGGGGGGTAATATGGGCAGGATTAGTGTTCTTGTATAAAAATTCAAAGGAATACAATTTCTTTAAAGAGGCTGTCCTTCTACAGATTATGTTTCAATATTGTCATGTACATGTGCACATTTAACTTTTTTAGCTTCCATCTGTGTGCTTTAACCATGCCACTATATAATCACAGAAAGTTGTTTTATTTACTCTGTCTTAGCTCTGCCATGCTCGCTGCATCAGAATTGCATTCACAGATCAGATTTTTATATAGCACAGAAGTTGATTGCTATTTGTCCAATCACCTATCTTAGAACTAGACTAAGTGGTCTTTTTAACAAATGGTGAAGAGCCAAAATGCTTTTTCACCACTTTTTCTTATTTTTCAATGGGTTAATGTTGGAGAAATCATAGAATTCTGTTCCGAGCCTTCCACTGGATGGATTTGGATGAAAACTTCACAGAGAGGTGGCAATTGGTCGAGGATGCCTAATTGAGTGGTTTGGGTCCCGATCAGACCTCCCGTTGGTGTACGCTGGGCAGAACTTTGACACAGGGCGTCTGTTCTGAGCCTTCCATTGGATGGATTTGGATGACATCTTAGCTGTAATTATTTTAAAAATGTTGACAGTTACATCCAACTCATTGATAACTTAATAACTTGAATATTTCAGCTAGTATGTGATATAATGGAAAAGGTGCAGATAAATGTAACTGCAAGATTATAAATGGATGATAACTAGATGCCAACCAAATTGGGCCTGGTTCATTAAGAAACATAAATCCCGATATGTGCTGTATTTTGTGTGAAATTGCTCTGCGCATTCACAGAAACAGACCATACGCCAGTGAACGCCAGTGCGTGCAATTCATCTTCAAAGCAAACGACATTTCCGACAGCCTACGATTTGAAGGGTGAAACAGGGGAGGTAAGGGGCATATGCAAGTAGACAATGTACAGTAAAGGTTGAGCCAAGGTTAACACACACAGAAATTCTGGACATTCCATACAGTAGGCAAGTATGGTGTAAGAACGCTTTTTATTACATTTAGACTATATTTAGATTGTTGATTTAAATATATTATTATATCTATTTTTGTGATTAAAAATAGCCTTTCAGTTGCAGACTATTTAAAATAAATTACGCAAAAACACCCACACATGAACAGCATTATGCATAATATATAACTTATATAAAATGTTGTTCTTTTATACTTAAACTTATTTATTAAACTTAATTAATAATTACTTAAATAATTAATATTTTTTTTTTTCCTTTTGGTACTTTTTAGATAGACAAACGTCACTGTAGCTTACCATGTTTGACTGAGGGAAGTTGTACTGTACAAACATTCCACAAACATTTGCACTTACAGCTCTGCATTGATGGCCACATTCCACTGCCGAAACATGCAAGAATCTGCTCATGTATACTGTCAAAACAGTTAAGAAAAAATTATATATGTAAAGAAGATAGTCAAAGATACGTCATTATCATAATTACATAGCGCTGAATGAATGAGTACCCAGTGCAACGTAATTTCGTGTATTAATAAAAATAAATATCACATTCATAAAAGACTTCATATCCTTAAATTAACAGTATAATGAATATAAACAGGAATGACAGTCTTAAAGCATACATAATATGCAGTTATCATTATAGCTTAACTAATTACATTTTATTAACATGATATTACTTTTTGCATGCATTTAAAGCATCATTAATTTTTTATCTTAAAAAGCTTGGAATATTTTAAATAACATCAAAAATATTTTATTTCCAAGACGTACTTGGAAGCAGCTTTAAAGAGGATGCCTCTTATCATCGCATATATCGATTTTTTAGTTGATCTGTCAATATTTTTTGTACCGACAACTGGCATTTTCTGCTGACATAGAATATTATGCTGGTTCAAAATGGCTCCATAGATGCCAATAGAAGCTAAATATGTTACAATCCCACACAATCTCATAATCATTCTCATTACACTTCTGTGTGCAATATCTATTTATTTGTGTCTTAATTATTTATTAGATATGAAGAGGTTTCAGTTTTATTGATCATTCCTTTTTTCTTACTGACAAATGAAAATTTTGACATATTTTCTACTGATACTCAACAATCTTATTAACTGTTGTCCTTTCAGGAGCCAGAATTTATTGTTAAGAACCAATGCTTTTTTTTGTCATAGAATTCACCGCAACTGAGTTCCGACACCTTTTTTCGACTGATTTTCCAAGTTTTAAAAGAAACTTTTGAACATTTGATGTTTTGTCCACATGGACTTGAATCGCCCTGTCGAGCGTAGCAGGTTGGAGGCAAAATCATTAAAACGGTGCATGCGGGATGCTTGTGTGTCGAGTCCGATGGATGCGTGCTTCGTCCGCACTGATGGCACTGCTCAACTTGTGGCGTTGCTCAGCTTGTGATTGGTCGTGTGGTCCTGCGCTGAGTGCTTACTGCGGGCGGCGACGGTTATGGTTTGTTATACAGCTGACGTGTGTGGGGGTGTGTACAGTGATTGACTATGTGATGTGAGTTCCGGCACATTTTTAATACAAACAAAGCACTCAGAAGAAGTACAGTACAGTAGGGATTTAGGACATCACTATTATAAATCGGATGGAGAATAAAGTATGGAAAAAACAGGGTTTCCTCCAGGTGCTCTGGTTTCCTCCCAAAATCCAAAAACATACTAGTAGGTAAATTGGCTGCCATCAAAAAATTGTCCCTAGTCTGTCTGTGTGTGTATGTTAGGGAATTTAGACTGTAAGCTCTATTGGGGCAGGGACTGATGTGAGTGAGTTCTCTGTACAGTGCTGTGGAATTAGTGGCGCTATATAAATAAATGATGATGATCTGGTGACCAAAAACATCACTGCAGAGGAATGTGCAAATTTGCACCTCAGTGTTTTCACACAATGTTTGTTTCGTCAGGAATAACTCTTTTTTTTTCCATTACTCTAAATTAATTCTATATATGATTTTTTTGAGGACCAAAGTTGAGGAAGAACATGTAATTATTTTCAATGAAATCCACTTTTACGAACTAAATTAAGTCTGTCCACAAATGAAACCCCACGTTTTCTTTAGCAACTTCTAGCACTTATAGGTGGATAGCATATGTCTTCTTTCTTGGGAGTTTGGTCTGCGGAACTGCTTCACAATGGGACACTAACTAACAAAGTGGAGAACTCTTTAAACTTATTACAACACTGGGAAAGACTTAAAAAGATCTTAATGTTCTCCTGTCAATAGATCACTATGATGACTCAACTGACTGCTAACGCCAGACAGGCCAAAAATGCATCAAGCTGTATCCAGGAACAGTCTGGCAACTGATGTGCCATAATTGAGTACTGTCGTTGCAGTCTACATACTGATCTATTGATCACTATTCTGAGGTCGGCTGACACTGCATTTACCGTGACATCTGTTGACGCTGCGTTTTCCTTCTAGTGTATGCAAAGCATTGCAACACTCTAGAACCAGCAATAACTTTTCTATACTATTTTCTATTGGTTTTTAGTATAAATAAGAAGAAGAATAAAATATGAATGGGACAAATACTTTTATGCATTCGTTTTAACCATACTAGTAATTGTATAAACATTGCTTCTTCATGCATACAGATCTGCACTAGTCACATTTGAAACTGGTTCACAGCAGATACACTTACACTTTCTAAGTTGTAAATACATAATACAATCTTGAATACATCAGGTATAACTCTCCTTCTCGTGTACGAATAATAATAAATAAAACAAATATGCTTACAAAAACATGCCCTATAGGCAGGGCCAGATTAACCATAGGGGCTAACTGGGCTACAGCCCATGGGGCCTATGGCATCCAGGGGGCCTTCAAAAGTGCTCAGCAGCAGTATTGATCGGTCGGGCGGATCAGTGCTGCTGAGCACTTTCACTGCGGTCTTTCCCTGTCACGCTGTAGTCTCCTTACTGAGGAGATCTCGTGAGTCTCACTCTCACGAGATCTCCTCAGTAAAGAGCGTACAGCGCGCCGGAGAAGGAGGTAAGTGCCGGGGGGGGCGGGGAGCTTGGATCACGGGGGTCCCTCACGGGGGAATGGAGGCCCCCTTAGCCCAGGGGCCTCCATTCCCTTAATCCGGCCCTGCCTATAGGTAGATCAATGAAGAAAGCATTGATAAGCTTCAGAGGTGAATCCGTAATCAGTGAACCAGAAGAGGCTATCTAATGCTGGCAACCTCCATCATCATCTTCAGAGCGTATTTGCCCCTGCTCTCAGGCACCTGCAGTTGATATGTCTCTGTCCGCGTCTGCAACTGTTTGCAGTTACGATAACACACCCTTATTGTACTCAGCCTACATTAAATCTGCCCCTTGCCCCCCCATCCCTAATCTCCAGTTGCAAGCAGGCACAAGGCTTCGATCTGCATACATGGATATGAATTCAGTATTCCTATAACACTTGTTTTAATTTCTATGTACTTTTATTATTTATTATTTTGTGCCTACTGAAATCACAGATGTTTGTTTTTCTCTTTACCAAAGTTCAGAACAATCCATAAAAAAGCACAATTTTATAGCAGTCATAGGTAATCACTGGCTCTTCGACTGATGTGGAACTACAAATTATTATTATCTACTTATCATCAATTTTTTATGTAGTGCCACCATGTTACTCAGCATTATACAGAGAATATTTAATCATTCACATCAGTCCCTGCCCCTTTGTAGCTTCCAGTCTAAGTCATTCTTGCCCACTTTTAAAACCTTCCCTCCGGGATCTCCTGGAGGAAAGGTCATGTGACAGGTGCATTAGGGAGTGTGGTGACGTCATTGCGTCACCATGGCCACGCCCTCTGCTAGGAAATGGCAAAATTCACGACATTCCACAGCAGGGGCAGGGCTTGATGACACAAATTGTATCACTAAGTCCCACCTCCACCGCGGCCCAGGGGGATACCTACTTGTCTGGGAGGACCCCCCCGAAATTCACGAGCCTCCCAGAAATAGCGGGAGAGTAGACAAGTATGGTCTAAATTCCCTTCCACAAACACACAAACTAGGGTCAGCAGCTAATTAACCTATCGGTTTATTTTTGGAGTGTGGGAAGAAACCGGCACATCCAGAGGAACCCGACACTAACTCAGGGAGGACCTAAAAACTCCACACAGATGGGACCTAGGTCGGAATCAAATTTGTGGCAACGGCGCTGTGAGGCAGCAATGCTCAATTCTCAGCATGTAGCTAGAGGTAGGACAGAGGCTGGCACGGCATGCTGAGTTTTGTAGTTACACAGGTTTCCTATGTCTGCTTTAAGAGGAAACTTCTGACCAGCTAGCAATATTTGACAGCAGTGACATTAACCTCCCCTAATAGGTATATTGATTGCGAGCGTCACATGATCAGATCTGCCAAGCTCCCTGACTTCATAACAATAAATATTGGGATGCGCCCAAAGGTTTTTTTTTTCTTCTTTTGTACCAGGAACAAACTAGTTTAGTTTTATCTTGATTACTGACAACATAAATATGACTGCCAGTTTTGTTTCACGGTTAACCAGGCTTTACTGCGTCTTTTCTATCCATGTTCTCCTATTAAAAAATGATAAAATCAAATTAGGACACTTTACTTAGCCACAGTAAATTGCCAAAGGTTTTTGAGGAGGATGAGTAACGGTAATTCTCATAATATCAAAAGTCCACCAAACAACCCTCTATTAATTAATTAGTAGATGGATTCTGAGTTTTGTGGAGTGCTGCCAATCCCAGCTAATCACTAATGCTAGGCACAATTATAGTACACCTGTTGCCGCACATTTTCTGATACAGTATAAAAGGAACACAAATCATCGACAATGTTGTCTAAACTGTATAATTTATAGTTTATGAAGTAATTCTCCTTTGTTAATGTTTTCCATCTTGTTAATATACCAATGAAATAACTTTATAGGGACATCTTAAGGGATCTTAAGACTCCTGACATTATTTGACTGGAAAGTGATATCATAAGTGCTCTATTAGAGGTGGTTTGTGCTTGTCTGGCTGATACCATGTGACCTGTGCATGCATAAACCGGCTATCCGTGTCACGCTTGCCCATGTACCCTCAGACTGACCCGGTGAAGCGATAATTTAACCCTTACCACTCTGGCCCAATAGATTTTAATGACACATTGTGGTGATAACAGGTTTTATAATTACTTCTTAAACATACTTGCCAACTCTTCTGGAATGTTTGGGAGACACCCGAATACTGGGTAGGTCTCCCGAATCCTGGCAACCGGTTACCGGTAGCCCTACTCCCGGGAGTAGGGCAAACCTTCCACATCTGCCCACTTCCTAGTAAAGTGGGCAGCATGTGAGCTGCCTTAACGTGATCCCATCATTTTGGCCCTGTCCCCAGCTGTAAAATTATGCGTAAGTATCATTACACCATGGGGCGGGGCCAAAATGATGTGTTCACCAAGCCCCGCCCCCTCCACCCATACCACCCACCTCCCCCTCCCCCAGACAGCAGCTGCCAAAGTTGGCAAGTATGTTCTTAAATAGGCCCTTATATCTCTGTAGGAGCTGTCTCTCTGACTTGGTCCCATTTTTTTTTCATTTTGTCCCTGCAACCTGCAGAATTGTATTTTTATTTTTTTTGTTACTTTATAAGAAGACAACAAACAATAATTTTGCTAATCTTTACGGGGATGCCATAAAAGTAAATAGGCAGGAAGTGGAGTTAAATTGTCTTTAAAAATAAGAAAATTTAGGTTTCTTTTCAATTAAAAGAAACCTAAACAGCTACTACCTTAGTATATAACCAAAAAGTGCAGGTGAACTGGAGGTAATAGTGGTGTTATTTTCAGTAGAACATGGAGTTAATTGACCTTCATTTTAACAAGAGTTTACCTCTACTTTCTGTTTCCTCTATTTTTATACACCTCCTTTGTGGTGTAAGTGTGTAGTGAAGAAATATGCGGATCAGTTGCTTTTTTTTTTGCCTTCGGTGCATGAATTATGTAATGTATGCAGTATTTATAAGCATTGTGTGTGCATTATGCAATGTCTGCTGCTATTGCGTATAATTGCTAATTGGAAACGACAATCTGTTCACCTCAGCAATCATTTAATCAATATTTTTTTTTTTACCAATAATATTAGTTATTAAATTCAATAAATTATTATCCTAGTTAATTCTGTCAGTATATGCCATTATAGCAGAGGGTTTGGTGATAAGTTACTGGTAAGAAGACCCTGCTGACGTATATATATATTTTTTAATAGCTCATTAAAGCAATTCCAAACTGCCTTCAGGCAAAGCCATCTGTTTCAGAATAACCCCAGATTTATCAAGCTCCTTTCTGAGTAAACACTTGTGCTACAATAATAACTCTGGATGACTCAAATGCATGTTAACTTATGATGGGATGAATTAACCCATGGCCGATCTGGCAATAAGTAGATGGCGCAGGCTGGTAGCTGTTATTTAAACATTTCTGGTTTGTAACTAGCCATTTTTTTTCCAATTAGGTGGTTAAATAAATATATAAAGAAAATATCTTATTTTTGTATTGATTGTCAGTGGTAATTTTCAATTAACTCTGAACCTTTTCACTCTGTCCTCCCTACTGGGATTTAATTCTATTGTTAATAATACCATGTCGCTGTGTTGAAACTTCAAAACTACAAGTTACTATTATATTCTTAAAACAAATGTAATGCTTTTCTGTGAAACACATTTAAATATATACTATGTTATGACCTTGTGACCCCCCAAATAACTATTGCTTTCCTAAAGGAGTAAAGGTTATTGATATGTTGTTTGCTGCATCTGGATGTATTGATTTCAAGTAGCTGGTTTACCCAGTAGTGATATTAATTTTCTGAAAATATAATTGGAGAATATATGAAACAGAATATAAGACTAACAGTTATATTTACTATTATGTGGCAATAACTAAGATTTTCTATCGCCACCAATAGAAAATCTTGGATTCCTGCAACTTACCTGGCAAATTTTGCCGGAGCAACTGAGCGATTCTCAGCTCTCCGGCGAAACTGTCTGGCAGCTGTAAGTGGTAACTTACTGTTTTGCCCCCATGCTGTGCAGAACGGTGGTGAATAGACCCCACCTAGCAACATTCCGACATAATGCCATTAGCCCCTCCTTCTCCATCATTTACCTTAACGCTGGACAGTCACCATATCTTTTCCCCATACGTATCTTCCCTGAGTCCGGACTCTTTGCCTGATTATGAGTTTTAATCCATCCACTGCTCAGTCTCCAATTAAGACAGCCTATCCAGCCTGTTGGCACCTCTCAGGAAAGGTGGGGGTGTTTGAGGCTCCCTGCTGATTTTTGACCTGTCTTACTACGTTCTGTAATCCATGCCCCCAAAGGGTCCATGCAACTGTCATTCTACTGTCTGTGCCAAGAACTTCTTAAACCCAACAGGACTAGGAATACCTTCCCCCTGGCCCGCCCGCACCAGGTTAGAATGAATCGCCAGATTGTGGTTGTACAGCTCTGGGTAGAGGCAGGGACGTAACTATGAGAGAGGCACATGGCATAATGTTGAAGGGGGCAAAGGGAAATTAATATTTTTGGTTAATTTGGTTACAGAACCGGGCTAGGGGAGTGTCATTCTTCCTTCTTATACCAGGTGCGAAAATTTCTATACTTATGTATACCATTGATGTAATAACTAATATTGACTATGATTGGAAATTTGTAAGTTTGCCTTGAGGGTGAGAGAATATTAGATTCATTTGGTGTATTTATCGTAGCTTGCATTACAAATGCTTGTGTTACTGTATATTGGATGTAATTTACAGTACTTGCTCTGAGGGCACAGTAGGTAACCATAAAACGATAGCATTTTGCCTGCAGCTGAATTGAGAACAAGGAGGATGCAGCTGCAACTCCTGTAATTAAAGAGATTTCTGGTTTCTATGGTAAATGTATCAAACATACGCACTGAAGTACAGAATGTACCTGAAACACACACAGCTAATGCAGGTAATGTCACTGCAGGTAAAATAATATTGTAAAGTGTGTAAAAGCCCTTATTCTCTAGACATAAGCTGCATAGTTTTGCTACCTTTGTTATTATTATTACCATATATTTCTATAGCGCCACTAATTCTGCAGCGCTGTACAGAGAACTCTCTTCAGTCCCTGCCCCATTGGGGCTTACGGTCTAAATTCCCTAACACACATACACACAGACAGACTGAGACAGAGAGACACACAGACTAGGGTCAATATGTTTGCAGCCAATTAACCTACCAGTATGTTTTTGGAGTATGAAAGGAAACCGGAGCACCCAGAGGAAACCCACGCCAACACAGGGAGAACATACAAACTCCTCACAGATAAAGTCATGGTCGGGAATTGAACTCATGACCCCAGTGCTGTAAGGCAGAAGTGCTAATCACTTAGACACCGTGTTCAGTAGCTAGTGCAGCTTTAATGTCCAGCATACACAGTATGGGGACTCCTTCCTTCATCTTTGTCCTGGACCTCTTAGGTGCTGCTCTCACTCCATTTGCATTATTCCTTTATCACCAATACATTTGAGAGCTGACTGAGTCATATCTTTGCCTACTGCACAAGCTCAGTTTGAAAAAGCGCTTGTTGCACTTACCAGTCGGACTTACGTCTGACTCTACAATAATCTCCATAACATAGACTAATTGGACTTGCAACCACCCTCATTTTAAAATACATCTCATTTCATAAACTATGCCTGACTTATTATAACAGTGTTTATTTGCAATTAAGATAGCAGTTCATCAAAAAACAGCTACTATTGCACTAACACTCTGTATGACCTGCGTAATTGGTCAGTTTATAAAATATCACTCCTGTGGATATTGATGCTAGCTAGGGGATGTTATTGAACAGATCAAGAAGATTAACCACAGATGTAAAGGAAACAGCATTGAAACACAGAAAATAAAGCTTAAATCCAGGAAATAGAGAGGAAACCAAAGTCGCAATGCAGATAAAAATAGCAGGAGATCATTGTAGCGAAACCATTGCAAATTGTTGCTTTAGCAGAAGGGGGGAAAAAAAATCAAGATGAGATGTAAGAAAAAATAAGAGGAAAGAAGATAAACAAGCAAAAGGCAATAGACAAGAAAGAAAGAAAAATCAATTGGTTTAATACATCCGCCTCTGTTCACATTTGCATAACCTTTTCAGTGGGTAATTCAGAGCAGCTGAATCTGGTAGATGATTATTAATATATAATTGAGAAATGAAGATTTCTTTTAGAAATATAGTTTAAAGAGAGTGGAAAAAAAAACACCTATATGCTTGCCGTGAAAGCCCAATATTGGCAGGATAGAGCGAATGAGGAAGACTTGTCACCATAGCACAGCAAATAAGACTGTGCGGCAGAGCAGTACGACCCCCAGGCAGAGCAATAAGGTGCAATTATAGCGTGGGTTGGACAGTTATGAATGAATCTTGAGAAACGCCTCCCGGCTTGGTAATGTGTCTGTCAAAGGGAATTCATGCCTGCCTTTAACCACTGCTTCTCTGACAAAGGAACTGAAGCAATAGAGAGAATTAAAGAAAGAAAAGAAAACAAAATGCCTTTTCTCCACACTTAGCAATTTAATCAGTACAGTCTAAATGGTGACTTTTATTTTGCACAAAGACATGTCCAGTTTTTGGCAAGGGTCATCCAGTATGTTTTTTTTTTCCTAGTGAGCAATTAGTGTTGGCTCTGAACTTCTCATGTCTTTATAATCGTAAGCCTTAGGATATAACATAGAACAGGAGGATGAAAATTTTCAAATTCTTCCACGTACCCATGCCGGCGGGTAATACAAGGCTACTAGGCAAGGCAATTCTTGCCAATTAAAGCCAAGTCATGATTTATTATTGCTATTAGCATCATTCATTTGTAGAGTACAAACATGGCCAGCAGCATAGTGCAAGACAGGGGCAAAGCCGTGGACGGCAGTCATTGTCTGCAAAGCTGACAAATCGCATACAGTAGGTATTGTGTGCTGGTCCCTTTACAGTTGTCTTTAAAGAACAAATAGTTGTAGTTCAGGTGTATGTTAGAGACTAAGGGGTATATTTACTAAACTGCAGGTTTAAAAAATGGAAATGTTGCCTATAGCAACCAATCAGATTATATAAGTCATTTTGTAGAATGTACTAAATTAATAATAACTTGGGGCCTGATTCATTAAGGATCTTAAATGAAGAGGATCCTTATTTCAGTCTCCTGGACAAAACCATGTTACAATGAAGGGGTGCAAATGAGTGTTCTGTTTTGCACATAAGTTAAATACTGACTGTTTTTTCATGTAGCACACAAATACTTGATAGCTTATTTGTACACTGAAATTTAAAGTTGATATGTGTGTGATACATGAAAAAAAAAGTCAGTATTTAACTTATGTGCAAAACAGAACACTCATTTGCACCCTTCATTGTAACATGGTTTTGTCCAGGAGACTGAAATAAGGATCCTCTTCATTTAAGATCCTTAATGAATCAGGCCCTAAAATCTGATTGGCTGCTATAGGCAACATTTCCACTTTTTCAGACTTGTAGTAAATATACCCCCGCGAATGTTAATGTTGGTTCTATAATGGCTTAGATGTTAAGGTCAGTCTTTTCTGTAACGAATGCAGCTTTTTATTAGATTACAACAAGTAAAGGTAGAAGTTTGATAGAGCTGTATTAGTCTGTCCAGTTGTTGTCATAATGTTAACTTGAATCTCAGGCGTAAGATGAAGGAGGTACTTTGTGAAATGAATTATCATTAAACTTTCAATAGCTTGTAGGGACTGATAATTAGACCTCTTTTCTTACTGAATAAAATAAATAAATTAAACACAGTCTTTCACACTTTAGTTAGTAATCTTTTTTTCTTTACTGGACCATACATATTTATTTTGTAATTGGTCTTTATTAAAGATCAAATAGAGCAATTATTTCACATTACAATTGTTATGACGACCGAAGAAATAGTAAGTAGGACTCTAGCACTAACCTTGATTGACACTGGCAGACCAGAGGTGCGGAGTCTTAACGAGTTCGGTGGTACTCACCAAGAACCACCGGAAGGCCGGATGGACTTTTCTGCCGAGAAACCGCAGGTCGAGATCCACTGGACTTCCTCAGGATGTAGCAGTGGGGACAGAAGAGGAGTCTGCAGGAGTGGGTGCACACAAGAATCGACGGTCGGGTCAAAGAAGGCAAGTTCGGTAAACCTGCGGTCAAAGCAGGACAAGGAGGAATCAGAAGCAGAGTTACAGGGAAGCCAGATACGATACACTGGATTTCAGGCAGGGAATGGTCAGATAGGCTGAGGTTCGGTACATTGGATATCAGGCAGATATTAGTCAGAGGTGGCAGAAACCCTTCTGTGAGGGCTTACCTTGGACGTCTGCGCTTGGTTTGGGTATTTTGATAATTGGTGCTGCCGTGACGGATATTCCGGGTGTTCCAATTCCCTTGTTTTTTGGTTGTTTTCTTGTTGTTTCCGTGGCGCAACCTGGGGTGGAGAAAAAGAGGGGGAAGAACAAGGGGGAGGGGGGGGAAGAGCCAGACAGTATACACACTACGGACAAAAACTTTGTGCTGTTGTTTTTGAGGGAATGTTTATAGCTTACTTGCAAATTTAGTCTATAGCTCTTTTGCTGCATCTATAGTTCTAGTGCGGTGTATACTGTGGTGGTGGTGGCTCTGCTATGTGTGTATATAGCTTTGGATGATGGCGGACAGGGGGGGTTGTTAAATTGCTCTTGTTTATAGCTCAGTGTTTATAGATCAACAGACTTTAACTGTTCGTGCTCTTGGGCTTTGTAGTTATTCACTACAGGATGGTAAGCTTATAGCTTGCACCGGAGGGTGTGTGGAGGTCCAAATGTTTGTAGCTCAGAATTTGTGGTTTGTGGCTTGCAGGGGATGGTGTATAGTAGTGGGGATATGTGTGTCTAAGTGGTGTGGTCTGCGATGTGTGGGAATAATATGTTTCTACAATTGTTATATGTGCAAGTTACAGTTTGGTGGTGCGCGATGGAATATATATGCTGCAGGCTATATGAGGGGGTCTAAGGAAATATGTGTATGTGGTGGTGTGTAGGTATTATGGATTTTCAAATACCGTTGTTTGCTCTTTGGCTCTTATAAGAGCAGTTGTGGGATGTCAGTGCTTTCGATGTTTTCCTGGGCAGGGTTGAAAAGATCTTGTTATTAGTAGCGCTGGATAATCAGACAGGCTGGTGTTCAGTACACTGGATATCAGGCAGAGATTGGTCAGGCATGCTGAGGTTCAGTACACTGGGTATCAAGCAGAGGATAATCAGACAGGCTGGGGTTCAGTACACTGAATATTAGGCAGAGAATGGTCAGACAGACTGGGGTTTGGTACACTGGATATCAGGCAGAGGATAGCCAGACAGGCTGGGTTTCAGTAAACTGCAGAGGTGGACCTAGACTGTTTTATAGGGGGGACGATTTAGCATAGTCACATCCCCTTCAGTCTGATTGGCTACTCCCAGTTGGCTCTACCTCTGATCTTGATTGACCCCACCCTCTTTGATCAGCATCTTGACATTTTATGTTATGCTTCTTCTGCTAGGGTAAGGGGGGCAATTGCCCTAATTGCCCCCCTTTCCGCCACTGGTACACTGGATATCAGGCAGAGAATGGTCAGATAAACAGGGGTTTAGTACACTGGATATTAAGAAGAGTATAGTCAGACAGACTGGGGTTCGGTACATTTGATATCAGGCTAAAGATGCTCGGACAGGCTGGGGTTCAGTACACTGGAATTCAGGCAGAGAATGGTCAGGCATGCTGAGGTTCGGTAAACTGGATATCAGGCAGAGACTAGTTAGACAGGCTGGGGTTCAATATACTGGATATCAGGCAGAGGATATTCAGACAGGCTGGGGTACGGTACACTGGATATCAGGCAGAAAATGGTCAGACAGGCTGGGGTTCGATACATTGAATAGCAGGCAGAGGATAGTCAGACAGGCTGGGGTTCAGTACACTGGTTATCAGGCAGAGGATAGTCAGGTAAACTGGAGTTCGGTACACTGGATATCAGGCAGAGGATAGTCAGACAGACTGGGGTTTGGTACACTGGATATTAGGCAGAGGATAGTCAGACAGGCTGGGGTTCAGTACACTGCAGGGACAGACCTAGACTGTTTTTTAGGAGGGTGATTTAACATAGTCACGTCCCCTTCAGTCTGATTGGCTAGTCCCAGTTGGCTCTACCTCTGATCGTGATTGTCCCCACCCCCTTTGATCGGCATCTTGACATTTTATGTTATGCTTCTTCTGCTAGGGTAAGGGGAGCAACTGCATCTAACATTATTAATGTTAGATGGTTTAACTCTACATAACTGACTGTTGAAAGAGAGTGGAGTGAGATGAAGTTGTCTTTAGGATAGGAGTACACCTCAGGTACCATTATCAGCTGTGGGATCGGGCACCACCAGTGCAGAGCTTGCCCTGGAATTGCAGCAGGCAGGTGTGAGTCCATCTGCACGCACAGTGAGACAAAGACTTTTGGAGGATGACCTGGTGTCTAGAAGGCCAGCAAAGAAGCCACTTCACTCCAGGAAAAACATCAGGGACAGACTGATATTCTGCAAAAGGTATAGCGATTGGACTGCTGAGGACTGGGGTAAAGTCATTTTCACTGATGAATTCCCTTTCAGATTGTTTAAGACATCTGGAAAAACGCTTGTCCAGAGAAGGAAAGGTGAGTGCTTCTATCAGTTGTGTTTCATTGTTACAGTAAGGCATCCTGAGACCATTTATATGTGGGGTTGCTTCTTAGCCATGTGAGTGGGCTCACTTACAATTTTGCCTAAGTACACAGCCATGAATAAAGAATGGTACCAAAACATCCTCCAAGAGCAACTTCTCCCAACCATCCAAGAACAGTTTGGTGACGAACAATGCCTTTTCTAGCATGATGGAGCACCTTGCCATGAGGAATAAGTGATAACTAAGTGGCTCGGGGATCAAGATATGGATATTTTGGGTCCATGGCCAGGAAACTCCCCAGACCTTAATCCCATAGAGGACTTGGGGTGAATCCTCAAGAGGCGGGTGAACAAAAAAAACCGCACAAATTCTGACAAACTCCAAGCGTTGATTAGGCAAGAATGGGCGACTATCAGTCAGTATGTGGCCCAGAAGTTGATTGACAGCATGCCAGGGCGAATTGCAGAAGACTTCAAAAAGAAGGGTCAACACTGCAAATATTGACTTCTTGCAAAAACTTAATGTAATTGTCAATAAAAGCCTTTGACACTTATGAAATGCTTGTAATTTTACTTTAGTATACTATAGCAACATCTAACAAAAAGGTCTAAAAACACTGAAACAGCAAAGTTTGTGAAAACCAATGCTTGTGTCATTCTCCAAACTTTTGGCCATGACTGTATATGCATGTTTCTGTAGTTCTGCATGAGCTGCATTTGCGTGAACACTCCTTTAGTGTACTGTGCTTGCACTTCTTTTACCTTCCAGTCCCGTTTCTCCAGAGACACGTGTGAAGATACCGGGTTTATCTGACCCAATGCTATCTACTTCACGCTGGCCACCCACGGGTGCTTTCCTATGCCAGGGAAGTCTACCCAGTACCTTCTAGGTTTCCTATTGCCACTCAGGCAAATGTAGTTAGAAAGTAAAGCAATACATTTATTGTAATAAAAACAATCACTAGATTATTATGTACACACAGTAAATAAATGCAAGGCAGGTTTACCATATTATCTGTCCCTTACCAAACTAGCTTAAGGAGATACAGTCACCTGGCTATCCAGACTTGACGACCGGTGAATCTGCCGATGTATTTCACTGGTAGAGAACGGCAACTCTCAAACCAGCCACCCTGCAGCTTCCAGTCCCAGAATGAATATGTCCTCCTACCCTGGAGTGGCTCCTTATATCTAGGGTCTAATTTCCACAGTGTTTTCCCCTCCTTGGGCAAACCCCTGGGTTTATCCTTCTTAACCATTGGTGGGTGCTGTATCAGGGGATTGGAGGGGGAGTGGAGATGAGCTGTACTTCCACAGAAGGTCTCCTGCTGGGCTCTAGACAAAATATCTGAACTAGTCATGTTGAGAACAATAAATACTAATTGGCCTTTTCCCTTCACCTGTATCCTGAAACCTGATCCCTACCTATAACCACCCTGGCTTAACTTTAAGGACAATGAATAACAACCTCACTGCCACATCATCAATATACAATACACAACATACATATTTACAATGAGCTACAATGTCCCCTTATCCACATGTAATTAAACACTGCAGTTGTAGGCTGTTAAGCTGGCGAACAAAAGCAAGAGCTATAAAAGTACTTGCTTTAATCCACATTATGTGAGAAACGAGGTACAGGATGGTTGCAGTGTTATCAAACTCCTTTTGCCACAAGACACATGACTGTGCATGCATGTGCCCACTTTCTGAGTATGCGCAGAGTGATTTCACGCAATATACGATATGCAAACTGGTATATGTTCCACTCTGCATTATTGTCTATAGATATAAAAATAATACTGTTTTGATTCTACAGTGGTTTATAGACAGAAGAAAAGAAAAAAGAGGACACAAAAAAGGACACCCACACAAATGGGAAAATGTTTTTTATTTGTTATGTTATGTAATATGTTATCTACTATATAAATGCCTAGTGGCGTGTGTGGAAAAAAAAAGTGACAGTTGGGAGTTGTTGGTGGTTGCCGGGGGTGACAGTGGGGAGTTTTTAACACCTTAAGTAGCTTGATGAAGGAAGTGGCGATGAAGATTAAGGATGAGGTGATGGAGAAAAATGATGAAGTGGTGACATGTGGACAAAACCACGTTAAAAAAGGGCGCTTGCGTCGGGAAGTAACGCTCTTCCCCTGAGGAGGCATGGGCTAGGCCCAAATGCATGACAAGAACCTTTTTAACACCTTAAGTAGCTTGATTTGACTAGAATGCATGAGTATCATGCACGGGTTAACTTGTTTATTTATAATTGTTGACCTGTATTAGTGATTTATGTGTATATTTACTGAAATGTCCTTACTTGCTTGTTTATGTGGATAAGACCGTTAAACCATTTAAAAGGAGACTTCAAAGCACCTAAGTGACATTAAATTGTCAGTGGAAAAGGTTGCAAAGAATGAGAGTCCAGATATGAATAAACCTTTAGCTATATATGTTGTGAATGTTAGGCTTCAAGTCCATAAATTAAAATGTATGATGATTGACCGCATCAATAAGCTGCCCTGTGCCGGTAATTGTGACCTGCAATTGCATCATGAGACGTACTGGATTCATATGTCGAATAATGTTTATCCTAAGGGACTCTCTTCTTTTTTTTCCTTTACCTGTTTTTGGACAAGAGATCTATTGTGACATTTTTTTTTATACTACATTTGTAGTGTATAACAACTGATTGATTGTCTGCACCAGAACTGTACCTCTAAAGTTTTCTTCACTGTTACACTAGTGCTTTAATATAAGTGCTTTATATTATAATAGACATTCTATATTACCAATATGACAATATGGTTGTTGTAGATATTTGTCTTGTAGGTTAACCCTGGACTAATCCACCAGGCAGTTGGTGATAGCGATTGCTAATGTATTTTATTTATATTATCTGGTAGTATACATTGACATTGTTATGACTTGTAATCTTAAACTGGATCGCTATGGTATTGTAATGAAAAACAAATTGCAAGTGACCTAAAGTGATTTATTGCTCTGGTCCTTTGTTAGGTGCCACATATCCACTAGTGATTTGTTCCCTGTATACCTTTAGTTTTGCTTGGCCAGATAGCTAGGTTTGCTAGTTTGCTATTTTTATGATGAAAACGAGCAGTCTCATTTTGCAGGATTTGGAATAATATTTGTACAATTATAATCAATATAAATAAATAATATTTTTTTATTAATATATTACAGTTGTGTCTGGTTGATACTGGTCTCATTGATAGCCCTAGTGTAGTTGATATTGATTACATGATTATATCTGTGACCATTCACCTCAATGGTGTATAAAGGTAGTTTGATGTAACTTTCACAAGTACATATAAGTTTGGTGTTTGTTTATATTTTTGGTTTTGTTCATTATACAGGGTATGTTCTTTTTAATTCTCTTTTATTTTCATGTTCTTTGTACCAGTATTTTTGTCTTTTTTCTATCTTCATATTTCTGTGGGGATAAAAAAAAGCATGTTTTTAATTATTGAACTGCAGTTTTTTTAATCATCTTGGCAATTGGGGTTTGTCTTAAAAATTATGCAATAAGGCTACATGCTGCGCTCCCACTCTCCTGTTTAATTGTGCCCTTTTATGTTTTAAAAGGGCAGCCTAGTGCATTTAGAGGAAAATGGCACTTAGGAGCTTGATTGCGCCATTTGTCTCACAAACATGTTCCATCTGTGGATATATTGTATGCGCACACATACCTCACCTATATCTAGAATTTGATCATACACCAATTAGATTGTCAGAGGTCCTCGCACACTGATTGGTGGATGGCTGGAAATACGAGGTATGTCTTTAAATAAGGAGACTGTGATTCCACCTAGTAAACAAAGCAGTCAGAACTGGTTATAACTGCATACGTAGTAACCTTGAACCTGTCTGAACCTGCACGATAAGCTGCAACACTCTATGGCGTTCAGTTGATTGTGAGTCGCCATTTAGTTTGGATGTGTTTTCTGTAGAGTGCCGAAAAAATGCTAAATTTAAAAGTTGAACAACGTGTCAATTTGAAATTTTTTGTAAATTGCACAAAACACCAATAGAATGTTTTCAAATGCTTACTACGGCCAATGGGAATGACTGCCTGTTTCGTGCACGTGTGTTTGAGTGACACAAAAGATTTAGCGAGGGACGTGAAAATGTCGAAGATGATGAACGCCCTGGATGACCTTGCACTTCAAGAACCAAAGAAAATGTAAAAAAAATCAGTCAGATTATTCGAAAAGACCAGCGACTCAGTGTTCAAATGATAGCTGAATCCGTGATCATTGACAAAACACAGTATGGAAAATTTTGCATGAGGATCTTAACATGACGAAAGATGGTGCAAAGATGGTCCCAAGGGTTCTCACACCAGAGCAAAAAGAACGTCGCAAGGAATGTTGTGTTGGCATCCTGCAGCAACTTGACACAGATCCAATCCTGTTTCATACAGTAATCACTTGTGATGAGATCTGGATCTTCCAGTACGATCCTGAAACCAAAGACAGTCAATGCACTGGAAAACACCAGTGGAAAAAAGGTTGTCAAAGCAAGTCAAAATTCAAAGCAATGGTCATTGTTTTTTTCCATATCAAGAGTGTAATTTTGGAAGAATGGGTTCCAGAAGGTACAACAGTAAATCAGCAATATTATAAGGAAGTTTTGAAAAAGCTGAGAGAAAGTGTCAGAAAGAAACGGCCACAACAGTGGAAAAATTGTTTCTTTCTTCACCAGTACAATGCGCCTGCTCACACAGCACTTTCTGTGAAACAGTTTTTGACTGACAAACACATTACTACACTTGAACCATCCTATATATCCTCCATATTCGCCCTATTTAGCACCTTGCGATTTTTATCTTTTCCCAAAAATTAAATCAGTGCTTAAAAGGACACATTTTGAGTCATTTGATGCTGTAAAGAAGAAAAAAGCAGATATGTTGAAACAAAGTGACAGATATTGATTTGCTTCATGCCTTCCACCAGTGGAAAACAAGACTACAGCGATGTATTAGTGCAAATGTGGAGCATTTTGAAGGGGACAAACATTAAATTTGTAATACCAATAAATAAAGGTGACTTATTTAATCAGTCTCGTTATTTAATAGACATACCTCGTATACACCAATAAGAATCTACTAGTTATAAAAGCATCCCACTAAAGAAAAACCTACTGTCCAGCTCACTGAAAGACATTGTGGGACCTAGTGTCTGATTGTGTCACCAACAGAGACTAGATGGGTGTAGGGTCTGCATTATAAAGCCACCAGAAATCTGGAGTTTGTAGAGTAAAGCCACAGTAGGTCAGCGATCTGTATAAAAAAGCTTCTACAGATTTGGCATAGTCTTAATTATAAATTCCACCAGAGAGTAGGGGTATCCACTGTAACATCACAAGAGATTTTGGGGGACATGAACTGTAAACCACCAGAGATTTGGGGGCCAGCTTTTTTATTGTATTCCAGAAAAGGATTGAAATCAATAAACAAAATCTAGCGCTACAACTCAGGAAATGCAAGAAGGTAAAAAATTAAAATAGGTCATAAAGCCTATACCTTATACTAGGGATGTGCATCGGCGACTTTTGGTGTCTCGTGTTTTAGATTCGGATTTCCGTGATGTTTTGGGTTCGGATTTGTTTCGCAAAACACCTGCCGAAAGGTTTTGGTTCGGATTTAAGGTTTTGGATTCGGATTTTTTTTGAAAAAAGCATAAAAAGTTCAAAAATCAAGTTTTTGGGCTTATTTTCACTCCTACGCTATTATTAACCTAAATAACATTCAAGAACAAGCATTTCCACTAATTTACAGTGTATTCTGAACACCTCACAATATAGTTATTAGTCCAAAACGTTGCAACGAGGTATCTTTCTGGACTGCGTAGTGGAGTGGTCCCCACAATATAATAAGAAAACCATCAACTGGTCTTAATCGCACCAAAAAATGTACCTGGACTGCGTAGAGGAGTGGTCACCACAATATAATTTAAAAAAACCTGAACTTGTATGATTCACACCAATAAATGTATCTGGACTGCGTAGAGGAGTGGTCACCACAATATATATATTAAGAAAACCATCAACTGGTCTGAATCGCACCAATAAATGTATCTGGACTGCGTAGAGGAGTGGTCACCACAATATAAATTAATAACCCAGAACTTGTATGAACCGCACCAATAAATGTATCTGGACTGCGTAGAGGAGTGGTCACCACAATATATATAATAAGAAAACCCTCAACTGGTCTGAATCGCACCAAAAAATGTACCTGGACTGCGTAGAGGAGTGGGTCACCACAATATAATTTAAAAACCCTGAACTTGTATGATTCGCACCAATAAATGTATCTGGACTGCGTAGAGGAGTGGTCACCACAATATATATAATAAGAAAACCATCAACTGGTCTGAATCGCACCAATAAATGTATCTGGACTGCGTAGAGGAGTAGTCACCACAATATAAATGAATAACCCTGAACTTGTATGAATCGCACCAATAAATGTATCTGGACTGTGTAGAGGAGTGGTCACCACAATATATATAATAAGAAAACCATCAACTGGTCTGAATCGCACCAATAAATGTATCTGGACTGCGTAGAGGAGTGGTCACCACAATATAAATTAAAAACCCTGAATTTGTATGAATTGCACCAATAAATGTATCTGGACTGCGTAGAGGAGTGGTCACCACAATATATATAATAAGAAAACCATCAACTGGTCTGAATCGCACCAAAAAATGTACCTGGACTGCGTAGAGGAGTGGTCACCACAATATAAATTAAAAACCCTGAACTTGTATGAATCGCACCAATAAATTTATCTGGACTGCGTAGAGGAGTGATCCCTACAATATAATTAAAAAACCCTCAACGGGTCTGAATTCCAAAAAAAAAAAAGTTTCTGGACTGCCTAGTGGGGTGGCCCCGGTACACAATTTTTTACCGGGGCCACAATATTATTAAAAAACCCTCCACGGGTCTGAATTCCACCCAAAAAGTTTAAGGACAGCGTAGTGTAGTGTTCCCCACAATATTATTTAAAATTTTTGCAGCAACAGTCAACGTTGTTTAATATCTGATACACCTCTATTTGGACTGGATAGTGGAGTGGCCCCAGTACCCAATTTGGTACCGGGGCCACAATACCTCCTCCAACCATGGTACAGAGCATTCATCTTTGAGATCCCATCAAGTATGTTAAAGACAGACAGGGTCGAAGTGTTATTGGTTGACTTTGTAAACCAAAAAACTGTCCCTGTTGCACATAGTCGTGCAATGAAGACTGACTTTTTCATTTAAAGGCACCATCTTTCAAGTGTAGTGTTTGTAAGTCATATTATACTTTGGGTAAAATTTGTTTAATTTGTTCCTCTTTATGGTAACTACTAATATAATTAAAGTATTAAATAGAAGCGACAGTTCCTCTTTATGGGAATTAGTAAGAGAATTAATGTATTAAATAGAATTAAAGTATTAAATAGAGTGGTATAGAGTGGTAGTGTGGTATAGAGTGGTCCCCACATTATAATAATAAAACCCTCAACTGGTCAGAATTCCACCAAACAAGTATCTGGACTGCGTAGTGGGGTGGCCCCGGTACCCAATTTGATACCGGGGCCACAATAAAATAAATACACCCTCAACGGGTCAGACATCCACCAAACAAGTATCTGGACTGCGTAGTGGGGTGGCCCCAGTACCCAATTTGATACCGGGGCCACAATAAAATAAATACACCCTCAACTGGTCAGAATTCCACCAAACAAGTATCTGGACTGCGTAGTGGGGTGGCCCCGGTACCCAATTTGATACCGGGGCCACAATACCTCCTCCAAGTTCCAAGTGTAGTGTTTATAACATCTTAACACTACACTAATTCTAGCACGTCAAAACCTCTTGTTTTAAATAATGACAGGGCATTTAACTTTTGATTTAATTTATTGAATTTGTTGGCATTTTCTTTTACTTTTTGAACATGGCAAACGACTGTTGAATGGTCACATAATGCCAAAAAAATAGTTGCAAGATGGAATTGTCCTTGGGCCCTCCCACCCACCCTTATGTTGTTGAAATAGGACATGCACACTTTAACAAACCAATCATTTCAGCGACAGGGCCTACCAAACAACTGTGGCTGAAATGATTGGTTTGTTTGGGCCCCCACACCAAAAAAACAATTCATCTCTCCCTGTACAAACTAAACAGGCTCTACTGAGGAAAAATGTCGTCCTCATCCTCAACCTCTGATTCCTCTCCCCCTACAGTGTGTACTTCCTCCTCCTCACACATTATCAATTCGTCCCCGCTTGACTCCACAACCACAGGTCCCTCTGTACTATCTGGAGGGCAGTGCTGTACTTCATTGAGGAATTGAGTATTCATTTTTATAAACATAATTTTTTCAACGTTGTGAGGAAGCAACCTCCTTCTCCGCTCACTGACCAGGTTCCCCGCTGCACTAAAAACTCTTTCCGAGTACACACTGGAGGGGGGACAACTCAGTTAAAATAGAGCCAGTTTGTACAGGGGCTTCCAAACTGCCTTTTGGAGTTCTACGATGTCACTACCTCTAGTTAATTTAGATTGCAAGGCTTGTAAATACTTTGAATATAAAAAAAGCAGCCTGCATAGACTGTAGAACTAGAAATTCAAATATACAAAGAAATAGACAAAGGCAGTTTGGTATCTGTCTGCATCAGATCCCCTCTCCACTAGGAGTAAAATAGAAAACTATTCAGCTGTTATATAATATAGAATATAAATAGAAATTGAGAAAGGCAATTTGGTATCTGTCTGCATCATAATCATCAACATCCTCCTCAGCGCCAGCTACATCAATATCCTCCTCCAAATCTGTAACTGGACTGTGGGTGATCCTTCCAGCATATGCAGAGGGCGTGCTGCAAATGCTGGATGGAGTCACCTCTTCCCGTACAGTGATGGGAAGGTCAGGGTTCACAACCAACAACACCCTTGGACTCGCCTTGGGGATTTGTGATGTCATCTGTTTAGAAGGCAGAGTTCTTTGCTGTTTTGTTGTTGTTGCTGACAGCATAACTCTCTTAAATTTTTTGTAGGGGGGGGAGGAGGAGGGCTTAGATCCTTGGGTGAAGCTGGACCACTAGTCATGAACACGGGCCAGGGCCTAAGCCGTTCCTTGCCACTCCGCGTCGTAAATGGCATATTGGCAACTTTACGTTTCTCCGCTGATGATTTTAAGTTTCTCTTTTTGCTACTTTCACTTAACTTGGGCTTTTTGGATTTTACATGCCCTGTATTAGGAGATTGGGCATCGGGCTTGGAAGACGACGTTGATGGCATTTCATCGTCTATGTCATGACTAGTGGCAGCAGCTTCAGCATTAGGAGGAAGTGGGTCTGGATCTTTCCCTACTTTATCCTCCAAATTTTTGGTCTCCATTATATGTAGCACAAGATACTGCAGAATGTGTGAACTTGGTAATATTGCAGACAGTACCAATGGACTTATACTGCTGGATTGGTTTTGCAAATTTAGTTATAATTAATATTTTTTCTTTTTTTAGTGTGTTTTTATAACTTTTTTTTTATTTTTTAAAAACTTGGGAATAATTGGTAAATAACTATGCCCTTAGAAGCACAGAGCACAGCACACAGCACCACTGGACTGAACAGGACACAGCACAGGACCCAGCAGCACCACTGAACTCAAAATTGACAGAGCACAGCACACAGCACCACTGGACTGATACTGCAGAACACAGCACAGCACAGCACAGCACAGCACAGAACTAAACAGCACAGCACAGAACTAAACAGCACAGCACGAGATCTACCAGGACAGAGGACCACCTAACACACCCTCCCTCTACCCTGATCAATGCCCGAGTGAAGATGGCGGCGACTAGCGGGGAATTTATAGGATCCGAGTATCGCGAGATCCGACAGTGGGATTATGACTCAGAGCCTCAGTTTCAAGTTTTCATTTGGCGCCAATACCCGGATCTGTCTCGGATCCGACTCGGGTCGGAAAGGTTCGGGTGGGCTCGGATTCACAAAATCCGAGTGCGCTTATCTCTACCTTATACATATACATATATCAGCAATATTCAAATGCACATACCCTACCCAAGTAGCAAAAACATTTTATTAAAACTTAGCAAGCGTGAATAGAAATTCTAAAAACAGACATTTATTAAAATACAAACAAAAGTAAAGGCATAATTATAAATTATCGCTAAATAATATCAACATGTAAAACCAAAATAAATACAAATGAAACATCCTACTCCTAGGAAATCTTCAACTGTCCTTTAAATACTCCAGTTTGTATGAGTATCTGTAAACAGGGAGCGACTTGAAATAGTACATAACGAGCATTTCTCCAGGCAGCTTTATCCTCCCGAGGATGAGTATAATGAATGCAAGATTAATACCTTAGTCCAGAAGATCAAGCCGGTTTAATATCAACAAGAAATGGAGTCACCTGTACCACTTTCTCGGCTGGCCTGGCATCAATAGTCCGCTGGAACCTACAAAAAAAGAAGCCTCACACCCTTCACCTTGGAAAGTTCAGCTATTATTTGCAATCATGATGAACAGTACAGTACTGACTGATGCTGGATATGTTTGAAAAGTAGGGAAAAGGTTATTTTGTCCATAGCAATCACTAATATATTTGTTTTAGTGTTATATACTGCACTAGAGGAATTATAATTACAATTTGATATGTTGCTATGGGCAACTCTGCATTTTTTTTAAACCAATATTCAGAAATGTTATCATATCTTCCGGAACAATTTGTGAGAGATTGGGCAATTTTTGATCACTGTTAACCAGCTACGTCATGTCAGTCCATCGTATAGGGAAACATTGGCAAATAAGCCTGAGGACTGTTTATTTTTCCAGTTCATCAGCAGAATTAATTCAGTAGTAAGTGATCATTCTGGTAATATATGCACATTTTCTGGTTTGCAAATTGTGAAAATCACTAGGAGAAAAAGGTATCGTGCCTTGATGTGTTTATGTCAGTGTACATTTGCATTATGATTATCAATGCATGCGGCTAAGTAGGACATCACCTTTAAGAAAGAGATTTAAGTGCCTAAGTAATGATGTCTAAGGCAGATAAATTTGCTTATGGGAATCAGTGTAGCGCAGAATAATGACCAATAAGAAGGCAGTGGCAAATAAAGATTCATAAATATGGTTTGGGCCCATAATGATCAGTTTAAACAACAATTTGCTTTTAAACTGTTTATTTATAACTGGTTTGGAGAGGAGCCATCCAAACAAACAAGATAAGCAAATTATCCATTACTACTGACTCACTCTGTTATTGCTGCAATGCATCCCAAGGAGATCTCCCAGCATCTCGCACTATGCCCAGAGTCCGCCACTGTGCATCTTGCTTTTCTGTTGAAAGGAGAACATTTAAAAGGAAAGCGCTTAAAGTGAATGTTGATAGCGCAGTTATGTAAATATACATATGGTACCAATTTGTTTATTGCAAGATTTGCAGTGCTTTCAGATGTGAGTAATTTTTATTTACATCGCTCTTCTGGATTCACGAGGACTTTAATTTATGTATATGTGCTAGAGGTAAAGGGAAGAAAAAAACGATTGCAAACCTTATTGCTGCAAAGCAGTTTCTTGCTGATGCAGGAAACATAATAGTGAGTATTACAGGTCAATAAAACAGCTACTAATTCTGGGGATCAATGTAATATTTTACTACTATAGTGATTGGCATTATATGGATATACCTTTTATTTTTTTTCTGAAATTCCAACATTTAGATGATTTGTGTATGTTTTGAGGTATGTTAAAATATACTGTGTGAGGGTGCTTGGGGGGGGGGGGAGCTAGACACAAGCTATTACACTAAGGGGGTGGAACCAACTGGGCATGTTTATTATTTGGTTTAATTATTAAGGGGTGCGGTAGCTTGTATGTGGCAATGAGTGAAATTAACTCATTGAATAAAATTGTGGTGATTGACTGACAGACAAATTGGAATCACAAAGCAGGGTAAGATAGAAACACAGTTTACTGCAGTAAACATTACTTAATTATTCTGTAAGGTACACAATAGGTCCTAACAGAAACACTACGGGCCTAAATCATCAAGGCACTTATCTGCCGATTTTGAGTGTATCAGATGCAAAATTCACTCTGTGGGAGTTATGGCCATGAATGCTATGTCTTGGACGGAAAGGAGCCTATGATTTCGGAGAGTGAACTGGGCGGGGAAAGGGTGTTTTGCAGTAGTGAATTTACAGTAGGGGCGTGCCAGACTCAAGCACACGCAGCCACGTCCGAATCCAGCTATGACCATCTAAAGTTACTTGTTTTTCTGCCGTATCTCTTGCTTCAACTAGAGGGCTAGTCTAAGGGCTAGATTTACTAAGCTGCGGGTTTGAAAAATCGGGGATGTTGCCTATAGCAACCAATCAGATTCTATCTGTCATTTTGTAGAAGGTACTAAAATAATGAAAGCTAGAATCTGATTGGTTGCTATAGGCAACATCCCCACTTTTTCAAACCCGCAGCTTAGTAAATCTAGCCCTAAGTCTTGATCAGTAGTGATGACAGTATGCTATTTTGTATGCATGTTATAATATGTTTGCAATTATGTGCAACTTTAAACATGTATTTTATGCTCAGTAAACAACATTCCAACAAATGTATTCCTAGAAAAAAAAAACTTTTTTTTTATATATTTTATCATTAATGCCTATGTTAATAACAGATGACTCAGTAATGATTCAGTAATTTTTTTTCTGTGCATTCTTTTGCAAATATATAATCCACATAAGTATTGTACGTATCCTGCAGCGTCTTGTGTAGCAGAGCACAGGAGACCTGACCCTGATTTAGCAAGCACACGTATCTTGATATCTGTGCTTTGATGAATTCGGGAGTATGCAAAGCCTAAATACGTGCGTTTAATACTAATCTCAGGTAGTGCGCAGGATGTGTGCCTTCGATGAATCAGGCCCTACATGATTATCTTATGATGCAATAAATTCACAACTATTCCATTCATACTCTAAAATGTTTAAATATTTAACACGTGATATAACCGTGCGACCAATCTTAAGATGCTGCATTTAGTAGATCTCAACTTTTCGCTTGACAGTAAGATATTGACTAAGGGCCTGATTCATTAAGGATCTTAACTTGAGGAACTTCTTATTTCAGTCTCCTGGACAAAACCATGTTACAATGCAAGGGGTGCAAATTAGTATTCTGTTTTGCACATAAGTTAAATACTGCCTGTTTTTTCATGTAGCACACAAATACTTGATAGTTTATTTGTACATTAAAATTTAAAGTTGATATTTGTGTGCTACATGAAAAAACAGGCAGTATTTAACTTATGTGCAAAACAGAATACTAATTTGCACCCCTTGCATTGTAAAACTAGGTACACACTACAGAAATTTCCACCAACTTTTTATGCCGAGCGATTTTACATGTGATCGATGGTCCGATCACTTGGTCCATAGACTGCATACACACTAGCCTTGTTTAGGACGATAAAGGGAAGAGCGGACGTCCCTTTAGCGACTTTTTACAGCCATGTTGTCGTGAGCAATGATTGCAATTTCGTACACACTGAAGCAACATTTGCGGGGCATGTAACGAGATACCAAAGACATTAGCATAAAGGGGCAGAGCTTTCGCTATAGTTAACTCCCAAAACAGCATAAAAACAGACATGCTTTATACACGTGTAATGGTCTGCAGCCAGACAGATGCAATACACATCGATACAAAACACAAGTCTGTGATGTGCGGATACCGCACCATGTGGGACTGAGACAGACATCAAAAATTTACATACACACGCCCCCCAGGTCAAGGAAGTATCGGAGAATTGTCGTGGATCGGTCGGAAGTTTATACATACTACACAACGGAAACGAGATTGGAATGAAAATATTAAACGGTACGACCAACCAAATGAGGCAACAATTGTCCCTTTGGGCAGACTTTCGACCATCGTGTCACTACACACACTGACCCGACTTTTGAATGAGCGGTCGTATGTCAGCTGATTGAGCCGATTGTTGGACGAAAACCGTGTAGTGTGTACCTAGCTTAACATGGTTCTGTCCAGGAGACTAAAATAAGAAGTTTCTTAAGTTAAGATCCTTAATGAATCAGGCCCTAAGTCCTTAACCCGGGTCTGACCGGGTAATACATGGGAACTCAACTGGGTCTTCTATTAAATAGCAGCAACTTAGTCTACCATCTGGGTAGGCCTAGTTATTGGACAGTATTGACTTGAGTTATAAAATTTTCCTAATCCAAAGGGAGAATTCTCGTTCAAATCTCAGGCTTTAATCTGGTTTACTCTCTGTGATAATTGGTAAATACATTCCGATCAATGACATCATATTTATTACTATTGTAATCCCATTTGCTTGCAACTCCTTAATAGCAAAAGTTAATTATACAGGAAACTCACAATTTAAATGAACCATTATGTGAATTAAATTAGTAATCAATATTTAAGTGGACTCTAGGTACAATTGAATCAGTATTAACTCAGTCAGTGGGCAATATCCATGCATTCCTCCTATCACTAAATAAATACACTATGCACATGATTCAGTAGTATTCATGTTCTACACTCTCCGTTTATGCCTCCGATATAGTTGGCACTCAGCTTGTTACTCTTTGGTAACCTGGGCACCCTATTCTCTGCTGGTGGGCTGTAGTGACACTGGTTAATGTAGGCCTGCAGCTCACCACATTAAGTGTGTCCATTCAGCTCGGCTGGTCCCTCCCAAGAGAGTCTAAGCATTCACAGGTGCATTTATGCTCTCTCTCCATATCAGATGCTGCTGCTTAAGATTGGGAGCTATAGTTCCCCCAATAGCGAATCACATGAGGGCTCACCAAGAACCTTGGACTGTCCAGTGGGGTGACTGCATGTAAATCTAAGTCCCACAAGCACAGGAAAGGCAGTTGAAGTTACATTTGTCTCCTATAGTGTACTTATATTAGGTTGCAGAATGACTAGGTAGGCCCCTGAGTGTGTCTATTGTGGATTGTTGGTGTGGTCACTTTTGCCACAATTCAGTACCTTAAAAACTAGTGCACAAGATAAGTGGTTAGAAAATGTAAGCAGACAACTGATTGTTTACTATGGGCAACACAACAGTTTAACTGTGCACTAGTTTTTACAAATTTCCCTCATTATTGAGAGAAATACCTATGCTAATTACCGTGACAGTACAGTGACCAGGGCAGACAGAAGATTCCTTACCTGGTCAAAATCGAGCATATGAGTCCCCAATGCTTGTGCTTTCCACCAGCTATGGTCCAAGTGAATCTAATGAGACTCGCTTGGGTTTAGTTCCTGGTCATCGTAGCAAGCCAATCATGGCCCCGCCCACTAATAGGGGCATATTTTTAGCCATTGAGAGCAGCGGTTGTTCAGTCCATGGGCGGTGAGAGACGATGAAGATCTCTGTGATCAAAAAAGAAGACATCTATAGAGGAAAGTGCAGGAGAAGAAAGGTGCTGGGATCATAAAGGATAGCGGTTGAAGACCATGTGTAGGAGAAGCAGAAGGGGGAAGGCACAGAGCTGTCATGTTCCCCCCCTGCTGTCGATGACGAAAACTGCCAGAAACAGATAAGGCCTTGGGTGCTCTCTCAGGCCCAAGTCTGCACTCTATTTCTTCTTATATACATTTCGGGTACAAGGCTCATGGGCACAAATTCGGGCACTAGGCCTGTGGTGCTTAAGTATATTATTCTAGGGCTCTTATTTATTTAGTTAGGGGGCACAGTTTAATCAGGCTTAGAAGCCTGCAGCACCAGTATCAGGCTTAAAGGCATGTGGGCACATCATACAGGAGTAGCCTGTGGGTAAAGTTAATTCATGTACTAGGCCTGTGGAAAGAAACTTGGCAATAGGCCTGGTACCATTAGTAGGTAGCGCTGTATCTGTGATACCATGCCCGATCTGTCCCCTATTGCCTACTTTGTGATGGTCTCTTATAGAACAGTAAGTGCTACTCCATTGTGCTCTTTCCCTCAATCGTCAGGCCCCCAATAAAGGTAGTATCACACATCGCACCAGTTTAGTTCCATGTAGTTTTCATTGTGTTCATTGGTTTCCCTTGGTTACCGCTATCTGCTGTTCAGCCTGGTGTTCCTCTCTCATTGGACGATATCTTGCCTAGTGATCTGCGCTCAGGCTACCCCGGGAACCTTCAAACCTCTGCTCAGCGGTGATTGGAGGATCTGCAGCCAGTTCCCTTTATAATGGCCCTCCTCCGTTTAATGGGTGTCAGATCATCAGGTCTCTCTACCTTGCTTCCCAGCATTACCTGTGCAGCTCATCTCTTCTCAGCATTATCTGTGCAGCTCATCGCTTCTCAGCATTACCACTGCAGAGCATCGCTCATCATCGGTCCTGTTCCAGAGTTATAACACCTGTGTGGATCTCAATGCTATTGCTCTCTGCAGCTCATCGTTTCACCGCCTTATTGGTTCATCTTATCTCATAGTCAAGACCTGTGGCTTCACTGCAGACCATCGCTCATCATCAGTCCAGTTCAGGGTTATACACCTGGGTGGATCTCAGTGCTCCAGCTATCTACAATTCATCTCTTCACTACTACTTCCCTTCTGCCTTACAGTTGCTTCGTGGTTCCTCATGTTATCTGGTCTGTGCTCCCTAGAGGACTGTGACCTGCGGTTGAGAGCAGCTAAGACCATATTCCCTTACAGGAAATCCTGGTAAATACCTCTCCTCCGTTAGACTCCGCACCTCTCTGGGGTAGCTGTCACTCGAGCAGAGATCAAGACCATTCCCATTATCTGGCTATTGTGACAGGTAGGCTTTTGATGTGCTTCCCGGGACAGATTCCAAAAGTCAGGGTCTATTAAAGGTATGCTTTTGGTATCTGATTTTGTAACTTGTTGCCTATCATTCTGTGGATTTCTGTATTAAAACTGTGGGGTTTGTAGGAAGGGTATTACACTACACCTAGTGCTAGTAAATAATGTTGCGCAGCATACTGATAACGTAGAATATTTTCAGGACTAGTGCGCTGCTGTTGTATTGTCATTGTAGCTAGCACTAGAGTGGATGGTATATACTAGCCCAGTATATAGCTTTGCGGGTGGCCTGTTGTGTGTCAGGCTTTTTCTAGACACCAATCCTGTGAGGTGCAGACGACCATCAAGTGGAGACAGTGACTTCCCGGTTAACATCATTGTTCGCTTTTGTCATTCTCTTGGTGGGGTCCTCGCCAGTTAAAGGGTTAGTAGGATCTTCGGCCTAGATATTTCTCTGTTACGAATATCTGTAGCACTGTCACCAGGCCCAGACCAAATTCAAGGTGTCGGAAATAGGAGAAGAGTACAAGGTTTCTACTTCTGCCCATCTCCTCGGAAACCCCCTTCCTTCAACTCTGTATTTTTTCTTCCAAGTAACTGTTGTTGTCTCCTCCCTAGACTTGATCTGAGGGATGTGTGTATAAGTGTTGCTTAAGAAGCGGTGTGATTGGCAGGTGGACCAGTCGAGAGCAGGTAGGCCCCTTTACATTACTACTACACAAAAAGTTAGCATAACATAGCAGTCAACTGTATCTAATTTCCGAGACAGTTTCACATTTTATAGACTTGTTCCTGGAATTTTTTTGTCCCCTCAAATGTCCATATTTCTGAATTTTTTCACATCGGCGAACTTATAAATAGTCATTAAGCTATTTATCCTGGTGGCCTCAGGTAGAGATGGATGCAATTCTTGTCTAAAACACAAACGGAAACTGCATCCAAAAAAAGACAAATCTTACACAGGTATGTTGAGCTGGAGGCATCTAAGCTGACCTTCATCACTATCAATTAGTAACTTTGTAAATCATAACATCAGTGATTGAGCACCTGCAAGTTTCCCTTCCCCTGGTAAGTGCATTTGCATCTGAATCTGAGTCTGCATACGTAGCATTTGCTCCAACATGCTCTTACATGCTCCCCACAAGCTTCTGTAAGTGCAAGACGCATCTCAGTCTACAAATGGCGGCAACCATAACTAGTGTTTTGTGGGCATGCGCAGAATTAAAAAATTAAAAAGCATATTATATGCTGAAAACACAGTTTGTGTCCATCTAAAGTTTGATGAGCAAGCTTTAAAGAAAAATTTTAACTTTAGAGTAAATACAACAAAATGGTTCATGAACCTCTTTTAAATAAGTTTTAAATACGTTTCAGTACCTCTATTGAAGGCTGTATCAGGATGACGAAATATAATACAGGAACAGGAGTAACAGGCTTGGAAAATAATGTTATTAGTAGACTATCATTGTAATATTATACATTTATTTTATGAAATAGACTTAATTGGGGTAATGCTCTGCAAAACCCTTCTTGTTGAATAAACCCATGTCTGCCATATTAACATTATTTTGCTTGGTAATAATATTCAAGCATCCTACAATTTATCATAATAATTTGACTACTGACTGACACTGTTCTTTTGGTGCCTGTATATATTTAATTTAAGTTCAGAAGAACAATAAATATGGACAGAACATTGATAAATACAATAATGCAGAATAATTATGGGCAGTATGCGGTAATCCTTCTTGTTTTGATAAACATATACTAAAGAAACAAAAATAAAAAAACATCAAGCTGTTAGGTTGTTGCAAAAAAAAAAAAGAAAAAAGACAGAGCGTCTTATATTTTTACTTTCCTAATACCACCATCACATGGCGTAGCTGAGTGCCTTGCCCTATTCACACATTTATTTAAAGTGCACTGTACCTGTCATGCAGGTCTAAAAAGAGATGAACAGGGCAGCCTATTAAAAGCATGTGTGTAATTGACACCTTCCATTCAGGAGATAATTATCCACTAAACATTTTTCTATCTTTCCTTCATTTATTTGCCTTGTATGTAAGGAATTATGCTAATTATTAGTCTGAAGGATTAGTGACTTCTCCAAAATGTGATAATATCCCTTCATACTGGCTGTTCTGTGAAGAATATAATGCCTCTGGAAATGGGTGGCAATCCAAAGCAATTATATAAACAAAGATGGCGGCATAGCACTGGGTGAGTATCATAAGATGTAAAAACACCCCACAGCAATGATGTAAACAAATATGGCGGCATAGCACTAGGTGAGTATCATAAGATATAAAAACACCCCACAGCAATGATGTAAACAAAGATGGTGGTATGGTACTGGGTGAGTATCATAAGATATAAAAACACCCCACAGCAATGATGTAAACAAAGATGGCGGTATGGCACTGGGTGAGTATCATATGATATAAAAACACCCCACAGCAATGATATAAACAAAGATGGTGGCATAGCACTGGGTGAGTATCATAAGATATAAAAACACCCCACAGCAATGATGTAAACAAAGATGGCGGTATAGCATTCGGTGAGTGTCATAAGATATAAAAACACCCCACAGCAATGAAGTAAACAAAGATGACGGTATAGCACTGGGTGAGTATCATAAGGTAAAAAAAACACCCCACAGCAATGATGTAAACAAAGATGGCGGCATAGCACTAGCTGAGTGTCATAAGATATAAAACACCCCACAGCAATGATGTAAACAAAGATGGTGGTATGGCACTGGGTGAGTATCATAAGATAAATAAAGAAATACCCCACACTAATGATGTAAACAAAGATGGCAGCACGGCACCAGACAAACACTAGAGTGGAAGTAGACCAAAGAGAGCAAAAAATAAAATTTAGAGTAGAGATGAGCGCAATTGTGGCAAAATTTTGTGGAGATCGAGTATTGGGTTGGAACAGTGCGCTTTGCAGTGTGTGAAGTTTCAGCAATGCAATCTTCCAGGTCTGCTTTTGCTTTGCCATTGCACGGAATGCTGTTCTGGGCTATATTTGTATGTAAGGCTGCATTTCACATAAATCATGCTGAGACAATGGCGGTAATTTATTTTGGTATGTGGTATGGTGAGGTGGGGCTGGGGACACTTATGAACAATTTCTGCTGGTGAAATGTGTGCATTTTTGCAGAACAGTTTTAAAAGTTTCTCTAATATGGAGGCCAGAAGTCATGTATATAAATACTCTCTTAAAGTGTACCTATGAGCGAAAACGAATAAAAAAAATAAGTAAAAGTGGATACTTTAATGAACAGATTATATAGTGTATCTAAACATTTTGTAGGACCTAGTGAAGTATAGTTTCATAGTTTTACATTTACTATACTCTGCTTATTGTTGTATTACAGTTTGCTTTACTAGAGTAGTTATGTATTGATTTCTTTTATTGATCAACCTTTAATGGCATAATATGTTTTTCTTTTAGTGAAATTGCAGTATTCATTCATTTCACAGCCACACATGTCATTCCATACACTGGAAGAATGAAGGGCATATATAGCTATTTTGAAATCTCGTTCACACTTTTTCATCTGTTAAGAAGAGATGTTCACTGACCCCCGTGCTTTGATTTTGGATCTGAATTAACTTCGTGTTTTGGTTTTGGCAAAACCGCCCTCCCTATTTTTTTGCTAAAATCACATAATTTAGCTCTTTTTTTGCTCCTATATTATTATTAACCTCAATAAAATTAATTTCCAGTCATTTCCAGTCAATTTTTTTCACTGGCACTGGAGACTGGAGAGTGACAAGAACACTGCTACCCCTCCTGTTTTTTGTATGAGCAATGGCACTGAGCAATGGCACTGGAGACTGGAGAGTGACAAGAACACTGCTACCCCTGTTTCTGTGTGAGTAATGGCACTGAGCAATGGCACTGGAGACTGGAGAGTGACAAGAACACTGCTACCCCTCCTGTTTCTGTATGAGCAATGGCACTGAGCAATGGAACTGGAGACTGGAGAGTGACAAGAACACTGCTACCCCTGTTTCTGTGTGAGTAATGGCGCTGGATACCCTGGGGAGGGAGGTACTTATGGAATCCAAACAACCGACAACATTTCTTACGCGCTCATTCCCACCATTGCAGAACAGAGTCAAAGAAAACCAAAACAAAGCCACTGTCGCGTCATAGCTTTCAAACCTCATGGCGCCCCATTCCATTTCTTTCATTATTTACATTTAGTAGGTAGCAGGGGGAGGCAACTGGCTGTTAACAATATTAGAAGAACCTTAACATAGCTTTACGGCTTCAAAAAATGATGTGTGTAGATTTAGTCTTGCTTATGTACAGTTAGTTCGTGTATGCTGTTTTCGTCAAGGTCAAGATATGTATTCACAACAGCAAGATCGCATGTACAGATAAGAGGTGATTAGTCCACCTGAACACTTTAATAAAGAGCATTTGAAGGTTCTGAATAAATCTCCCGGAATAATATACTGAAAAGTTGTCAAGCCTATGGGGCCCATTTACAGCGTGTCGATGCGTTTAGACGGCTCTGATAACATTTAACCGCCAATGTTAAAATTTTAGCACACAGCAAGCCCTATTTCTTATGCATTAACGTATGCAATCAGGACAATAGAGTGTATTAGTAAAGTGCATCAAATGACCGGCATATTGAAAATGCATCAAAAACACACAACGCGTGTAAAGCGTGTGCTAATTTTCATGCATATTTATCCATTTTTCCAGCACATGTGGGATCTGAAGGCTGACACATATATTACTTTATGCACACTAAATCCGTGTGCATTTTACTTGGTTAAGGTCTGTAGGGCCTGTGGGGCAGAATCATCTACGCCTGACACCATGGCTAAGACTAGGCACTTGTGACAGCAGGAGGGGAAGAAATAGAATAAAAAACAATTATCTCTGTGCTAAATTTGGAGACATTATGTTCTGCAGTACTGTCATATCCTCCCAGTGACAGCTTTGGATTGGTGACTGACACTGATTGGCAGTAAAACATGAGCTGTCTTTAACAGACCTCTGTATGAAAAGGATTGAAGAAAACAGCCAGAGAGCATTTTTCAGCTTCCTGTTCCTTCAAACTTTCTTCGCTGGGCCTTTAAACTGCAGCCTAAAGCAAATTTATGCTAACAGTCCTTCATCTGATGACAGAGCTGTCCTCTTTCAGAGTTTTTCCTAAGCTACTAAAATCGCTTCAGACTTTAGTATTGTGCTCCGTGGCCATGTCTCTGCTTCCATTGACCATGTTCCCTTCCTGTGGCTGCAATGTCACAGTCGTGAACTGTAAAGACTTTCAAGGTGAAGAGAAAGCTCTGCGTGCCTTTATCTGGGATAAACCTGCTGTGCTGAGAATGCAAGCGCTGTCATTCCTTCCTTCAAAGACCTGGAGAATGCTGCAACAAATTATTTAAAGGAAAACCATCAGGTTTCACTCTCGCATATTTCAGGATCCAAGCTTCGCTTCTGCTGTATAGTATGCATTAGGGAAATCATATTTCTGTTACTGATGCCTTTTAGTGGCAGAACAATATATTTTCTTTCATTCTTTTACGTTTGTTTCAAAAAATGTATGAAGTTTGAATAACATGGGCCAAAAGCACAAATGCCATTTTATGAGATCATTCCCCTATGTAGGTCATACTTGCCAACTCTCCCGGAATGTTGGGAGACTCCTGCATTTTGCAAGAGTCTCACGGACTCCTGGGAGAGTGTGGCAATTTCCCGCATCTGGCAGAATTCTGCCCACTTCCTAGTGAAGTGGACAGAATTAGGTCCAAAACGCTGCGATTCACCGGGAATCGCTGCGTTTGCGTCATTACGTCACGGGGGCGAGGCCAAAATGACGCAAATTTTGGAGCCCCCATCACGCCCACCTTTCCCCGGCAGGCTCTCGGAAGCCAACTTCAGCAAGTTGCCAAGTATGATGTAGGTGTGGTTGCACCCATTTATAGAGGCAAGCACAAGGCTTAGCTTGTAAAGTAGTGTTGAGTGCGGTGATGCCAAATTGCTCAAGGTGATCAGGGAAGTGCATGGATTTACAGGCCAAAATGGCAGTGTCTATGGCATTTACCTAATTTTTATTGGAGGAGCTGGGCGAATTGGGGGTGCTCCTAACCAAATGTGTGCTAGTGATCCTCATTTTAAGCCACATACAACAAGAGCATTTGTTTCTATTGTGGGAAGAGATATTTAAATGGTATGTTTAAGGGGGTGCTCCCTTGTTTGCGGGCAGCAACAGAGATTTTTCTCCCTGAAAAAGTACTTGTTTTATACGCATCCTTGTGATACAACATGTATTGCAACAATGAGCTCATTCGATTTACAGTCAGTTGGATTGATATGATTGGGGATTAGCTGCAGGAGTGATTATAGCTTGGAATTAGTCTCTGATGATAGTCTACCACCAGGAGCTGCATAGAAAAGCAATCCACCAAGGACTGCTGAATTATCGATACTGATAATGCTGCTGCCTTGAAATAACAATACACTTTCCCGTCCAGCTGATATAATTGTTATTACGCTTCTTTATGTATCAGGTCTTCCCTATATCTCTTAGCTTATATGCTCATTTGGGTATGGCCATGTTTATTTTTGTTTCATGTCATTGTATGTCAGCTTTTTATAAATAAAATATAATAATAATAAAAATACGAGACACTCTGCTGGTAATCAGTTATACCTGATGAGGTACTGTTAAAAGGCTGCTAGGCAGTTCATTTAGTCTCTCAATACCTGGGAAGGAAATCAGATGACTCCTGAGAGATACTTGAAATGTATGACCAGCAAGATCTGTTTTTTTGTATGTGTGTGGGACACTAGGTCCTTCCTTGGAGAGGATGTTCCTGTGTAATATTTAGAAGCCGGAAAGGCTAGGACTTATGTTTTGTTCATTTTGTTGCTAGTGAATAAAACTAACTGCAGCTACTTGAACTAACGTATTGGACTGGTGGGATATACTTGGCTGATGCATATGAAGTTCAGCCATCCACCCCAGGAGACGGTAGCCCTAACTTGATCTTGTGACATTCATTATTATGTCATATGAAATACAATATTTTCTGTGCCCAAATGCCCATCATAATAAGCACTGGACTAGCATCAGACCAACAGATATTGTGTAGAATGTTTGTTCTGTGCCAAACTCTTTCATCACCTCCACCTATCCAAATTCATACCACCTATCCAGGTTCATCCCTTATCCTTTCTGCTCTAACCTAATTCTGCTACCCTTGGGAAGTACATACTTTTCGCAAACTGGGACTAAGTAAAATATAGCATAACTGCCAATTTCCCCTACTTTTAAGGGCCCAACAAGATTTAAGCATTTGTCACTGGAAATGTGTGTCATCATCATCATCATAAACATTTATTTATATAGCGCCACTGATTGCGCAGAGCTGTACAGAGAACTCATTCACTTCAGTCCCTGCCCCATTGGAGCTTATAGTCTAAATTCCCTAATATACACACACAGACACAGACAGAGAGAGACTAGGGTCAATTTTGATAGCCGCCAATTAACCTACCAGTATGTTTTTGGAGTGTGGGAGGAAACCGGAGCACCCGGGGGAAACCCATGCAAACACAGGGAGAACGTACAAACTCCACACAGATAAGGCCATGGTTGGGAATTGAACTCATGACCCCAGTGCTGTGAGACAAAAGTGCTAACCACTTAGCCACCGTGCTTGCCCTAGTCCCTTTAAATGTTTCAATATTTTCCATATGCACAGCAAAATCCTACTTATTTTGTATATTGTGTACAGTTCTAAATGTCTATTTTTTTCTTTGAGCTGTATACATCAATATTTATTGAAGCAGAATATTTAAAATACTAAAAGGACATTATTACCAAGTCAATAAAGATTTCATGATAGAAAATATAGTGCACCTTGTAGAAAAATACTGCGTGCAATATACTTAAATGCCACTGCTCACAACAAAATGTGCCTGTAAATTATTTTAAAATGTTGGCAACTAGAAAATAATGGATAAGTCATGGCTGCCAACGTCAGTAAATGTACAGATAGTAAAAGATAAAAATATGTTCACCAACCTGTAAAGAGTAAAAGTTTGGTAAAAAAAATGATCAACAAAAACACATACAGGGTCACACCAATGATTGTGACTCTCAATTTACAATCTCTGACCCTGATTTTGTTGTAGTTGCTGCTTCACCTTTGAGTTCTAGATAGATTTTGCATAAAATTGTTCTTAAAAATATTACTTGTCAGTAATGTTTTTTTTAAAATTGGCAGTTACAGATACATTAGAGGGTTGGAAACTGTGGGTGTAGTGGTAGACATTTAGGAAAACCGGAGCACAAATCACATAAAAATGGTACTGGAACCCATACAGTATCTGCACTTAGATGGACGGTTTCATTTATTAAACCGTACTACAGTAGAAAAAATATTTAGAATCTGGTTGGTTGCCATAATTTATTTTTGCACCGTTACTTGAAGAAATGTGCAATATTGTTTTAATGTGGTTCAACGAGCCGTTTCTAAAGTTAGAAAATTTGCAATAAACTAAGAAAATAAAATTTAAATTAATTCAAGCAAGGTGAACAATTTTGACCATTTTCGAGTCAGTTCAAACATGGTAAAGTTTGTTTGAGCTTAAATGGCCAAAATCTATAGTATATTATAGAGATGAGCGGGCTCGGATATCTGAAATCCGAGCCCACCCGAACGTTGCCGTTCCAAGCCGGATCCGAGACAGATCCGGGTATTCCCACCAATTGCAAAACTGAAACTGAGGCTCTGAGTCATAATCCCGCTGTCGGATCTCGCGATACTCGGATCCTATAAATTTCCCGCTAGTCGCCGCCATCTTCACTCAGGCATTGATCAGGGTAGAGGGAGGTTGTGTTAGGTGGTCCTCTGTCCTGCTATATCTCGTGCTGTGCTGTGCTATTCAGTTCTGTGCTGTGCTGTGCTGTGCTGTGTTCTGCTCAGTCCAGTGGTGCTGTGTGCTGTGCTCTGTCCTTCTGAGTTCAGTGGTGCTGCTGGGTCCTGTGCTGTGTCCTGTTCAGTCCAGTGGTGCTGTCTCCTGTGCTCTGTCCTTCTAAGGGCATTGTTATTTCGCCATTATTCCCAAATTATAAAAAATTTCAAAAAAAGTTATAAAAAAAATTACAAAAAAAAGAAATTATAAAAAAAAAAAAAAAAAAAAAGCCCAAAACAATCCTGCAGTATAAGTCCATTGGTATACTGCTATATTACAAAGTTCACTGATTCTGCAGTATAAGTCCAGTGGTACTGATATATTACAAGGTTCACTGATTCAGCAGTATAAGTCCAGTGGTACTGATATATTACAAAGTTCACTGATTCAGAAGTATAAGTCCAGTGGTACTGATATATTACAAAGTTCACTGATTCAGCAGTATAAGTCCAGTGGTACTGATATATTACAAAGTTCACTGATTCAGCAGTATAAGTCCAGTGGTACTGCTATTACAAAGTTCACTGATTCAGCAGTATAAGTCCAGTGGTACTGATATATTACAAAGTTCACTGATTCAGCAGTATAAGTCCAGTGGTACTGCTATTACAAAGTTCACTGATTCAGCAGTATAAGTCCAGTGGTACTGATATATTACAAAGTTCACTGATTCAGCAGTATAAGTCCAGTGGTACTGATATATTACAAAGTTCACTGATTCAGCAGTATAAGTCCAGTGGTACTGATATATTACAAAGTTCACTGATTCAGCAGTATAAGTCCAGTGGTACTGATATATTACAAAGTTCACTGATTCAGCAGTATAAGTCCAGTGGTACTGATATATTACAAAGTTCACTGATTCAGCAGTATAAGTCCAGTGGTACTGATATATTACAAAGTTCACTGATTCAGCAGTATAAGTCCAGTGGTACTGATATATTACAAAGTTCACTGATTCAGCAGTATAAGTCCAGTGGTACTGATATATTACAAAGTTCACTGATTCAGCAGTATAAGTCCAGTGGTACTGCTATTACAAAGTTCACTGATTCAGCAGTATAAGTCCAGTGGTACTGATATATTACAAAGTTCACTGATTCAGCAGTATAAGTCCAGTGGTACTGATATATTACAAAGTTCACTGATTCAGCAGTATAAGTCCAGTGGTACTGCTATTACAAAGTTCACTGATTCAGCAGTATAAGTCCAGTGGTACTGATATATTACAAAGTTCACTGATTCAGCAGTATAAGTCCAGTGGTACTGATATATTACAAAGTTCACTGATTCAGCAGTATAAGTCCAGTGGTACTCTCCTGTGCCGCATATAATTTTTAAAGGCTTTGCCGAGTGTGTGTGGCTTAGGGGTACGCTCTCTTGTGCTACATATAATGGAAAAACAAAATTTGGAGGATAAAGTAGGGAAAGATCAAGACCCGCTTCCTCCTAATTCTGAAGCTGCTGCCACTAGTCATGACATAGACGATGAAATGCCATCAACGTAGTCTGGCAAGCCCGATGCCCAATCTCCTAGTACAGGGCATGTAAAATCCAAAAAGCACAAGTTCTCAAAAAATAGCAAAAAGAGAAACTTAAAATCATCTGAGGAGAAACGTAAAGTTGGCAATGTGCCATTTACGACACGTAGTGGCAAGGAACGGCTTAGGCCCTGGCCCGTGTTCATGACTAGTGGTCCAGCTTCACCCAAGGATCTAAGCCCTCCTCCTCCCCCCCCTACAAAAAATTTAAGAGAGTTATGCTGTCAGCAACAACAACAAAACAGCAAAGAACTCTGCCTTCTAAACAGATGACATCACAAATCCCCAAGGCGAGTCCAAGGGTGTTGGTGGTTGTGAAGCCTGACCTTCCCATCACTGTACGGGAAGAGGTGACTCCATCCAGCATTTGCAGCATGCCCTCTGCATATGCTGGAAGGATCACCCACAGTCCAGTTACAGATTTGGCTAATGAAGGTGTGAATGTTGTACACCGGGAGGAGGATATTGATGTAGCTGGCGCTGAGGAGGATGTTGATGATTATGATGCAGACAGATACCAAATTGCCTTTCTCAATTTCTACTTATATTCTAGATTATATAACGGCTGAATAGTTTTCTATTTTACTCCCAGTGGAGAGGGGATCTGATGCAGACAGATACCAAACAGTCTTTGTCCATTTCTTTGTATATTTGAATTTCTAGTTCTACAGTCTATGCAGGCTGCTTTTTTTTATATTCAACTACAAGTGTAAGGGGGGGGGCATAGATAGCCACCAAAGTAACGTGGTCCATTTAATTTCACTTTCTAGCTCCACAGTCTGTGCAGCCTGCTTTTTTTTATCTTCAAAGTATTTACAAGCCTTGCAATCTAAATTAACTAGAGGTAGTGACGTGCTAGAACTCCACCCTCTATATGCTGCAGAGGATGGAGGAGCATCAAAAGGCCATTCAAGCCTACACAGCCACCTACGACATAGGAAAAGGAGTGGGGATGCGCCTGAGTCAAGCGCACTGGAGAATGATTTCCGTGTTGTGCAAGGTTCTGCAGCCATTTGAACTTGCCACACGAGAAGTCAGTTCTGACACTGCCAGCTTGAGTCAGGTGGTTGATGGTTTTCTTATTATATTGTGGGGACCACTCCTCTACGCAGTCCAGGTACAATTTTTGGTGGGATTCAGACCATTTGAGGGTTTTTAAATTATATTGTGGTGACCACTCCTCTACGCAGTCCAGGTACAATTTTTGGTGGGATTCAGACCATTTGAGGGTTTTTAAATTATATTGTGGTGACCACTCCTCTACGCAGTCCAGGTACAATTTTTGGTGTAATTAAGACCAGTTGATGGTTTTCTTATTATATTGTAGGGACCACTCCTCTACGCAGCCCAGATACAATTTTTGGTGTAATTAAGACCAGTTGATGCCGGTTTTCTTATTATATTGTGGGGACCACTCCTCTACACAGTCCAGGTACAATTTTTGGTGGGATTTAGACCATTTGAGGGTTTTTATTCTGCAGCCATTTGAACTTGCCACACGAGAAGTCAGTTCCGACACTGCCAGCTTGAGTCAGGTGATTCCCCTGATCAGGCTTTTGCAGAAGCAGCTGGAGAAAGTGAGGGAGGAGCTGGTACACCATTGCGATTCCACCAAGCATGTAGCTCTTGTGGATGAAGCCCTTCGTACGCTTTGCCAGGATCCGAGGGTGGTCAGTCTTTTAAAGTCAGAGGAATACATTCTGGACACCGTTCTCGATCCTCGGTTTAAAGCGTATGTTGTGTCTCTGTTTCCGGCGGACACAAGTCTACAGCGGTGCAAAGACCTGCTGGTCAGGAGATTGTCCTCTGAAGAGGACAGTGACATGCCACCAGTTCCACCTTCATTTTCATCACTGTTTGTGCAGTTCCAAAAAAGAGGAACTGTCATTTCTATTGCTACCTTCTTTCTTTCTATATTTAAAAGAAACTATATAACTGCCATTTCTAGTACTACTTCTTTCTTTCTATATTTAAAACAAAAAAAACCTGCCATTTCTAGTACTACCTTCTTTCTTTCTCTATTTAAAAGAAACTAAATAACTGCCATTTCTAGTACTACCTTCTTTCTTTCTATATTTAAAACAAAAAAAAACCTGTCATTTCTATTACTACGTGTTTGTGCAGTCACAAAAAAAAGGAACTGCACTCTTAACTGCTATGTTGGTTTTAGACGTCCATCCGGTGTCCGCCATCTGTTCCCTGGAATTCAGACCAGTTGAGGTTCTTTTTATTATATTGTGGCCCCGGTATCAAATTGGGTACCGGGGCTACTCCACTACGCAGTCCAGATACTTGTTTGGTGGAATTCAGACCAGTTGAGGTTTTTTTTTATTATATTGTAGGGACCACTCCACTACGCAGTCCAGATACTTGTTTGGTGGAAATGAGACCAGTTGAGTTTTTTTTTATTATATTGTGGCCCCGGTATCAAATTGGGTACCGGGGCCACTCCACTACGCAGTCCAGATACTTGTTTGGTGGAATTCAGACCAGTTGAGTTTTTTTTTTATTATATTGTGGGGAACACTCTGTCCACTACGCAGTCCAGATACTTGTTTGGTGGAATTCAGACCAGTTGAGTTTTTTTTTTATTATATTGTGGGCACAACTCCACTACGCAGTCCAGGTACAATTTTTGGTGTAATTAAGACAAGTTGATGGTTTTCTTATTATATTGTGGGGACCACTCCTCTACGCAGTCCAGGTACAATTTTTGGTGGGATTCAGACCATTTGAGGGTTTTTAAATTATATTTTGGTGACCACTCCTCTACCAAGTCCAGGTACAATTTTTGGTGGGATTCAGACCATTTGAGGGGTTTTAAATTATATTGTGGTGACCACTCCTCTACGCAGTCCAGGTACAATTTTTGGTGTAATTAAGACCAGTTGATGCCGGTTTTCTTATTATATTGTGGGGACCACTCCTCTACGCAGTCCAGATACAATTTTTGGTGTAATTAAGACCAGTTGATGCCGGTTTTCTTATTATATTGTGGGGAACACTCCTCTACGCAGTCCAGTTACAATTCTTGGTGTAATTAAGACCAGTTGATGCCGGTTTTCTTATTACATTGTGGGGACCACTCCTCTACGCAGTCCAGATACAATTTTTGGTGTAATTAAGACCAGTTGATGCCGGTTTTCTTATTATATTGTGGGGACCACTCCTCTATGCAGTCCAGATACAATTTTTGGTGTAATTAAGACCAGTTGATGCCGGTTTTCTTATTATATTGTGAGGACCACTCCTCTACGCAGTCCAGTTACAATTTTTGGTGTAATTAAGAGCAGTTGATGCCGGTTTTCTTATTACATTGTGGGGACCAATTCTCTACGCAGTCCAGATACAATTTTTGGTGTAATTAAGACCAGTTGATGGTTTTCTTATTATATTGTGGGGACCACTCCTCTACGCAGTCCAGGTACAATTTTTGGTGGGATTCAGACCATTTGAGGGTTTTTAAATTATATTGTGGTGACCACTCCTCTACGCAGTCCAGGTACAATTTTTGGTGGGATTCAGACCATTTGAGGGTTTTTAAATTATATTGTGGTGACCACTCCTCTACGCAGTCCAGGTACAATTTTTGGTGTAATTAAGACCAGTTGATGGTTTTCTTATTAAATTGTAGGGACCACTCCTCTACGCAGCCCAGATACAATTTTTGTTGTAATTAAGACCAGTTGATGCCGGTTTTCTTATTATATTGTGGGGAACACTCCTCTACGCAGTCCAGTTACAATTCTTGGTGTAATTAAGACCAGTTGATGCCGGTTTTCTTATTACATTGTGGGGACCACTCCTCTACGCAGTCCAGATACAATTTTTGGTGTAATTAAGACCAGTTGATGCCGGTTTTCTTATTATATTGTGGGGACCACTCCTCTATGCAGTCCAGATACAATTTTTGGTGTAATTAAGACCAGTTGATGCCGGTTTTCTTATTATATTGTGAGGACCACTCCTCTACGCAGTCCAGTTACAATTTTTGGTGTAATTAAGAGCAGTTGATGCCGGTTTTCTTATTACATTGTGGGGACCAATTCTCTACGCAGTCCAGATACAATTTTTGGTGTAATTAAGACCAGTTGATGGTTTTCTTATTATATTGTGGGGACCACTCCTCTACGCAGTCCAGGTACAATTTTTGGTGGGATTCAGACCATTTGAGGGTTTTTAAATTATATTGTGGTGACCACTCCTCTACGCAGTCCAGGTACAATTTTTGGTGGGATTCAGACCATTTGAGGGTTTTTAAATTATATTGTGGTGACCACTCCTCTACGCAGTCCAGGTACAATTTTTGGTGTAATTAAGACCAGTTGATGGTTTTCTTATTATATTGTAGGGACCACTCCTCTACGCAGCCCAGATACAATTTTTGGTGTAATTAAGACCAGTTGATGCCAGTTTTCTTATTATATTGTGGGGACCACTCCTCTACACAGTCCAGGTACAATTTTTGGTGGGATTTAGACCATTTGAGGGTTTTTAAATTATATTGTGGTGACCACTCCTCTACGCAGTCCAGGTACAATTTTTGGTGGGATTCAGACCATTTGAGGGTTTTTAAATTATATTGTGGTGACCACTCCTCTACGCAGTCCAGGTACAATTTTTGGTGTAATTAAGAGCAGTTGATGGTTTTCTTATTATATTGTGGTGACCACTCCTCTACGCAGTCTAGATACAATTTTTGGTGTAATTAAGACCAGTTGATGCCGGTTTTCTTATTATATTGTGGGGACCACTCCTCTACGCAGTCCAGATACAATTTTTGGTGTAATTAAGACCAGTTGATGCCGGTTTTCTTATTATATTGTGGGGACCACTCCTCTACGCAGTTTAGATACAACTTTTGGTGTAATTAAGACCAGTTGATGCCGGTTTTCTTAATATATTGTGGGGACCACTCCTCTACGCAATCCAGTTACAATTTTTGGTGGGATTCAGACCATTTGAGGGTTTTTTAATTATATTGTGGTGACCACTCCTCTACGCAGTCCAGGTACAATTTTTGGTGTAATTAAGAGCAGTTGATGCCGGTTTTCTTAATATATTGTGGGGACCACTCCTCTACGCAATCCAGTTACAATTTTTGGTGGGATTCAGACCATTTGAGGGTTTTTAAATTATATTGTGGTGACCACTCCTCTACGCAGTCCAGGTACAATTTTTGGTGTAATTAAGAGCAGTTGATGGTTTTCTTATTATATTGTGGTGACCACTCCTCTACGCAGTCCAGATACAATTTTTGGTGTAATTAAGACCAGTTGATGCCGGTTTTCCTATTATATTGTGGATACCATTCCTCTACGCAGTCCAGATACAATTTTTGGTGTAATTAAGACCAGTTGATGGTTTTCTTATTATATTGTGGGGACCACTCCTCTATGCAGTCCAGGTATAATTTTTGGTGTAATTAAGACCAGTTGATGGTTTTCTTATTATATTGTGGGGACCACTCCACTACGCAGTCCAGAAAGATACCTTGTTGCAACGTTTTGGACTAATAACAATATTGTGAGGTGTTCAGAATACACTGTAAATTAGTGGAAATGATTGTTATTGAATGTTATTGAGTTTAATAATAGCGTAGGAGTGAAAATAAGCCCAAAAACTTGATTTTTGAACTTTTTATGCTTTTTTCAAAAAAAATCTGAATCCAAAACCTTAAATCCGAACCAAAACTTTTCGGCAGGTTTTTTGCGAAACAAATCCGAACCCAAAACCTCAAGCAAATCCGAATCTAAAACACAAAACACGAGACACCAAAAGTCGCCGGTGCACATCCCTAGTATATTATACATGTGCATGAAAGCAGCAAATATTTACGTTTAAACCCGTATATCTTATAGTTTGTTTTACATCTTTTAAATGTGCGATGTGAATGCAAAATTTAAAACTTTAATAGCTTAACAGTTGTAAAATACACACCATTATTATCACACCAAAAAAAGGTATATCTGTATGTAAAATATGCTTGGTTTTATTATGAGTTAAATAAAAGAAAACATTTTCTTTATCTGTAGGAAATTTGCACATTTATTCACATACACCAATTGTCCTTGAGCAAAATATTTTATAATACATGTTTGTTTATACATATTGTTGTTTGTTTTTTGAGAACCAAATTATGGCTGGTAAAATAAAGACATACAACTGATTAAATGGTGGTTGGTAAAATGGAAACATAGGACTGATAAAATCTAGTAACAATATTAGCCAGTCAAATGGTTGGGATTCTAGCTGTAAATATGCCTATATACATAGTTAAAGGGCACCTACACAGGACACTTTTATGTCTTTAAAGATTTATATTCAAATGACATTACTAAGAATAAAATAGTGAACTTTTATTAGAAAGCATAAATGAAACCCAAAGTAATAACACTGGGGTCTTTATGCCAACAGCTGGCAAACATTTGTAGTTCTTGTTAGTTGGTCATGAGGTCAGAATTAGAGATGAGCAGTTGAGATGAATCAGCCAATTCTGAGATTTACCAATTTGATTCAGAACTCAGATTGACTCAGAGTTTCCCATTTATCTCACATTTCAAAAGGGAGGCTAAGTGTTGCTCTCTGTGATGTTGGAATCTCTCCAGCTATGGAATTTGCAAAGTGTGTACCACTTCCTCCTTGTGACGGACAATATTTTGTGTTGGGAAGCATGTGGGTGAAGATCCCTAGCCCAGAGTGCTCAATGTAAACCTAAGGAGACTGTAAGGGTTGTACATCTGACATTTCAGAGTCTGAGATTAATTAGGAGGAAGGCCAAACTGAGGAAGAGACCACTCTAATCCTGAACCCTAATCTATAGTCCAAAACCTATTTTCTTTATTTTGTGGGGGCTCAAACAATTCAATCACAAAATCTCTAGCGACTGGTTTCTAAACTTTGCTCACATTTTATTTAATCAACAAGAAAAGGGTGAATGGGATTTTTTAATGGTACAAGTACAAGAACATTTCTTTCTACCATTAAGAAATGCAGTGTTTTACAACTTGTATCTTAAATTAAACTGACATCCTAATACATATCTACGTCTGCTGTCTACATCTGTTTCATTTACATCCGATGCCATCTTCTTGTACTATTAAGAGATGCTGGGATTTGCCCACTTATATCTTTTATATTTCTGCCCACTGAATGGGAACTTAACTGGAGAACTCCAGGTGGCACACAAGTGACTGGTAACTGGGAGTATACAATACATTAATAAATATTTAGGACAGTTTTTAAGTGGTGTGATGGGTGCCATTTCAACAACTGTCTCAGATAGCAAAATCATTAGACTTCCAATGTGTGAGGACTGTCATTGCATTTCAGTGGCAAGAATATTGTCATATGTTTAATCAGTGGTGACATGGAAATTTGAAGCAATTGGCCGGGGGTCTGTGGGATTTAGGTAGTATGACATGTATTAGCCCTAGTAGGAAAGACAGTCCCACCACATTTAAAATAGGGATGTGCACCGGCAACTTTTGAGGTCTCGTGTTTTGTGTTTTGGATCCGGATTTTCTCGATGTTTTGTGTTCGGATTTGTTTTGCAAAACACCTGCCGAAACGTTTTGGTTTGGATTTAAGGTTTTGGATTCTGATTTTTTTTGGAAAAAACCTAAAAAGTCTAAAAATCAAGTTTTTGGGCTTATTTTCACTCCTACGCTATTATTAACCTCAATAACATTCAATAACAATAATTTCCACTAATTTAAAGGCTATACTGAACACCTAACACCTCACAATAATTTTTTTTTTTTAGTACAAAACGTTGCAACGAGGTATCTTTCTGGACTGCGTAGAGGAGTGTTCCCCACAATACAAGTAAAAACCCATCAACTGGTCTGAATTACACCCAAAAATAGTATCTGGACTGCGTAGAGGACTGGCCACTGGCCACCACAATATAATATATAGAAAACCTTCAACAGGTCTGAATTACACCCAAAAATAGTATCTGGACTGCGTAGAGGACTGGCCACTGGCCACCACAATATAATATATAGAAAACCTTCAACAGGTCTGCATTACACCCAAAAATAGTATCTGGACTGCGTAGAGTAGTGGGCACTGGGCACTGCTATAAAAAATATATAGAAAACCTTCAACAGGTCTGAATTACACCCAAAAATAGTATCTGGACTGCGTAGAGTAGTGGGCACTGGCCACCACAATATAATATATAGAAAACCTTCAACAGGTCTGCATTACACCCAAAAATAGTATCTGGACTGCGTAGAGGACTGGCCACTGGCCACCACAATATAATATATAGAAAACCTTCAACAGGTCTGAATTACACCCAAAAATAGTGTCTGGACTGCGTAGAGTAGTGGCCACTGGCCACCACAATATAATATATAGAAACCCTTCAACAGGTCTGAATTACACCCAAAAGTTGTATTTTGACTGCGTAGAGTAGTGGGCACTGGGCACCATAATAAAATATATAGAAAACCTTCAACAGGTCTGAATTACACCCAAAAGTAGTATCTGGACTGCATAGAGTAGTGGGCACTGGGCACTGCTATAAAAAATATATAGAAAACCTTCAACAGGTCTGAATTACACCCAAAAATAGTATCTGGACTGCGTAGAGTAGTGGGCACTGGCCACCACAATATAATATATAGAAAACCTTCAACAGGTCTGAATTACACCCAAAAGTAGTATCTGGACTGCGTAGAGTAGTGGGCACTGGGCACCATAATAAAATATATAGAAAACCTACAACAGGTCTGAATTACACCCAAAAGTAGTATCTGGACTGCGTAGAGTAGTGGGCACTGGGCACCACAATAAAATATATAAAAAACCTTCAACAGGTCTGCATTACACTGCACATACGGCTGCTCCTCCATCCTCTCCATCATATACATGTTGGAGTTTCAGCGTGTGAAAACCTCTTGTTTTTGATAATGTCAGTGCATTTTGAATATTTTTGCCCCACAACACTGAATGTACTTTATCTATGGTACGCATCTATCTATCTTGACTGCGTAGTATGGTGGCCCCGGGACACAATTTGGTACAGAGGCCACAATATAATTAAAAAACACTCCACGGGTCAGAATTCCACCAAAAAAGGGTATGGACTGCGTAGTGTGGTGTGCCCGGAACACAATTTTGTACAGCGCCAACAATATAATTAAAAAATTGGCCATCAACTGTCACCGTTGTTTAATATCTGATACACCTAAATATGGACTGCACAGTGGAGTGGCCCCGGTAGTAAATTTGGTGCCGGGGCCACAATACCTCCTCCAACTTCCAAGTGTAGTGTTTATAAAGACAGACAGCGTCGAAGTGTTATTAGTTGACTTTCTTAACCCTAAAATTGTCCCTGTTGCAAATATTTGTGCAATGGACAGTTACTTTTTCATTGAAAGACTCAAGCTTTCAAGTGTAGTGTTTATAAAATATAAACAATAATACAGTAGTTTTAGAGCACGTCAATACCTCTTGTTTTAAATTAGGACAGGGCATTTTACTTTTGGTTTAAGTTCTTGAATTTGTTTAAATTTGGTTTTACTTTTTGAACATGGCAAACGACTGTTGATTGGTCATATAATGCAAAAAAAAAAGTTCCAAGATGGAATTGTCCTTGGACCCTCACACCCACCCTTATGTTGTTGAAATAGGACATGCACACTTTAACAAACCAATCATTTCAGCGACAGGGCCTACCAAACAACTTTGGCTGAAATGATTGGTTTGTTTGGGCCCCCACACCAAAAAAGCTATTCATCTCTCCCTGTACAGACTAAACAGGCTCTACTGAGGCATCCTCAACCTCTGATTCCTCTCCCCCTACAGTGTGTACTTCCTCCTCATCACACATTATCAATTCGTCCCCGCTGGACTCCACAACCACAGGTCCCTCTGTACTATCTGGAGGGCAGTGCTGTACTTCATTGAGGAATTGATTATTCATTTTTATAAACATCATTTTTTCAACATTATGAGGAAGAAACCTCCTTCGCCGCTCACTGACCAGGTTCCCCGCTGCACTAAAAACTCTTTCCGAGTACACACTGGAGGGGGGACAACTCAGGTAAAATAGAGCCAGTTTGTACAGGGGCTTCCAAACTGCCTTTTTTCCCTGCCAGTAACAATATGGACTGTCTGACATGTCTACTTGGATGGTGTCAGCAAAGTAATCATCCACAATTTTTTCTATTGTGACAGCATCCAATGCAGCGAGAGTAGACATGTCTGCAATGGTTGGCAGGTCCTTCAGTCCGGACCAGATGTTATCAGCATCCCCGCCAGCGCCTCTTTTGGGAAAACTGAGCTTTTTCCTCGCAGCCATAGATGTGGAAGAAAATGAGGGTGGAGCTGTTGGCATGTCACGGTCCTCTTCAGAGGACAATCTCCTGACCAGCAGGTCTTTGCACCGCTGTAGACTTGTGTCCGCCGGAAACAGAGACACAACATACGCTTTAAACCGAGGATCGAGCACGGTGGCCAGAATGTATTCCTCTGACTTTAAAAGAGTGACCACCCTCGGATCCTGGCAAAGCGTACGAAGGGCTACATCCACAAGAGCTACATGCTTGGTGTAATCGCAATGGCTTACCAGCTCCTCCCTCACTTTCTCCAGCTGCTTCTGCAACAGCCTGATCAGGGGAATGACCTGACTCAAGCTGGCAGTGTCGGAACTGACTTCTCGTGTGGCAAGTTCAAATGGCTGCAGAACCTTGCACAACACGGAAATCAGTCTCCACTGCGCTTGACTCAGGCGCATCCCCACTCCTTTGCCTATGTCGTAGGTGGCTGTGTAGGCCTGAATGGCCTTTTGCTGCTCCTCCATCCTCTGCAGCATATAGAGGGTGGAGTTCCAGCGCGTCACAACCTCTTGTTTGAGGTGATGGCAGGGCAGGTTCATGCTTTTTTGATGTGCCTCTAGTCTGCGGTAGGCACTGGCTGAATGCCGAAAGTGTCCAGCAATTTTGCGCGCCACCGCAAGCATCTCCTGCACACCCCTGTCACTCTTGAGGTAATGCTGCACCACCAAATTAATGGTGTGGGCAAAACATGGGACGTGCTGGAAATTGCCCATATTTAATGCCCGCACAATGTTACTGGCATTGTCTGACACCACAAATCCCCATGAGAGTCTAAGTGGGGTAAGCCACTGGGAGATAATTTCCCTCAGTTTCTCTAATATGTTGTCAGCGTTGTGCCTCTTATTAAAGCCTGTAATACACAATGTTGCCTGCCTTTGCACGAGCAGCCATTTTGTAGATGCTGCTACTGATGCAGCTGTTGCTGTTGCTGCGGAAGGGGATGCATCTACCCAGTAGGCTGTCACAGTCATATAGTCCTTCGTTTGCCCAGAACCACTTGTCCACATGTCCGTGGTTAAGTGGACAGTGGGTACAACCGCATTTTTTAGAGCACTGAGGACACTTGATCGTACTTCTCTGTACATTTTTGGTATCGCCTGCCTAGTGAAGTGGAATCTCCACGGGATTTGGTACCGGGGACACAATACCTCCAATCACCCTCTAAATCCCACTCCACTGATGGCGGACACCGGGCGCACGTCTAACACCAACATTGCAGTTACAGCCGCAGTTATACGCTTTGCAATAGGGTGACTACTATCGTATTTTGTGGTCATGGCAAACGACTGTTGGACGGTCAATTGTTTTGTGAAAGACTTAGCGGTCTTACGACTTCCACTCTGGGAAGATGACTGACTAACAGCAGCAACAGCAGCAGTGGCAGTAGTAGGCGTACCGCTGCAGGATTCCTCGGATGAATCCCGTATTGAGGAGGACTCATTCTGGCTGCTGACTTGGGCTGCAGGACTGAATCTGATGGAGATTGTGGAGGAAGTTGACGAGGAGGGTGTTGCTGGTGTGTATCCAACTGGACCACGGGATTTAGGTGTCCCTGTACCGATGAGGGTCCTAGCCCCAGTTCCTGAACTAACCACTGAACTATGAAGGTTATTCAGGTGACGTATAAGGGAGGATGTTCCTAGGTGGGCAAGATCCTTACCCCTGCTTATTTGAGCTTTACATAAGCTACATATGGCCATACATTGGTTGTCTGGATTTCGATAAAAATAACTCCAGACCGAAGAGGTGCATTTTTTGGTCTTCTGACCAGGCATGACGATGGGCTTTTTCATCCCATGGACATCAGCTGTTTCCCCCCCGGTGCCTCATTTACAATAACCACATCACCATCCTCATCATCAAGTTCCTCCACAGCGCCAGCTACATCATCAATAGGCTCCTCCCGAGCCACCTCTTCCCGTACAGTGATGGGAAGGTCAGGCTTGACAACCACCAACACCCTTGGACTCGCCTTGAGGATTTGTGATAATTTCTCTTTAGAAGGCAGAGTTGTTTGCTGTTTTGTTGCTGACAGCATAACTCTCTTCAATTTTTTGTAGGGGGGGGAGGAGGAGGGATAAGATCCGTGGGTGAAGCTGAACCACTAGTCATGAACACGGGCCAGGGCCTAAGCCGTTCCTTGCCACTCCGTGTCGTAAATGGCATATTGGCAACTTTACGTTTCTCCGCTGATGATTTTAAGTTTCTCTTTTTGCTACTTTTTCTAAACTTGGGCTTTTTGGATTTTACATGCCCGGTACTACGAGATTGGGCATCGGGCTTGGAAGATGACGTTGATGGCATTTCATCGTCTATGTCATGACTAGTGGCAGCAGCTTCAGCATTAGGAGGAAGTGGGTCTTGATCTTTCCCTACTTTATCCTCCAAATTTTTGGTCTCCATTATATGTAGCACAAGATACTGCAGAATGTGTGAACTTGGTAATATTGCAGTACCAATGGACTTATACTGCTGGATTGGTTTTGCAAATTTGGTTATAATTACTTTTTTAAAAAAAAAATTATTTTAATTTTTTTTATAACTTTTTTTTTATTTTTTAAAAACTTGGGAATAATGGGGAAATAACTATGCCCTTAGAAGCACAGAGCACAGGACACAGCACCACTGGACTGAACAGGACACAGCACAGGACCCAGCAGCACTACGGAACTCAGCAGGACAGAGCACAGGACACAGCACCACTGGACTGATACTGCAGAATGTGTGAACTTTGTAATATTGCAGTACCACTGGACTTTTACTGCTGAATGTGTGAACTTGGTAATATTGCAGTACCAATGGGCTTATACTGCTGGATTGGTTTTGCAAATTTGGTTATAATTATTTTTTTTTAACATTTTTTATTTTTATTTTTTTTATAACTTTTTTTTTATTTTTTAAAAACTTGGGAATAATGGGGAAATAACTATGCCCTTAGAAGCACAGAGCACAGGACACAGCACCACTGGACTGAACAGGACACAGCACAGGACCCAGCAGCACTACGGAACTCAGCAGGACAGAGCACAGGACACAGCACCACTGGACTGAGCACAGCACAGCACAGCACTGAACTGAACAGCACGAGATATAGCAGGACAGAGGACCACCTAACACACCCTCCCTCTACCCTGATCAATGCCCGAGTGAAGATGGCGGCGACTAGCGGGGAATTTATAGGATCCGAGTATCGCGAGATCTGACAACGGGATTATGAGTCAGAGCCTCAGTTTCAGATTTGAATTTGGCGCCAATACCCGGATCTGTCTCCAATCCGACTCGGATCGGCAACGTTCGGGTGGGCTCGGATTTCATAAATCCGAGTGCGCTCATCTCTAATTTAAAACAGTCCCTTTCCTACCTGTTCTTGCAGTTTACACTACCTGCAGGTTTCTTAAGCTCAGCTGCTGCTTGGCCAAATCCTGGAATGTTGGTTCATGTTTGGAAAATGCATAGTTACTATTCATCTCCTGGAAGGCCGAGCAAATAATATACACCATAACCTGCAACATTAAATCTGCATAGCATTCACATTTACAAAATTTGCCTATGTCTCCTAACTAGCACATTATTAGCCACCCTGCTGCCCACACTACCCCAATATCACCCCTTTCCCACACTGCCCCAATGCCACCCCTCTCCCCACACTACCCAATAACACCCCTCTCTCCACACTACCCCAATGCCACCCTCTCCCCACACTTCCCAACACCACCCCTCTCTCCACATTGACCCAATTCCACCCCTCTCCCCACATTGCCCCAATACCACCCCTCTTCCCACACTGCCCCAATACCACCCTGCGGCCCACACTGCCCCAATATCAACCCTCTCTCCACATTGCCTTAATACCATCCCTCTCCCCACACTGTCCCCCCCTCGCATCACACTGTCCACTCCACCTCAAAATGTCCCCTCTAGCATCATACTGCCTGCCAAGCACCACAATGGCCCCCCAGCACAACACTGGCGCACAAGCATCACATTGCCCCCCCAGCATCACACTGCCCCCACTTCAGCATCACACTGCCCCTTAGCATCACTCTGCCTCCCCAGTATCAAACTCCCCCCCAGCATCACACTCAGCATTACACTGCCCGCCCCCCCAGCATCACACCATTCTTTAATTACCTATCTTCAGCTATCTCCTCTTCTCTACATTGTTCCTCTACCAGCTACATGAGAATACCTAGCATAGACTGATGAGGGTCCAGTTCCACTTATGAGTCTCCCAATGACAGCTCTCAACCGTCTTGCTATCCACGACTTTCCCACCTTGCAACATCTCCCCCTCCAATATAAAAAAAAAAATCTCTGGAACTGCAATCAGCAGATTGTTGATGACAGTTCCAGTGTAGAAGTGTCGGTGTGACATACGGTCTCATGCCGGTACACTGTGAATGCTGTGTTTAATGAGATAAGTTTTAGTGATGGTATCACAATTTGGTTTGCAATTTTTTTTCCAGTATAGTATATTTCACATGTACACAAATACAACATTACCAATATTAAGTGACGGCATGTGAGGTCACCAGGTGTGGGGTGGGCTGGGGGTGGGGATGTCTCAGTGTAATGAGGCTAATACTTTATTAGAGCAGGGTGCCGGTAATGTGGGCAGTCGCATCAACGGGAGCCAGCAGAGCTTAGCCAAGCGACGCGCAAATGGCAGCACTGGCTTAGGGAGCCTTGTGTGGGGGATCAGAGTCTATAAAGACTCTGTTTTTTGCCGCAAATAGTGTAGAGAGCGGCCATAGTTAAGCCGTGACATGGGAAGATAAGTGTGTGGTTCCCGGTCCCCAGCAGAGTAAGGGGGTTGCGGAGCAGATGTCACGGTGGTGCAAAATTATTACTCCATTGGGAAGTCTAGACAGTAGCCCCCAAACCCCATTAAAGTAAGGGGTTGGGGTGCATTAAGAACTCTAAAAAAGTCCCAATGTATCAAGAGACATCAGAAAAGTACTCTCCAGAGCTTGGGGTGCTCCAGAATGTTTATGAATGAGGGCAAGGCAATTGCCATGAGGACCAGTTGTATTGTAATACAGTGGGAGAGACCCAACTACTGAAAGGGCCAGAGCAAGTAGCCAACAGGGGTTTCCATATCTTCAGGGGTACCACAAAAGTAACATCGCCACAGCAGAAACAGGTTGGCACTACAGGAAGAAAGGCAGTGAGAGTCTAAGCACGCCTTCCACCAGGTACCCCCTGGAGTAGCCCCCTTGAAAAGAACTCCATACCATGAGGGGAGATCACTGCATGGTGCAGCATGGCTAATTGGGAAGTGCAGCTGTTAAGGAGGTTGGAGACTGCATGGCACAGGAGTCCCTGGCAAGAGGGATGGAGACCCTGAGGATCTATAATTGTCTGTCTGCATGCCTATGACTGGGTGAGATGAAATATCTTTAAGAGACTGTGTGACAGCAGTCTTATTTGAATCCATTTGAAAACCCCAACGTTCCCCTGTAGGGCCATTTTAAACAGTTTGGGTTTGTGCCTCTATAGTATCCAAGATGGATGAACTTGGTATCAGCAGTCCAACAATAAGTTATAGTCCAAAACTTAATATACAAATGCAACACTCCATACAATCCAGGTCATGTCTGACTGACAAGGTGATGTTTCTGGTCCAGCCCATACTGTCACACAGGGGTATGACTGGTCTCCAGGGGTAACTCACCAAAATAAATCTATTAACCACAAGCTGTTCCATTAATAGAGCACAGAAGCACATTTAACACTATATCTAAGAGACTCACACAAAAAACTTATTTGAGCACCCATTCATATGTCAAAGTCAAATAATTGTATGAAGTCGTTCTAGATGAATAAATACCGATTGTAATGTACTGGACAGTATCACTCACTCTCTTTGAGAACACAGACTTCAGGATTGATGAGATGTTACTAGATCCAGAGCTCAAGCGTAATATATCAGTTAAGTATTTTGTTATACTTTGATATATTTTGCTATTAAATCTCTTTGTGCGTTGGAACCACATTAATCGCATCGGACAAACTTTATTGGTGATGATAGAAACGGACATTACACCTAAGATTGGAAACCCAGTATATACTAAGTAAGCCCAAAGACATTGTAAAGCAACTGCCAATAACTTGCAACTCAATATTGAATTGAAGGTTGGACCGGAGATGCTGCCTTCTCTTTCTGATTTTTTAGCTCTTCTCCATGTCAAACTTGAAGCTAACCAATTCTCACTCCAATCTACCTGTAAGTTTCTGCATCACATGAATGTGAATGGTGCTCTTGGTGGCCATAGCTGCAATAACGGTACTCTCTGTCCCAGCTAACTGGTAGATACAGGCAACCAATACCAGAGGACCAACCGCGCTCCCGAATACACAGCTTTTTAACACAGCCATAATGTAGAGTGGACACTAGTGTGTACGTGGTGCAGTGTGAATGAAACTTGGGTGCCAGACCATCTCAGTTGAAAGTATGAAATGCAAACTTTATTTCAACTCCTCTTCCTCCAGCAAAGAAAAGCATAACGGTTGCAAAAATATTCACAATTTAAGTGCCCTCACCTCCTGCACATTAATTTCAGCAGATGATATTGCTATCTCCTAATATCATACTCCTGCACAGAACTTATAAACTCACAGCATGTTACATAGCAGCTGCTGCTGCTTGGAGCAGTAGTTTCAAAGTAGCAAACCACAGGTGCAGAGTGTTGTCTCTTACCAGCTCGATCGTGGTTCGTGCTTAAACTTAAGCAACTCAGATGCCTTTTCTGCAAGCAAGCTTGCTGGAAGGAAACCCTGCTCCATCAGGAGCTGCTCATTGATCTGTCCACCTGGTGTACTTATTTCAGTAGAGTGACTGGGGTTCATGTCCTTACCACCTTGGTAGAGAGCTTTCCCCTGGCGACCATTGCCGACTATGAGCCCAAAAACCTTGCCGAGGAAAAGCAAAAGACAGTTTGGCCGTAAGTTAGAACTTCGGAGAGATCCGGGAGATCCACAGACTTCTTTGCTACACCAACAGCATAAGGAACATTGAACCTTGGCCGGAATACAATTCCAATGGGGGAGATAGGAGCCAACATCTTACACGTAAAAGTACTCCCTACATGCTGGTGTCTGGTGTGCCCTCATTGGATCTCCATAGGAACTACATCATGACTGCTCTTGCATTAACAGAATTAACTGGAGTTCATTTTCTAAAACTTGGCGGGGCAAGGTTCCCACAGACTTTAAAAGCAGCCGAGATATAAGTCCTCTTAGTGAACTTGGCTGGGCGCTGCGGTACTCCTACTGGTATATCGTCCTTGCGGATGTCCCGGCAACTGCATCAGGGCCACTAGCAAAACTACAGCTAGGCTCTTGCCCTTATGTCCGTAGAAATCTCTGAACTCATGTTTTATTCTGTTTTATTGTTAAGTAATTATCTAGATTCTAAATATCTAAATTGTTTGGAATTATATTATTTTGTGCAAATAAAACTTTAGGGACCATAACCAAGTTCCAACATCATGCAGTGTATGGTCACTTTTTTAACCATGTGTGTGCAGAGAATGTTAGGGAATATAAAGAATATTAGTAAGTTTAATGTTGAGGGTAAATGTTTAGTGGAATCTACTTTACTTTGGTAAAATGTAGATGCATCAATGAGTGTATTTCTGTATGTGTCTTACATTATCTTGTCTATCTTTCCTTCAGTTACAACCATATTCCTAACATATAACCTTTGGTGTCAGGGGGGTGTTATTAGCCGCTGAAACGAAGGAGAAGAGAGTAAAGGCCAGATGGGCAGACAGGCAGATGCAATTTCATAAAACACTAAACCGTAAATACAGTATATTTTGCATGTTGCAATATTAAAATGACTACAGCATTTATCAGCAGAGTTTTGTAGGATTAATTTACATTCAATTATTTTCACCATCTTTGATCAAGCATAAAATGAAGCTGATAAAAAAAAATTGGCCTAAAGCAAACAGAGAGCTTAGTTTCTCCCGTGTTTGCAACACACATATTATTAAATAGTTTTTGTTTATGTTCTTGAAATAGAAATAGTTCCGTGACACATTTTCCTGATAAGCGTAAAATAAAGAAATGACACAGTATATATTAGAGGGATAACAGTTAGCAATCAAAATGTTTAAAATGTGTAAAATTATAGAATTAAATAGCAGTAAGGAAAATGTAGCATGAAATGACAGAAAACTGTGAGCATGATATTCTGTGCAAACAATACAATATGAGTCATGTTTGGGTCTTCCATTCTGAGGTTAAATGCTCTCTGGGAGAGTTACCTGCTCTCTCATGGGTCCAAGATATCTCCCCTAACTGTCATTTAACACATGTTACCAATAAACTTGCCTATCAGAGACAGGTCAAGACCATATTAGGCATTTGGCAAGATACTGGTGTGTGCCCCCTTCTATGATCCCCAGTACCACCACTGCACTCAACCCCCCCTAATAAAATGTAAGACAACCTAGCATGGAATAATAAGGACGCTAAGGATAATTATCCCTAACTTTTACGTTTTTAGTTATTTTACTTTTGTTGTAGACGGCACTCAAGTCACAATGGCCTAAAAGATAGAAAACATTTGTATTCCCTGCTGCCGCTGACCCACAGTTTTGCCCAGTCAAACATCATCATATTCCTAAAGAGAACTCTCTCCCACTCCCCAGGATCACAGAGAGGGGAGGGTACAAAGTGCCAGGGACTGGGTCTACGTAGGGACCCAGGCTTGTCTGTGTAGGGGGAGGAGCCACCAACATGATGCAGCGAATATGCGATGAGCTGTTGCTGGAGTTACCATTTGGTGCAGAAGCAGTGATCATTTCTAGACCCATAGACATAATACTGGTCTGCTTAGTCTGACTACACTAAAGCACTATCCCACAGGCCGTGTTAATCCTGTGGTGCTGGAAGGTGATTGCATTCTGATGTCGATGTTGCCTGCTCAGTGAGTTCCCTGTTAGTCACTGAGTTCCCTGTTAGTCACTGAATTTGTCACATCAGGCTGAGCTTTAAAATAAAATGTGCTGAGTTCTGATTGGAGGATTTCAGCACATGTAATAACAGATGTGTTGGAGTGGTGCAGAACACGACAATGTAGGTCATGGTCTATGGGTATGTGCTGCTCTGTAATGTATAGTCCTGCCCAATAAAATGTAGTAGCTCAGGAGTCACTGCTCACCCCCACCTAGGGCCTCAGAATGCTGGGAGATAAGAGCTGCTTACTATAACACTTACACTTCCCCTTTTTGTTATTTTAATGTTTTCAGTTTCCCTCCCATTTTACTGCTCATTTCACTCTAATTTGAATTTTAAGTAATTCCTAATAGTACAGGGACATTATTGCGGGTGATATTAAGGGTCCATTTCATTCATGTGGCAAACATTGTAATTATGTTTTTCTAATGAATCTTTTAACGTTTTCATATCTGCATGCATTGTGAATTACTTGCAATGTGCTTACACTTACATTTTTGCAAAAGGATTTTAATATTTAATGAAAAGAACTGTTTTCTGCCACCTCCAAGTTGAGTGAGCTTCTGGCTAATTGGCATGACTTAGAAGCCTCCCCCAAATGTACAGTCTCTACCACTTGAATATCATTTACATATTACATCCTGAAAAAATCATGTGATCTGCCTGTGACAGCAAGATCACATGATCGCAGGGGAATGATTCCTCCACCCCTGCGATCGCATTCTGGTGTCACGGTGACAGCCAGGCTGAAGACATCAGCGCAGAGTAGCGGAAACCAGCGGACTACAAGACAGCAGGCCCCCAGGTAAGTTTGTGTGTTACGCTGTTGGTGAGCCCGGGCCCGGTGCAACAGTATCCCCTGTACCCCCATGATGGCGGCCCTGACCCCCCCATGCGCAGCAGCTCCATTTCGGCAGCACTATACTATACAGCAGCCGCGGCGCTGTCAAAGAAGCGTCCGCGACGGTGCTGTATACTATACAGCACCGCCGCGGACGCTTCTTTGTTAGCGCCGCAGATGCTATATAGTACAGTGCCGCTATGTAGGGGCACTTCTTTAGCGGAGGGGAGGGGTTTCTAGAGACCCAGACCCCCCCCTGCGTGCGCCCCTGAGCCAGTCTGTCCCTTTTAGTCGTTGAAATTCTGCTCTGAGTAGAGTAGGGTTTGGAATAGGCACCCTCTTAGAGCTGTACATGCCCGGAATTCCAGGCAAGGAGGCACTGGAGATGCCCGCTCTGCTGGGCCTCAGTACTTCAGCTTTATGAATGGCTTTTATTATATCAGCTTTTATAAAATAAATTGTTGGCAAAGCCTAAATTGTAAATTCAAGCCAACAATGGTTCATAATATGTTTTCACAAAATAAATAATTTTTTCTGTATTTTAAAATTAAATTAATGTAATATGTTTTCAAAAATGCTTTTGTGAGATAATATTGTGTATGGGTTGTTTATCTTTTTTATATAATAAGTAATGCCTTTCACTAATGAAATCTAACAGTAGGGCTATGTTTTATTAATGGTGCCTTACAGCCCAGTTAACTGGATGGGTCATTAGGTGTCCCGTGGCTGCTTAGTTAATTATGTTGGGTAAACATGGCCTCAGCTCTTAGCGTATAAATCTGATTTTTACAGCATGAAGTTCAATAACATCCTGAAAGCAGAACATTTCCAACTGAAGATGGAGCGATAAATAATGTTGTATACAAAAAGGGAAATTATATATAAACGGGAATTTCCACTTTCATATGAATTTCATTTTTATACATACCTTCCAACAATTTCTACTAAATACATTGCTTTATCATTTTGGCTTCCTTAAATGCTTTTTACCCATATCTCAATATTAACAGATATAGTTGTCTACCAACCTGATCTATGTATTTTGTTTCACTGTGAAGCAATATAAAGTTGCTCTCTAGTATCCAGAATACAGTACTGTTGTGTCATATCTATGGGCAACAACAATGAACAACCCTGCCTGATGATATAGATACATGCTTAAAAAGCATATAAAAAAAATCTACAAAAATAAAGCAATGAATATAGTAAAAGATGATGGGCTCTCTTCATTTGCACAGTTATGAATACATGCTTTGACAACTAAGATACTTTGTATTTGTTTTCATCTGTTATGTTACAACTATATTTTCATTGTCTTCAAGATGTTGCTTGTTGTCATGAATGACCTCAATAAGCAGTGTTTCTTTTAAAAAAAAAAGATGATATGCCTGACTCATTAAAGCATGCAAAACGAATGTATTATACATTTATTTTTAAAATGCACATAAATTTGGCATAAGCACATCCCTATTCAACAAGGAGCGGATCCGAAGAAACGTCTCTTGTTGAATACGGGTCTAGGCAAACTCTGCTCTGACAGACAAGACACTGCAGGATCCGTCCAATACATATGTAGAATATAAAGTCCTAGCAGAACACATAGAACAAATTCTTAATTAATGTCACCTGTTAATAAAATAGTCACTAATGACAAAACATTTTCTTTATCTAAAACATTTCCCCCTATAGAATACATTTATTAGGACGTTAAGAATGGCTACTGTACTTAAAATGCATTTTTACAGTTGCGATTACGCCCCTGAAATAGTAGCCTATCATAAGGGTCCGTTGCGCTCGAAGATTAATTGGATGTTGCTGCAGTCACTGGTGTATGGTCCGGTTCTGGGCATGCACAGTGCAATTTTTGGCAAAATACATTATTTACGATCTTTAATGAATCAGGCCCGTTGTGTGCAATCCAATACAGCTGAGTTTTAGAACCGGTGGGAGTCATTTCTGAGGCACGGACAATGCCGACAGAAATGACAGCGTCAAAAAAATAATGATTAGCATAAAAATGACAATATAAAAAAGCGACTGTAACAGGTATGCAGGATTCCCAGCTGCTTTAATGAACTTCACATTGAAAGAGCGACTGATCCAAATGTGTACAGTCAGAAATAACGTCACTGCTCCCGGTGAAAACAGCGCTTTAAGAGCAGCAATGTTGGGATCCACCGCTTGAGTTACATTATACAGATGGTGAGTGTCAACATTGTCGCTTAAAAGTGCCCTTTTCACTGAGTCCATGAGCAGTGATGTCATTTCTGACTGTACACATTTGGACAAGTGGCTCTTTGAATGTGGAGTTCATTAAAGCAGCCAAAAATCCTGCATGACTGTTGCATGCTAAGTCGCTATTTATACATTGTTGTTTTTACAATAATCGTTGTTTCTTGGTTGCTGTCATTTCTGTTGGCATTGTCAGTGCCGAAAATTAATACCACACCCTTTGGAACATTAGGAAATTTGGGCTAAATAGGCAAAGGCTTATTTATTTCTTGTCAGGGAAATGAGATGACGCAAAACACATATATATTTTTAAGTTAAAAAAAAGATATATAAAACAAAAACTAAACAGCCCTATGTATATAGAATTTTGCATGGAATGAAAGCTCAGCTTTCAAGTGTGCTTAAATGCAAATTGGCATGGATGTGAAGGATGTCATTTTTACTGCTTTCTCCTGTGTTGCGTTGATTCCCTGGATTCCCATGTATTACACTGTTTGCACAGTTAAGCCTCCATGGACATTAAAGTAGCGATGATCAATGGACTGTCTAAAAGACAGCTGTTTTATCCTCCATTTTACCTGTCAATGCTAGGCTATTGCCTCTGCATTGTAACAGTGCTGGGCTTCAAATAAAATGTTGTGACTGCTAGATACATTCATAAATGAAAAATAAAATGACACTTGCCATTTGCTTCATTATAGAAACATGGCACAGTTTTTAATTATTCAAATTATCTTTGTGCATCTGTGTGTCTTGAAATGTTTCTTTCTCTATTGTTCCAGCACCTTCCGCAGTGTCAAGAGGTCATCGACAAACTTGAGTGACTTGAAGATGACATAAGACTAAGCACACCACACTCTTCTTCAGGAATGGACCAGGCTCCATGGCTGCTCTAAGCACCTCACCCCCTCCATTCTTGCCTTGTATGGACAGAGGGCAGGTGGCATCTTCTTCTATTCTTGGGACTGTGGTGGTGGGCAGTGACATCAAAGCACCCCACTCCCAATCCATCACCAACATGGAAGAGCGACAACCATCAGATTCATGTGTAAGAAGCAGACGGCTGCAGTTCCTCCAATACTGTGGATGGCACTCAGTCTGGGGGAGCTACAAGGAAATTGAAGATACTGAAGGAACCAGCTGGCATAGCCTGAGTACAGTGAAGACACGTTCACGCTCTTACGTCCTATGTAGAGCAGGGAGCAGAGGCAGATGCGCCACTTTGGAGGTGTATATGCTGCACCTGCGTCTCCCCTGGTGCACGTTCCGTGCTGTCTATGAAGATCATAAGCACGCACCTTGTATTCTATTAAAAATAAATTAATTCCTTATTTTAAATTAAAATAATTCTTTATTTTTTATCTTTTAAAAACAATCAGGCTCCTCCTGCCCTAAAGGCCAAACCAGTCATAGTGTTGGCTGGTATTGGCAAATTCAGGGGGAAATTGCCAATATCAGCACTAGGCTTTGCCAGGGCTGGTGGCACTATAGCAGGTAAACCGGAAACATGGGGTCCCCACAGCAATACTACCAATCAGCTTTAGGCCAGTCAGCACAACCCTGAATTTGTGATCAAATATCTGTTAAGAGCACAAGTTAATTTCCTTGGTTCAGAAAAAAAATGGAGGTGAATTAAAAGGTCAAGCCGCAGATCAAGTAAGATAGCTAAATACTGAAATAAGTTTGAAAATCGGTGACATTTTATTTATGTCTGAGAGCATCTAGAAAATACCCTGGCACATTTCACTTAAAGAAACTGACATTTGGGTTAATGAATGTAAAATTGGGAGAATTAATTTATAACAAACTGCTTATCATTGTGCATTCCAAGTACCGATCGTGTAACTTGACTGTAAACAGCTGATTGCACACGATGAAAGGCAGGTGACAGGCATTCTTTAAATACTGTACATGCTGAACATGCTTAGTTTTAAATATATTCCATTAACTTCAGGCATGTCCATAAATAAAAGCACTGTAATATGAAGGAAGCCAAAAGAAACTAATGAGATACAACATGCATAAATCATTAAATACACAAATGGGTTAATGGATTGACGGGGCCTATTCATTTCTGATTGTGGAATAATACCACTCATACTTAAAAATCTCTTTTGTCATTGCTGCCAATTATTTATTGTTCAGTTTGAATATTTGCCTGAAGATAAAAGTTATCAGGTGTCATGGCAAAGACATTTTTTGTAAGGTTTCACATAACTTTACTTCAACAAAACAATTCAAGTAAATATTGTCAGTATTGAATTAAAAGAATAGAATGGTGCTATTAGTCTCTAACACACATTTTTTATTCAAGGGTATAGAAGTTATGACAACGAAAAACCAAGGACAGAAAAACATATCCAACAATAAAAAAGATAAAAGAAAATAATGGGCAATGCATGCTATTGTATAGCAGTGTTCAACAAATAAAACCCTGTTTTTACATTAAATTAAGGGAGAAATGGGAAAAAATAAGGAAGGTGGAAAGCTAGGGATAGGGAATTTATTGAATGTCAACAAGGGTGACTGACATAGTAAGATTTCTAATTGCTGACCAGAAGCTTTTTAATTTAGGGCAGTCCCACCAAATATGAAAAAAAGAACGACGCAATTAGTAGTCCTTCCAACATCTATCAGTGGAGGAGGGAAATATTTTGAGAATTCTGGATATAACATTATTGGTGATTAGGCCGTGAGAGGAAATCTGCCTATGGCATAAGGCCTCGAATGAGGTTAAAGACCTAATAAGAACGATGGGGAATGCAAACTGAAAGAAGGTTTGAGCAGGAGCGATGTTATTCAAGAACCAAATCCCACAAGTCAACCAGGGAGTTAAAAGTAAATGCTGTTTCCCAGGAGAGAAGTTAGGATTTCCCCTAATCAGATGGAGAAGGGACTAGAGGGTATATTTTATTGGCATAGCTCCATGTCGCTAATGAAAATTATAATGTTTGATGGTTTCTAATTGAAAGCGGTTGGTGGTGTTTTGGAAGCCACTTTGCTGTAAATTTACAAATTTACAAATTGGCTTATACATTTTTCAGAAATTAGGATCGTTACCTGATTTATGTATAGCAACCAGATTTGCTCTAGTCGTTGCAACATCCATCTAAGATAGTACTAAAGAGTGTTGACAACTTAGAGATAAGATTTATATAATAGATAGCAGGGAAACCTGCAGCCTGGAGCTGAAGAGGCTTCATGGACTTGAGAGCTTCTAAAGTCTCCTCCACAATAGGGAGAGGTTTTTCTGTGTTAATTTGGAGATATTAGAAGTATTTAAATAGGAATTAATTTTTTCCACTTAGTTCGTAGGAAGATTGGAAGATCTGCATAGGTTATAAAGATACTCTCAGAATTTTGCAAACAGTTTTAGATGTGGCATAATTCAGTGAGCTTTTTCCAAATTTGATTGTGTAAATTAAAATTAGAGAACACTTTTGTCTGAGTTTGTTAACAAGCAAGGAGTCAGATGTTTATAAATTGTCTTAAAAGCTTTGTTGTAATCTTTCTAAGGTGTTGGTTTTAGATAAGAGGGTATTTCATTGACCTTTAATACTGAACATTTTGGATAGTAAGTTGGAGGAGGAAATGCCTTTGTGCTTGAAGAGAAGGGAGTCAATCTGGACTTCTAAACATGAGGTTGCTTAGGAGTGTTTTTTCTTTAAATTTGAAGAGTGTATAATGACGGTGCCCTGAATTGTGACTCTGGGGCCTTTCCACCATATTGACGTGGAATTTTCTTCAGGGGAAAAAAGTTTGACTTGTAGTAGAAGTGTTTTGCTGATTCAAGAGTGAGTCATTTGGAAATAGAAGAACTTTGAGCTATCAATCCAAAACAGGGAACTGATCTTTGCCTCAGTGATCTTTTACTAGTTCACAACTAGCATGTCTATTCTAGAGTATGTTTTGGGAAGAAATAATTAATGTGGTATTCTTTGGTCGAGGGATCCCTGACTCACCACACGTCATGTAAGTCATAAATTTTGAGCAAAGAGACTACTGTTTTGTTTTTTAAAAACACACCAAGAAGTCAGGAACTAATTGGAGAGTCCTAATAAACATTAAATATCTACCCATTGGGATTAACTAGTGGGCAAACAGAGCATCCCTATGAGAATTTCTACTCCTATGCTTTCAATCTGTTGAGACAAAAAATATCTCTGTAAACTGCTTGGCGTTACATGTGAAGTGCATTCCAGTGAGATACCAACTTTTTGGCTTTCAAGTGACATGTTAATACAAGAGAATAGCTCTTTGGGGAGTTTAAACCATTAACACAACAGAGTTTGGGGCCATAGCTTGTGAAATGCTTTGTTATTCAAATGTTTGTGCATCAAAGATAACAAGATTTCTGTGACCTGGTAGAGTTCCCTGAGCTGAACATAAGGATTCATGGGATAGACAAAAGAGGGAGGTTGGAAAAATGGTCCAAAAAACTTTAAGAAGTGGAACCTCAATGGGGTTAACACTAATGTTATGCTTAAAATAGAAATATGACAATTGAGACAGATTTGTGTGGAGGTGGACTGCTTGGTCGAGCCCAAGAATGAGACACTTATATGGAAGAAAAAGATAGAAAAAAGAGAGTATGAGAACCATATGTGATAGGGTGGGATCTTGTCTATGGGAGAAGAAATATGTAACAAACGTGAACTATAATAATTGAAACAAAGTGCAATAAGATGTCAAGTCAAGCATTAAAAACATGCATAGACTAATAAATATGAAACCACTAGAGATAGAAGAGATGTTCAGAATAATTGGTTATTAAATTGAGATGAAAGGTAAAAAAATGAGGCGGGGGTGTGAAAATTTTAAAGTGCACAAAAAAGAGAAGCAACCAATATTCTAACCAATATTTGTGCTTCCACTAATCATGTCTACTAATCATGACCTGATGTTAGCTCTTGAGGAATAGATTTGAGCACCTATGACGTAGAGGATAGTCCTGGATGCAAAGGTAAATAATTGGGCTGATTAGTTGATAATTTAAGGCAATACATCTTAGATACCATTCCAAGGATTGATTGATTCATTCCATCTGACCATAGAGAAGGGAAAAAACATTTTATTCACAAAATTTAACAAAAAGCGCTCTAAAATGTTTATAGAATGGAGATTTTTTTTTGTTCAGAACAACATTGACGGGCATGATAGCTGATTATATAGTGAATGAAAAGGGAAACAAATTATTTTGTAGAGGGTCATTTAGCTAGTTGTACAAAATGGCTCCTTTTACGAATGGGGTCCAATACAATCCAGATCTCAATGTGTCCCAAAAAAGCAGGTATTTCAACAATCAAATCTACGCATACTTAACTTTACGGTTTAGAGGGCATTGGTAGGGGTTGTAACACTCTAAAAGGGTCTGTTTTTGGATTTTTATTTCTTGTGTAGACCTCCCAAGAGTGCATACATTTTTATCTTTTTTAAAAAGAGGACCATCGAACAGACCTGGGTAGTAAATGAACTGTATTAGAAATGCCTGGATGACCTTCTAAGCTGGACCTGTGTACCTCTAAAAAAACAGATTGCTGGAGATTCTCTGCATCAAAAAGCAATTTCGGGGCATTCTACTGCCAACTACTTTTTATTTTTCTTTAATTTAGGTATAATAGGAACAATCCCTATAGGTTCAATATCTCCGTAATGAAAACTTCTGGATAGGGTTTAAGTCCTTATGTTGTTAGACTATGGTCTGAAAGTAATGATGAAAAGCAACCATCAAATGAATAAAGACCATTGATGAGGGTTTAGTCTCTTTGTTGCTTCTATATTCTTGAGGTTTTTATTATCAGTGTAAACGGTAATGGTATGAACTGTTCGTATCAGATTATCAAGGTCACAGTCATAAAATTATAGCCCAAAGACGAAATGACAACTAACACAAAAGATGTAACAGAAAAAATTATTTTACTAACCTTCAATAAATGAAGTTAACATACGAGGGGGCTCTTGCTGAATCGGTCCTAAGTCCAACATGGAAGCGCAAAATGTGCGCAGACTGAAATGTATATCCCCATTGTGCCTCTGAATACATAGAGAGCCGGATCAGGTGAGAGAAGGGATGGACAAGCATAGCCATTTACAGTAAGGCCATGTTATTGCTGCTTACACATTATGTAGAGAAGGAAGCAGCCGCTTGCTTGTTACTACGGATGTGACGGGAAAGGGTATTACTTGCTCCATATATAACGTGACCACACCCATTACATGGAATGGTACAAACACTTCTGTCCCCACTGGGACTTTTTAATAATGTTGAGATGTAACCCTTCCCCTACATGCAAAAAAAAAAGAGGTCAACACAATATACAATTTAATCTCTATATTTTTATTCCATTGGTATGTCTTTGGACAAACTTTGACATAAGCAGGCTTGTTTTTTAAGTTGGTATTGTTTTGTAACTTGTTCTGTTGTTACATGTTGATCGCTCAATAAATAAGGTTTATAAAAAAAAAAACATAACAAGAGATGTAGGGCACAACTGTGCATAGTTTGCATATTTAATCAAGCTAAGTTTTATTGTAGCTAGGGAAAGAACTTGGAGTTGTCAAACTATAACATCAAGGTAGGTAATTCTTGCCATTGGTAAGTAATTGCTATTTGTAGTTAAAGAAAAGTGGACATATTCTTTTTTTTATTTATGCATTTATTAAAAATAGGTCAATTGTACCACTATGCCTCTACAATCTAAAGCAGAGGCTTACTAAGCCTAGTGCTATATCTGGCCCAAGTTGGGGTAAGTGTTTTTGCTTCTATTAGTACTTGTTCCCCATTACAATTATCAAGATCAGGGGTAAGCAACCTGTATATCTGAAGATATTGCTTTGCAGGGCATGCTGGGACTTGTAGTACTACTGCAGCTGGGGAACCACAGATTACCTCCCTCTAAACTAGAGCCTACAGCCAAATAACTGTCCTCTGCACACCACCTTTCATTTTTGCAGAAGTACTCAGCACCTGACAGCAGTTTACAAACTAGCATGATTTGTAATTCCAAGTACATCTCTAATATCACACAAATCATAGAAATAGTTTTACCAACGTCTGATGTGACCTAGAACACTCTTCATCAAATCTTGCTAAGAATATGCAAATCTGCATAAAAAATCCATTGAAAACATCACAAACATTTCCAAATGTGTTTGGGGGAAAAAAAACGTTGTTCATGATTTTTTTTTTGTGTGTGTATGGTTTATTACTTTTCATCTGAGACATTACATCGGGAGTTATGAATTAAATTAGAGACAGCAATTATCACTAATCTCATTCTACTAACAATGGATTTCTCGCCCTCGTCTTAGGAGTCAAGAAGTAAACAAAAAAAAAAAGAGATAATAATTCTGCATCGTAGCTGCTTAATTGCTTATACCGGAGACCTGTTTGCTACATATTTTCACTTTATCTGATTAATAATATATTTGTAATGGAGTCTAAAAAGTAAAAGTATTTACTGTAGTGTCCCTTGGGTTTTAGATATGCTCAATCGTTTTCTTCTCACTGTATAAGAGCACAATGAAATTTTATATTTCACAACACTAATTACGCATTGTAGTCAATAATCTTTTATCCATTTAGAGCAGGGCTGGCTAGTGAACACTTGCTGTATGTACAGTCTATCATCCCTTAGGATGTAAGGTCACATGAGCAGGGCCCTCTTCCCTCCTGTCTCCTCACCTGTTCTTCTGCTTCGTGTTTATTGCATTAGCCTGCCTGGAGTTTCTGAAGTATTGGTATTTTTGTGTATTGTTCTGTACTGTTTCAACCTGTATAGTCTACTGTTTATACTGTGTACAGCGCTGCGGAAATCTTGTGGCGCCTAACAAATAAATGATAATAATAATAATAATATAATCATTGTCCATAATACATAGTATGTATGTAAGTAAAGAAAGGAATCACATTTAAATGACTATCAAGAGGAACAACTCTTGACCTCAGGAACTGAGCAATCAAATTCTAGGAGTCCATTCCTTTGTTACCCAATTACAGTGTACTACTCCACTTTGAACACTGATGTAAATCCAGATTTTAGTACCATTCTGTTCAAAAAATCAGGAGCCAGGCGCTATTATCTGGTAATATCAGATATCCCATGACATTTATGCAAGCACCTACCACCAGCAACACCATACAAACTCCATTTTACATATAAATGCAATTTACATTTTGGCCCTTTTACATGGTTCACTTGAGTAAATCTACATTAGACACATAGGGTATCAATGCACTCAATGCAACTTCTGGTTTTAAATTGTAAGGATTTTTCTGTTTAGGGTTTGTGGGAGATAATTATCTGCAAACAATATTTTTTGTAATCTTCAACCGACTCCTCGAATTCAAAATATCTGTGTTCATACCAGAAAGTTGTATAACCCTCTTTGCCTGATCTCTAGAGTTACATGTCTGTTTGGCCATAGATAGTGTACACTTATTTAATCAAAAGAGCCAAACTAACTAACATTTTTGCTGTAACATTAATATTTTAACAATGAAGTTTTAAAGAGATCAACAAGAAAGTATCCTTTGTCAAAGATTTGCAGTACAGCAAAATCCCATTTTTGTGTCATGAACTGCTTTCCATGTATGTATTTTTACTTCCAGAGGGAAAAACCTAAAATAGTGCGTATTATACACTTTACCTCTTAAAAGAAGATCAGGATGTCAGCTACATTCCCTTCAGTGTGACATAAATGAAAAAAAAAAGCTCCCCAAAAAAGGTCTGATCCATATAGCCTCAAGCTAGGTAGCTACACTACAAACCCTGCTGTTTTAAACCTGATGATTTGCCATTTCTTTCCCACAATTGTAGTGATTAATAATTGAGTCATAAATCATTGATTAATACATTCATAGTGAGTTAAATCCTGAAAATGCTGTTTTAAATCAACGCATTTTCCAACTAAAATAAACAAAATTCCAGGAATGGAACATTTCACTGTTAAATATGTTTCAGTCTACTCAGAATGGAAAAAATAGACCGTGAACGGCAATCTGTAAGTATAAAAAATATAATAATTAGTATACATCATAATATATTTATTGTGTAAGTAAGATCGATTGGATTCGGAAGAACCTAGTGAATTAAAAATATCCCTCTTTAACTATCCCACTCTCAGAATGTAGAAGTTAATCAACCTGGAATTAGGTGTAATTTTCAAATGGCAGGCCCTATATTGTTCACTTAAATTTTTAATATGAGGGATTAATGAGTAGACATGGATCTAGAGGAAAGTTTCATTACAGTGCTTAAAGGCACAGTTCCTCAGCAAGGGATAGAAAAATGTAACTTAGCGTAGCATTTTTCACACATATTTATCATTGTTTGTATTGCATTTTAAATGTAGGTCACTTGATTTCCAAACAACATATATTAAAGAAAAAAAATCTGTATTACATATCATTTTTTGCCTCACAGCTATTCCAATGCTTTGGGATAAAATGTTGAATGATTTTTTTTGTTATATAGAAATGTGCCCTGAATCTGACAAACTTTGTTAGATAAGTATGATTTGACATAACTGTCCTTGTTATTGGATAATTGCTAACAATTTCAAGCATATCCACTTTTGTAATTGAATCTGTTTTGTAATTAGACAATACGGAGGGGCAAAACGACCCACAGAGGGGAATGAGCACTTTTATGATCACACAGTTGGTGGGGGTGCAGGCTGTGGTATTGCTTGCTTGGCAGCGCACACCCTTACACAATATCTTGTAATAGCACTGTAAATTGCTTCAATTAGTAAACCAGGATGGGACGAGGCATCACGAGACAGAGAAGAAGGATAGTGTGGCAGAGTATATTATTATTATTATTATCTTTGACTTATAAGGCGCCACAAAGGGTACGCAGTGCCATACATTACATATACAGAAAACAGAGAACCAAGACACAACATAATACAAAAATGTATACAAACACAGGTGACAGAGTAAAGCAAATCAGATTATTTCTGGGACAGATAGTGAAAGGGATGGTAGAAATCAGCGAGAAGTAGGCCGAAGCTTAAAAAACAGGGAAAACAGAGCTAACGAAGCAGGCCAAGAGGTACAGAGGGTGATGGAATAGTAGAAGGAGCACCCAAGGAAAGAGGGCCCTGCTCATGAGAGCTTACATCCTAAAGGGAGGGGGAGACACAAATAGGGTGGTACTAACTGGGGGAGAGAGCCAGGACAAGGAAGTTAGGAGGAGGACTGATAGACTTGAATAAAGAAATGAGGGCACGCTTGAAGCCTTTGAGAGTAGATGCTAACTTGATGGAACGTGGAAGATCGTTCCACAGCAGAGGAGCAGCCCAGGCAAAGTCCTGAAGACAAGAGTGAGAGGAGGTGATCAGTGAAGTAGTGAGGCAGCGGTCACAGGCAGAGCATACTGTTGCATATTACCACTGGGGAGCATGTGCGTTGCATTTACTACTAATGAGCTTATTAATAGCATAGCACTACTGATGGGCATATTACTGGACACATTGCTATAGCTGCCATTTCATGGTTCATATTAGGCAGCAGAAAGACCAGAGGCATGCATGATTATAGAGGCTACTGTGACTTAATAATATGAGACATTTTGTTGCTAATAACTATAGATGAGCTGCTTGGATTCTGAGAAATTCAACAGATCCGAATTTACGGGGTACCAAGTTAATCCTGCTCCAAATTTGGATCTAAAAACGAGGAAAATTTCTGGTATATATAGCCCTGCCTCCTGTTCACCTGAATACTCAGGGTATCTCTATAGAGCATGTCCACTTATATATACTTTTATATTACATCCTATTTAGTGATAATGGGCTCTTCTGTACCTTTAGGGCACCAGAAATACACTGAATAACGCTAAGGAGGACTAGCTATGCCCAGCTTTGCCCTCTATAGTGCGTCTTTTCCCCAATGCCAATTTCTTTGATAGTCCCATAGCCAAAAGTTACCACACTGGGGGGTATATTTACTAAACTGCAGGTTTGAAAAATTGGAGATGTTACCTATAGCAACCAATCAGATTCTAGCTGTCATCTTGTAGAATGTGCTAAATAAATGATAACTAGAATCTGATTGGTTGCTATAGGCAACATCTTCACTTTTTAAAACCCGCAGCTTAGTAAATCTAGCCCTGGGACTTTAAAATGTAATAATATCAGCAATGATGCAATGGGATGATGGCAGGTCTGACATTAAACTGAAAACTCTGCATGGAGGAATACATTCTTATGGGGGTCTCTATGGCTCAAGTGAAGAGACCCCACTAAAATACCAGAAAAAAGGAGGACACTACAGGGGATGAAGACATGTTTGACAGTGGACATGTCCTTTAAGATAACAGCAGTACTAATGTTTCTTAAAGCCTGTAAAAGCTCCTACAAAATTGCCCATTGAAAGCGGTGTTCTTCCATTCGGAAGTGGTGTCTCCACCCTGCTGCTCTTACCTTAGCAGGTGATAGCACGCAGTAACATCATATCCCAGCGGCATTCTCTCATCCCATCAACAGCCAACAGCTTCAAAGGTAAGAAGCTGTCAGCTGCGTTTCCTCCATATCAATCCGCTTCGGGGACATTAAAAACACTTCAATTATTATAATAATATAGTCATTAATGACAAGATATTTATGATACGAAAAGTTTTTTTCCTTGAAGTCATTAAGGTCTACTGTACATAAAATCAATTTATACATTTGTTCTTGATTGCAAGCACATGTTGAAGTAAAACACAGGATGTATCAGCATCTAAGTCCCTTAATGAATCCCTTTCCCTGCACTGGCTCCCTTTCCCCTACAGAATCATCTTCAAACTCCTCACCATCATCTACAAGTCCCTTTCCCATTCCACGGCCCCTTTAACTCTAACCTCCTCTCCATTCACACTCTCGGCCGTTTCCTGCGTTCCGCCAATGACCATCACCTTTTCTCCGCACTGAGCACCTAATCCCATGCCATAATCCAAGACTTCTCCCGTGCTGCCCCCCTCCATTGGAACAACCTCCCTCGCTCCATCCGTCTGTCCCCTAATCCGAGCACTTTCATTCAAACAGTCTCTAAAAACTCATCTCTTCCCCAAAGCCTATCAGCTATCCACCTAACCTTATCCAGCCTTGGTTTCCTCACCTTCCTTTCCCCTGTCTCTTCTTGTACCTGATCCCCTCCACTGTCTCCTCTTGTGCCAGCTGTTTCCCCTCTCTTTAGTATGTTAGCTCCTACGAGCAGAGTCCTCTTCCCTTCTGTATCAATTCCATTTCTTCTTCTGCGACCTCACTGTACTTGCTGTGCTTGGAGCTTTTGGAGTCTTTTGTTGTACTTGTTTTACTCTGTCTTACCCTGTACTGTTTTGTTCTACTGTTTCTTTTGGTATTTGTACGTCGCTGCGGAAACCTTGTGGTACCATATAAATCCATATAAATAAAGATTATTAATAATAATAATAAAAATAATAATATTACCCTTCAGTAAAATCTTTAACCAAATCTGTCTGTATTGTAAATTATTGTATATTTATAATATAAAACATGTAAGTTAAATTAAATATATTATTGATTTGATTTGTTGCTGAATTAGAATACTAAACGCTTCATATGCAATATACTCACGGATTTTCACACAAATGTATATGGAAAGTGACTTTACATTTTTCAAGCTCTATAATCCCTTCACCATAGCTGTGTGACACAAGGTGTGTACTGTAAGGATCAGTGATCCCTGTGCATGATGTAAAGCACCGAACAACACATACATACTAAATACAACAAATGATCATTGTTATTTTTGCATATGCCCATATTTTTCATCAGCAGATAGAAAACAAACATATAAATGTATAAACATCCTGAAGCCTTCCTTATATAATCTTGTTTTCCTCTTTTCCTCAACAATAAGTGCCTAAATATTCTTATAACCTGGGTGTCATTTAATACATAATTATAAAGAGCTGTGTTTGCTTGCAGCACTGTTTGACATAATGTAAGCAGTCATTTATTTATATGTCATAAGAGGAACATATTGAAGGTGGCAATTGATAATTAACTTGCAGATTATAAGCCCCGCAAACTGTCTTGTTTTGAAAGGCTCTAGGTAGCTGTGAAATGCTCCCAGGGATGTTTTAAATGCTCACAGTAATGGAGATTGTGAAATGTTTACTTCAGCACCTCCATAGGATGAGAGATTTAGAGTGATTTACAGGTTAATTACATCTTTTAAAACTTCACTTCTCTTTTGAGTTTCAATTAGACATCAGACTCATAAATTAATGGCACGTGTGTAAGTGTGAACCATTAAAAGGCCTGTTTATTGAATCATGTTTAACCACACTTGTCTACTTTTCACACATCCCCTCTGGGAGAAGCGGAGGTAAGATATAATAAGAAGAGGTGAGCGCAGCTTGAAGACACCATTCCCAACATCAAGTAGGCAAGGGCAAGGAGTACGATGAGGGTTATTGCATCATATGGGCAGCACGGTGGCGTAGTGGTTAGCACTTCTGCCTTACAGCACTGGGGTCATGAGTTCATTCCCTGACTATGGCCTTATCTGTGAGGAGTTTGTATGTTCTCCCTATTTTTGCGTGGGTTTCCTCCGGGTGCTCCGGTTTCCTCCCACACTCCAAAAAAACATACTGGTAGGTTAATTGGCTGCTAACAAATTGACCCTAGTCTGTGTGTGTGTGTTAGGGAATTTAGACTGTAAGCCCCAATGGGGCAGGGACTGATGTGAGTGAGTTCTCTGTACAGTGCTGCAGAATTAGTGGCGCTATATAAATAAATGATGATGATGATCATCATCATCATCATCACGCATCTCTCCACCAGGGCCTAGTTGCTGAAGAGCAGGGAGGCATCTTTTCCTGCAGGGCTCTTAGTCTCGCAAGATGATATCATCCTTATCTCATGAAACTAAGAGCTCTGCCTCAGCATTTGCCTCCTTCTCCTTTTAGTGTGGAATACAATATAAGTTTAAAAAAGCACCATGTCAATGAGCCCACATAGTGCTGCCAGAGACAACCATGTCAGTCTGCATAATTATAGGACTGTCCCTGCCCTCATTTTGCCATTTTGCCTGCTGACATGTTCATGTCAGCAGGTTAAGTGCCGACATTTCCAATGTCGGAATTATGTCAGCCATCAGGGCTGGCGGCACTATAACAGGGTAACCTGCAGCATGGGGTCCCGCTGTCAATATTATCTAAAAAGGTTCAACCTTTTTAAAAAAAACACTTTTCTTACTTTTCAATGACTTTCTAATAACTATATTTTAAGATAGTTCCCTAATAAATGTGCAATTTGGAATAATAGATGTGTTATAGTAATTTTACTATTGTGGAACTAAAAGAGAGCCTCAATTTCAGAACCCTTTTCCTTGGTTATTTGTTTTGGATGTCTATGAAGTTCTGGGAGAGCACCACCCCGAGAAATGATATAATGTGGATAGTTAGACATTACATACAGCGAGGTCCTTTTATTTTTTCGGTGCTGATAATCAATCTTTACCCTCCTGCCATAATAGCACTAGCCCTAGCCTGTTCAGCAAGGGGCTTAATTCCCTAAGGTATCAATGAACTACATTGTATTAATGCATTGTATTAATGTAGCCTCTTTTGTAAGGACACTTAAAAAAAGGAAACCCTTTGTTAACACTTTTTTAGATGATGATCATCATCAGCACAGATCTTGCTACAAGGGACGAGCACCACCAATAAATACACCTCCCTACAGGCATATCTTGACCTCTAGAGTAAACAAGTAAGTAAACATGCTTCAGCTGTACCTCCCCTACAATGGTAGACTGTTTCCCTCCACCACTCTGCCTTTTTCACACATGCGGAGGTGCAAATCAGGAAAAAATAGCAAATAGCTAACCGCTTAATAAGGTTGCATGGGTACGTATTTTTCGTGCGTATGCACACTGCTAAAAAGCATATTTCATACTTGAAAATGGGGCTTGCGTCCAACTACACTCCTCTCCCCACATTGTGTGACTGCACCTCCCTCACATACTGACTTTTCCTCACCTTACTTTCCTACCCTCCCTCAGTGTCCAGGAGACTTATGTATTTCTGGTATCCTCCCAGACTCATGGGAGAGTGGACTAGCCTGGTGGGTCCACTCACCTGGTGGTTTCTATTGACGTGATTGGCATCACTGTGCAGCAGAGGGCAGGGCTCTGATGGCACACTTACCTTTTGGACCTCACCAGAAATTATGCAAGTATGCTCCTCACGTATATAATAACACAAGTGGACAGGTCACGCTGCTTCTCTCAAGATCTCCACTCTCATCTTCTCAAATAACATTTGCTGCAGTGAGCATTCTGATAATGTGATTGGCTCTTGTAACCCTGTCCACTATAAAGCTGCTACCATATGGACATGCAAGAGATATAGAATGACAGGGCAGATTCTCTGACCCTAATGAAATACAGATAAAAACAGAGAATATCAAAGGCAGCAGAAATTATATGAACTTGTATTAAAACTATGCAAAATTTTGGTACTAGAGCCACTCTGGACTCTGGGGTCCAAGGGAGATCCCTGCACCTTTTCTTAAAAAAAAGCCATGCAAAAGTATAAGTGTTGCAGTTATATTGATTTATTTATAAATAGACTATGACATTTTAACAAATTGCTTGTTTGCTTCTGCATGCCGTTATTTTACCACTTAATGAAGTAAATGAGGTGTTAAAGCAGAATCCACTAAGGGTTCCTGCACAATGACATTAGTGCCCACGTCTGTTCTCCACTCCATCAGTTATCCATATAACAAGGACACATGGTGAATAGAGCTCAGATGTGGACAGTAATGTCCTTGTGCTAGACTGCAGCAAAAATCACTAAGCGCTTCTATTCCTTTTCCCACCCCATGACATACATTTTTAGTGCACCTTTTGCCTCCTTGCATGTACTATATTTGTTTATATGCTTTATTTAATAATCTGTCAACTAACCGCAGTAGATCTAAGTCCTTCCAATGGCTTTCTATGTTGAAGACATAGATTCCTTAATATCTGCCATACACTTCTGTGCATGCCACCATCTTTGAACCCAGTTTGTCACTGATAGACTAAGGGTCCCCTGAAGGGGGTGAAACTAAGTGATTTTGTTCCTGTCCCTCTGATATACAGCACACTGCGTTCATAGTGAGCACAAAGTGTAGGATGCAGAAGTGCAAAGCACTTCGGCATTCACTTGCAGGAAGATTAATATAACTATAAGTATTGTTTTTATTATTAATATATATATTTAGACTGTGCCAGTATACTGCACAACATTTTTAAAGTGAGAGGAATACATAAGTCTCCTCTGCCTCTCCTGCATGGTCTGGGGGTGTATTTGGGGGAGGAGCAAAAGGGGTGGGAAAAAGAAAAACAGATGGGAAGGGGAGTAGATGAAAAAATGAGAGGGGAGAGGAGACAGAGAATCAATGACATTAATTCAATAGCTTTTTTCTTTTAGTATTCTTTTGCGAATTTATATTCCACATAGGTATTGCACACATTTTGCAGTGTCTTGCATAACAGAGCAGAACAGACCTACAATCGAATTCATTGTAACTTGAGATCCGTGCTTTGTTCATTTCCGGAGTACACAGAGCCGATTTATGTGCGTTTTAAAACAAATGCATGTAATGATCAGTATGCATGCCGTGAGGCCCCACGATTTCACCGTTACTCATATCTTTGGGAGGACCACAGTTGTATAGTTTTTTCTTAGCTCCTGATTATGCCATAATTATGACACATCCCCCTTATAAAAGGTGGCAATATAACTTTTCTATGGCAGGAAAATTTCTGCGTTCACCTGGCAAGTACTTTCTTTTTGACAAGTAAGCTAGCATTGCTGCCTCACAGCATTGGGATCACAAGTTTGATTCCGATCCCAATTCTACATGTGTGGAGATTGTATATTCTCCCCATTTTTGCATGGGTTTCCTCTGGGTCCTCCAGTTACCTCCCATAGTCCAAAACCATAATGGTAGGTTAACTGGCTGCTGAGATAATGAATCCTAGTTTGTGCAAGAGTGTAGTAGGGAATTTAGATTGTAAGCGCCAAATGGTTTTTGGACTGATGTGAATACTACATTTCTTCTGTATAATTTTAAGTAATTCTAAGTCCCCCACATCCAATCTCTAGCCCAAACCTGCCGCTTCCAGCTGCGTAACATTGCCCGCATCCGGCCCTTCCTCTCACGAGATGCCACCAAAACCATCATACACGCTCTCATCATCTCCCGCCTTGACTACTGCAACCTTCTCCTTACTGGCATCCCCCTCTTCCACCTCGCCCCCCTTCGCTCTGTTCTCAATGCGGCTGCCCGACTCATATTTCTCTCACGCCGTTCCTCCTCCGCCTCCCCTCTCTGCCTTGCCTTACACTGGCTCCCCTTCCCCTACAGGATCCTTTTGAAGCTTCTCACCACCACTTACAAAGCCCTCTCCCAGTCTACTGCCCCCTATATCTCCAACCTCCTCACCATTCAGACCCCTGCCCGCTCCCTGCGCTCGGCCAATGACCGTCGCCTCTCCTCCACTCTGATCACCTCTTCACTCCAGAATCCAAGACTTCTCCCGAGCTGCTCCCCTCCACTGGAACGACCTCCCTCGCTCCATCCGTCTCTCACCCAGTCTGTGCTCCTTCAAATGGGCACTCAAAACTCACCTGTTCCTCAAAGCCTACCAACAATCCACTTAACCCTTACCTTGTTGCACCTTCGCAAACATCCTTCTCTCGTTCTCCCCTCTCTCCACCAGCCCCGCCTTTCTCTCCCTTACTTTAATGGCTCCCTCCTGTGCCTGTTTGTCCACCCTGGCTTATAATGTGAGCTCGTATGAGCAGGGCCCCTCTCCCCTCCTGTCTCCATACCTGTTCTTCTACTCCATCTTCGCTCATATGTCTGCCCGGAGTTCTGAAGTATTGGTACTTTGTGTTTATTGCTCTGTACTATGTCACCCTGTATGGTCTCCTGTTTGTATTATGTACGGCGCTGCGGAAACCTTGTGGCGCCTAACAAATAAATGATAATAATAATAATAATAATAATAATGATAATAAGTAATATGATTGACTCTATGTAAATCGATTATAATAATACTGTAGAAACCTATGGTTGTTCAAGTGTTCTAAAATCGTTCAAATCTTGCCAATGGGTCACAAAATAATGAATGGAAAGGTCAACATTCCAAACCCAAAGTAATTTGTGGACAGAGGATTACATGGGCCTCAGAAATGCACAGGGATTTTTATAATAGCTTAGGGCAGGGTTTCCCAAACCCAGTCCTCAGGGCTCCCCAACAGTGCAGGTTTTCCGGATCACATGTGACATAATTAAGACCACCTGTGGATCTATTACAATGTGTCAGTCAGTAATGAATACACCTGTGCTCCAGCAAGGAGATATGGAAAACCTGCACTGTTGGGGAGCCCTGAGGACTGGGTTTGGGAAACCCTGGCTTAGGGCCACAGGGGAAAACAGTTAACTCAATGCTAATTTACTTTAATGTAAAAAAAATTGCAACTCCTGGAGAAGCTCTAAAAACAGAAAGGAGCTGTAGATTTAAAATTGGTTGCTAAGACTTTTCAATTATTCTTCCAAATGCTTCTACATGACTTTCCCTAGTAAGTTTTTCACTCGGAGATGCCTTGATATTTGCATAAGCAAGTGCGGCTTTTAGACAAATGGGATTTTACATTAGCACAGATCTAGGTACGGCAAGGCAAAGGTCAAAGGTAAAATGAGTTCCTCTGCAGAAAAACCTGTTCATTAAGTATTTTCCCACAGGATTACCCTCTTGAACACCTTTGTGAAATTTCAAAATGAAACTCACTGAAAGAAAGAGCACATACCCACTGGCATGTGAATTATACATTTTATATGCATTTATAATGGAAATACAATAAATACAACACTATAAATCATTGTTCCAAGTGACTCCAGGAGGATTTGCATTTTACTTGTGATTTGTTGCGGTACCAGTTTTTTGGAACACTACTAGTTCTATTTCTGTGCATTTTCTATATTTCAATGCATTTAAAACTATACAATGTACGCTAAAATGCTTGTAAAAATGCAAGTACAATGGCATAAAAAATGTATCAATTTATCTGATAGGCATTTTTGCTAAAGTTAAAAAAAAACAAAAAAAAACACTCAAATGTCAGTGGGTATTCGGCTGTAAACAAATATAGAGTGTTTTTCATGGTTTTATTGCTAACACTGTCTTTGGCTGATTAAAAAACAACTCTAGGTTGATTCCCAAATGACCTATCATCGGCTTGAGTACTTGTCAATCATTCTAAATCCTACTTAACTCTCTCTCTACCCATCTCCATAAAATACCATGTTGTGCTGTTTTATTTTCTCCAGAAAGGTGACATTAGAGATGTCAAATGCTTTGTCTACCCGAAGAGGGATGTTAAAAGCAAGGTTGATCTAATTAAATTCTTAACAAGGCAGGACAACATTCATTTGTAATTAGAGCAGAGATCACGCCAGCCTGTCTGTGTTTGATTTCCTCTTCTAATTTAACTCAACTTATCATCATTGGTATATATTAAAATAAAGACAAGATCAGAAGCTAGATTTTATACTTCCAAAAACATCTACTTTTTTTTTTTATTTCCTACCAGCATGTTCAACGCTATAAAAAATAAAAAATATTGCTTTCTGCAACAATGCTTCCCACGAGACAGCTCTAGGTAGTCTTGCAGCCAAATGGAAAGATTATAAGACACTCTGACTATAAGTAGTATGTGCTGTATTGTGCCAGTGGGAGCTTAATGTGGAAAAAATTAGCTGAAAATAATAAAATAATCATATTATTTTATAAAAAAAAAAAATTGTCCTGCTGTAACTGCAGATGTGAAACAAAATTGAAATATAATTTCAATGTATACAGAGGTGTAAATGAGGAAAAAATAGACAATAAGTACAGACCAATAGGATAATAGGGATATGCTAAAACGCTTCTGCTTTTTATGCCTCTGTTATCATATGATAGTCTGTATAATATATGGATAAAAAAAAAGAAATAACACGTAAATTCCAGCAGCAGCTGAATAATACAACAAAAACATTTAGAATGCAATATTCTACCCATTCCTGCTAGATTATTGTTACGATCTATGAATCAAGCTGACTCTATTAACACCATCCACTATGTGAGTAATTTACTACCCTCTCTTTCAGCATCCACGTCAAATGTAAGAAATTTGTTTATTAAGTTTCATACATTTGATGCAAATCTCTTCAGCAGATGGGATTACACCAGCCCAGACCTGGCAGTTTATTTGATGCAAGGAAACAAGGAAGATGATAGCTAGACATGCAGAAATTGATCGGTCCATTAAAATGCAAGCACTAAGTAACTCCTTCCTTACTGTTGTGCTACAGTAAACCTGTTCATAAATTTTATATGCGGTAGATAACCAGGGATAAATGTTTGATTTTCATGGGGTTTAAATAACAAATTCAACAATAAACATAATAGATGCATAAGATGATATGCAGTACACCCATATAACATATAAATAGCTAATAAACATAGAATTTCTACACTCTATAAAGACTCCATGGCAGACTGAGGCAGTAGAAAATAGTAGTGCCTAAATTATAGATGGACTCCACCTTACAAAAAACTAAATCAGTGGTGGTGGGTTAAAAAAAAAAAGTTCAAATTTACCAATTATGTGATAATTAGGGATCATTTTAATCACATAATAATTCAATTGGCTTTATTTTTTTATTTTTCACCCCAATGGGCTTTATATTTTTTTTCATTTGGTTTATATTTTTCCCAATACATTCTTTTATTATGTTATAGCTGTACACCTTGTCTATAGAATAGGTTTCGACAGGTAGTCTTGGATACTTGGCGTTTTTTGTCAAGGGGTGTGTGATATCTGGGTATTATAGAACCCTGGCAAACAAAAGAATTGCGGGAGTAGCGCTCACGGATTTTAAGCAGGAACGTATCAGCGTGAAAGCTGGGATACCCTGTCCTGTATTGTAGTGGTAGGAGGTGATTGTTTTAAAGATTGTGTAGAAAGATGCCTCTATAGTACATCTGAGATGTCACGGGTGCGTATTATTTGAAGTGACGAAAATAGCGGAAAAAGGCGCAAATTGTATTATACGTCGATAGTTACTTTGGGGTGTTACAATATTTTATGTTATATGGATAGTTCAAGTTGCTTTCTCTTGTAGTTTAAGTATACTAGGTAATCCATTGATACACTCCAATCTGTAAGTTTTGTAGAAACACGCCTTTGACAGTTGTTTAGTGGGTACGGCTTCGGAGACACTTAAATTATGAGCGGATCATGGACAATGGTTCCCCGGTAAAATCATTATTAGCAATTCTGGCTGGGTGCTACCAGATCAGCAAGACGAATTTACCAATCATTATACGATTGAAAACAGCATTTCCATTCAGTAGACAGGGGGATACTCACACAAATCACTAACACACAAGTCTATGACAGGGAACATATGGATTTTATTGTTTTTGTCGTCTTTTTGTGAGCTGCTCCCAGACTGAAGCTAGACCTCGGTTTGGTATGGATAATGTTAAATGCATGCCTTGTAATAATGTTGGAATGCTGTGTAGATATAACATAGGTATGGTGTTAGTCTGATGTGTATGTGATTGTGTAGTCTAATAAGATTGTATTGGCAGTAACTTAGGCCATTGCTAGCACATGTATTAAGATGGCTGACACTGTGTTTGAATCCTGTAATGCTGTACAATTCTTGGAATTCCTGTTGTGTTTGGGATAGATTGTTGGATTAAATTAAGGCATTTGTGTTATACGTGGTTCTGTGTTGGTTAAGTTTTGGTCATGGATGCATGGAGGGTGATTGGATGGTTCAGGAAGTGGTCAGATTGTTAAATATAACGTTTTGTTAGACTGTTGGTTTAAAGGGAAAGTAGAGGAAATAGATCTAGTATGTGGTTAAAATACTATGTGTTAAAATGGTTGTTGGACTTTGAATGAGATATGTGAAATGAATAGATTGTGTCTGTTGGGTCTCCCTCCCCCCAGGTCATATGGGTCTTCCCCCTCCTCCCCCTGCAACACACACAATACATTCACACACATACACTTACACACACACAATGACTTATATATTTATATTACAGGCAATAAGTGTAATATATGGCACCAAATTACTTTGTGTAATATATTGTTACACCATATACTGTTTAATAATATAATACAACGCACTTTAAATTAAGTTATATCTTGCTGTGGTTATTCTTGAAGATATGAGCATAAGCTATTATACGAATATTGGTCCTGTGGATTTAAGGGAATATAAGAATTATATTTCTTAGGTAAATTAATAAGTACCTTTGCAAGGAGTTGGTTGACTGTAATAGTCATATATAATGGTATTAAATGGTCATCCATACATTTGCCAGAATATTAAGGAGATTAAAACCCCTCAAAGGAGGAAATCCTTTTACAAGGACCGAATGGACCATACCAAAGTCTCTCTGGTGTCTAGAAGACCTCCATGGTGGTCCAGTGAATGAGAGGATGGAGGAGAGCACCAGCCAAGAAAACAAGGTGGAAGAGCCCCTAATGCAATACAGGACTAATGTCTGAACTGGAGGTGCCAGCCTAATGCCTAATTCAACTGGTATCCACAGACTTAAGGCCTGGTTGACCTGGTGGCACAGACCTAAAGCCTAATGTGCTGGTGGCACATGTCTAAAACCTAACAGCCGAATTTAAGCTGGTGCTCATTAACCTAACTTCCATTTTTAAGCTGGTGTTCCCAGGCGTAATTTCAAAGTTGATTACCAAAGGCCTTACCTTAGTCCAGCAGCTTTTGTTGGCAGCAGGTGGAAAAGGCTTGTTTGCCTTCCCCCTGCAGCTGTTTCATCTCTTGCATCCAGGGACACCGAGAGGGAGGTGGGGTGGGTACATATTACCCCGTACAGTCTTGTAAAAAAAAAAATTATAGTGATTAAAAAAATAAAAATGAAAAAAATTCCCCAGTGAGTGGCGCACACCCGCCCACAATTTTTTTTAGGGGAGGGACAGTATGTGACATCACACACTGTCCCAGCAGCCGACAGAGCAAGGAGGAGGAGCTCCAGGTCTGCCTGCACACTGAGACACTGAGTTCCAGTTCAGCTAAGGTAAGTATGCTGGGCTGGGGGGGGTATGATGTGTCTGGGGGTTATGATGTGTCTCGGGGCACATGATGTGTCTGGGGGCTTATGGTGTGACAGGAAGAATGATGTTTTGGGGGGTTTGTAATGTGGTTGTATGATGTGACGGATAGTATGATGTGTCTGGGGGGTATGATGTGTCTCGGGGCGCATGATGTGTCTGGAGGCTTATGGTGTGACAGGAAGAATGATGTTTTGGGGGGTTTGTAATGTGGTTGTATGATGTGACGGGTAGTATGATGTGTCTGGGGGGTATGATGTGTCTCGGGGCGCATGATGTGTCTGGGGGCTTATGGTGTGACAATACCCTCAAATTAAAGCTGAAAGTCTACAGTTAAAGCACATCTTGTTAGTTTCATTTCAAATCCATTATGGTTGTGTATAGAGCCCAAAATATGAGAATTGTGTGTTGATGTCACAATATTTATGGACTTGACTGTATATATATATATATATATATATATATATATATATATATTATAATTTTTTGTATTGTGTGACATGGGGAAGATTCAATTAGTTTTCTCAGAAACGTCCACGAGACACTTTGCAGCGGAGATTCCTACTGTAATTGCGCAGTGAAATGTCCATATGCCACATCGCCGGCAATTGAATCTCTCCAATATTGTTACTTTATGGATAAATTAGTTTGGAGTTTAAAATTTTATATAATTTTTTCTTATCCTTATTGAATTTATGTTTAAGGGTTTTTGGGTGCCTATTAATTTTTATTGTGTATTTAACTTTGTATGGGGTTGCAGAGTCCCTAGAGGCAGCCATTTCTCTTATACAGCTACAACTTTTTTTCATTATATGACTATTTCCAAATAGATATCTATGATTATATTTATTCCACCTATTTTGTTTGTTATATAATTATATATTGCGTAATCTGTGTTGTTTACTTTGTTCACTAAATATTTTCCATATTTGCTGTACATTTTCTAAACAGGTCCCAACATTCCAGGATCCAGACAAGAATCCAGTACCAGGCTGTGAAATCTGCAGTAACATGTAGGTGACAGCAACACCATTTTAATACATAATTGGGGGAATTCAATTGCCGGCAATGTGGTGCGCCGACATCGCACCGCACATATTGCCTTCAATTACGGCACAGATTTCTGACAAAAACTCAAAGTGTCTCACAGACATTTCGGAGACACTTTGTGGCTAATTGAATTCCCTCATAATGTCATGTGTAAAGAGGGGCAGCCAAAGCCCATGTTGGCCACACCCCCACACTATGTGTCCATGCTTCCCTTCTCCTACTATGTGTGAAGGGGGCCCAAAAAGTGTCTGTAACCGGGCCTCAAATTCCTCTTGGTGGCTCTGCTGGCATCTTCTAGTCTTACGTGCAACATCTTATTTTCTTTTCCGAGGTTTTCTAGTCTTGAGCACAACATCTTCTCTGGAGCTCCTCTTTTCTTAAATGATGGTGCAACAAGTGGATGGGCTCACTGTGCAAATTCAAAATGCCCGCAGCAAGCTTTGGTTGGCTTGTTGTGATGGCCTCTGAATAGACCAAAGTCAATCTTCTCAGATTTGTTTGGAACAGGGGGCCAGAGAGAGTTACCACTTGCGGAAGTTTTCTGTCCATTCATGAAGTGCTTCTTCACAGTAACACAAGGAAAATGTTTGTAAAATATTTTCACTAATGCAAGAGCATTCTAGCTACCTATATACTATCCAATAAGCATTTTTATTGTAACTTGTGGTACTTAATGTCGGTCAGTTCCAATTATTATTAAAATTATTATTGTGAGACTCCTGATCTGCTCTGAAAAGAGCAAAGTGGAAGCCTCCTATGAGCTGCACATACTCAGAAGAGGCTCCTGCTCTGCTCTTTTCAGAGAGGGGACTGGGAGGCAAAAATGTTATAACCAGGTCCTCCCCCAAATTTTGCTATGGGGCCCACTATGCACAGTTCTGCCCATGGCCTGCTTTATACCATGCCTGTGTTTTATCCTATATCTACTGGTGCTTCTGTAGACAGCTCATGTCTAGCCTGGTGAACTTGGGAGTTGCAAATTGGGGATAACTTATTGCAAAGCCCATCACCTCCTTGTGGAGGTCCCTAGTTAAAAACAGTTGCCATTAGATTTTATTACTCAGGTAGGCTAGTATAAATCACTAGCAGTACAGGGGATCCATGATACCTTCCAAGTCTGTGACATAACTCATCTATATTCCATATAGAGACCATTATAGTTAAGCATATACAATCAGAGGAACATTCTAATTAACACTAAACAATGCAGGGGATATTTTATTGACCAATATAAGCTATAGAAAACACATTAGTGACCACTAATCATTATATATATCATTCTAGTGACCAAAGGAGCATATTAGTGACCACTAACCATGTGGTTATATAGACCCATTAATAACTCCAGTTACTCTACTCTTCTTGCTCTCACAGCAAGGTCTTCTGTTTGAAGTGCTTTGAAGCTTCATATCCACTAGACCTCTCCCAGCACTCGAAATGGTGGATATGTGGTGGTTGAGACGGATGGGATTTCCTTCCCTTACCTTGTCCTCCAGACACCAGTCAGGTTCTTTTCTATTCAGATATCCGGTGGTCAGGAGATAAATACTTCAATGAAAGGGACAAGGATTGGTCTTACAACTTGGGTTTATTAAGATTGCGGTAAGGATAATTTTGGTAAGCCACCGCGCCACTGACCCCTTCAGCTCAATGGTAATGACAAATATTCGTTTGATCAGCATAGAGCACAATAGCATTTAACATATAATATACACCTGGTGAGTATAAGGCACAATAGCGATAACATCTTCAATATCAATAAATCAATTTTTAGGTAAATCACTTAACATTAACATTCATCTAAAACATTTGGTGCACCAATATTATTCCTGGTAACGTTACCATATTTTACACTCAGTCCTGGGTTGAACTGTGCACAGGAATTTTGTAGTGTTTAAATATCTTGCAGAGGTTTCCAGAAGGGTTAATAATCCCGATTAAGGGCTAGATTTAATATCAGGCGTGATGCATGGCGGCTTGAAGCCGCCGTGCATCGCGGCGGTTTTCCGGCGGGTTTGCATTGCAAACAGCCGGATTTACTAATGGGCGCATATCAGCTTCAATTTGAAGCCGCCGGCGATGTCACGGCGGGATGTAATGCTCAAAGCCGCCGGCGGCTTTGAATAGAACATGGCGCTTTTGCTTTAAATGACGGCGCTTTTGTGTAAAGGCGGTTTTTTGGAAAATTACACCTGTCTCCTGGCCTGTTACTATTGGCTATTTTCAAACTCAGGAGATTTGACATCACAAGCCCTATATAAACCACTGGCCTGACACTTTTTTCTCTGATAGGGTTTAGAGGAGTTTTGTGAGAGGAGTTTGGAGGATAGTGGTTTGCTGAGAGTTGGTTAGAGTTGGAGTTTGGTGGATTGGTGGAGCGATATCTGTTTGAAGTGTGAGTAGTCCTGTGGTTTTTTCCTGTTTTGTACATTTATTTTCTCATTTATTTTCTGTCTTGTATTTTTTGTATTTGACTTGTCCTTTGTCTGTGTTACTTGTGTGTGACTGTGTGAAGAGTGTGTCTGTAGGTAGTGTAGTTTGTTCTTTGTGTTTGTAAGTCCTTCAGTGTTTTGTGTTTTTCTGTCTTCTGGGTAAAAATGTACAGAGATAGGAGGGGAGAACAGGCTGAGGAGAGGGAGATGGAGGTTGAGGGGTCAGAGGAGGGAGAGGGAGAGGTTGAGGAGACAGGACAGGGCAGGAAGACCAAGACAGGGAGGAATGTGCGCTTCTCACATGATGAGAATTGTGTGTTGGTGCACAACATCATTCCCTGCTACGAGGTCATCCTAGGGAACCTGGCAGCCCGGACTCCTCTAAGGCGGCGTCACCAACTGAGGGAGAGTCTCTGATGCCGTGAACGCGGTGGGCCCACTGAAGTGGACAGTGGCACACTGCCGCAAGCGCTTCTCTGATATTAAGAGGAGGCTTAAAGAGAAGATGGCCCAGGAAAGGAGGTCGACAAGGCGCACGGGTGGTGGCCCCCCACTTCGTATGGAGTACACCACGTACGAGGAGGAGCTAAGCCAGATAATGCCGGCTGAAATTGTAGAGGGCATAAATGTCCAGGACACCGACTCGCCCTCTTTTGGCCAAGTAGTTGGTGAGTTATTTGTTTTTTTTACCCTAACAGTATTTTAACTGCTTTTCTCTTTTTAAAACTGCTTTTCTCTTTTTAAAACTGCTTTTCTCTTTGCAAAACTGCTTTTCTCTTTGCAAAACTGTTTTTCTCTTTGCAAAACTGCTTTTCTCTTTTTAAAACTGCTTTTCTCTTTGCAAAACTGCTTTTCTCTTTGCAAACGTTTTGTCTTAAATTTTTTTTTTTGTTTTTGTTTTTCAAAGTGTATTTTTGCCTCTAATAGTTTGTAAAGGTTTTTTTTTCTCATAGAAAAAAAAAAAAAATTGCAAACACATTTATGCAATAAACAGTATATTTGGAAATTGTTTTTTTCTGGAAATACATTGTATGCTTTTTCTAATACATCCAGAATCGCCAGGACCGCAGTTCAGTCCCAGTGCCAGACCTACACCTCCACCTTCAGCGAGAGATTCGGGCACAGACGAGCAAGCAGGTGCGTTATTTCTGTTTAGGAGAGAAATAATGGAGTTAATTGATTTTCTGTACAAATGTTGCTGTCAATTTTTTTTTTTTTTTTAATTGTTTGCAATGAGAAGTTAGGGCTACATTTTACTAAACTGATATGTTGCCTATAGTAACCCATCAGAATATACCTTTACTTTATTTATTGCATTCAACAAAATGACAGCTAAAATCTGATTGGTTGCTATAGGCAACATCTCCACTTTTTATAGCATGCAGTTTAGTCAAAATAACCCAGCATGTACTACACAGTCCAAATGATAATGGGTATTAAAAGGATAATAAGTGCATCCGTAAGCAGGTAGCATAGGACTAGAAATCAGGAATGCAAACATTGTGAAAGAATCTGTAGTTGCTAAAGAATATTCTTTCCTATCCAGTGTTCAGAATGCAATATACAAACATATTATATACTATATACTTACCCTCAGTTTTCATACACAGGGCCCTCTTCATACCAGCCACCTCAGACGGAGTCCCTGGAAATGTCCCCTGAGCCAGAGGATCAAACGACCATCACCCTGGTAACAGTGGATGCCCCTGTGTCTGGCCTCCAGGAAGTTTCACCTGGCCCTGCTGAACCATCACACCACCAACCTGCACCTGAAAGTATGGACCCAGCCAGAGAAATGGCGCTGTCTATTGGCGCATTCCAGCAGCAACAGACATTGTTCATGGACAGGCAAACTCGCCACATGTCCCAAATTGCGGCCCAGTTGAGGCAGATACACCGCTCCAATAGTCAACTCCCTGCTGGAATCAACCGTCTGGCAACAGCTTTAGAACAGACCAATGTGCAGCTGGCCCAAATGACTGGGGCTGTGGAGGCCTTACATTCCACAGTACGTGAGGGGAATGCCAATGTGACCCGGCTGGCAGGGCAACTACATTCAGAAATTGTAGCCCGTTTACCGGCACCTATGTCTTCAGCCACCACCAGTGCCGCTAGTACGCCTACCACATCTCTACAGAGTACTCCTCCAAGGAGAGGTGCTCACACCAGGGGTGGGCGAGGGAGGGGAGAGAGTGGCACCAAGCATAGCGATATGCCTGCAAAAAGGCATCGCTAGCACAATGTTTCTTATTGATTAATGTTTTGTCAAGTTTCTATAACCATTATACGTTATTATTTATTGTGTTCTGCAATAAATGCAGTTAAATTTCTATTGTGTCAGTCTTTCTTTTCTGCACATTAAACAAGAGTATACTGATTTTTTAACAACTATGCACTAATTTCACTTAAACATTGACCTCTGACTGTCACATTCCAGGGATGTTCATATTTACCACATGAGGAGTACACACTATCCTGTTTTTAAAGGTTCCAATTTACAAAACATTTAAAATAAAATACTAAAATTGCACTCACATAAAACACATTTTGGAGCAAAAAATGTTTTTCATACTATGTACTTACACGTAAAGTAGTTTGCAATTAGACGGTCTCTAATCTCCCTTCCGCCCTCTGTGCTCTGCACATCACCAGATGGGACACGTACCCCTTCTTCTTCACTGTCTACTGCAATAATCGGTGGGGTAAGTTGATGTAAAGCCAGGTTATGCAGCAGACAGCAAGCCAGGACAATCTCAGATACCTTTTCAGGTGCATACATAAGCACCCCACCAGATTTATCAAGGCACCTGAACCTGGTTTTCAAGAGTCCAAACGTACGTTCTATGACACCTCTAGTGCTTATGTGTGCCTCATTGTATTGGTGCTGTGCAGGAGTCTGAGGATGCAGCAGAGGAGTCATGAGCCAGGAGCGACACCCATATCCTGAATCTCCTGCAATAAAAGTAAAATGTTAGCTACCATTTACTTTGAGCATGTTGTACAGCAGTTAGCATATGTGAGTCCATTTGAGCAAGGATAAGGGATATATAAAACATGCAAAGTACATACCCAAAAGCCATCCCTCCGGCATTTCACCACTTTCAAATTTGACATAAAGGGTAGACTGTCTCAGGATAAAGGCATCATGACATGACCCAGGATAGCCTGCAACAACACTCAATATACGCTGGTTAGCATCGCACACAACCTGCACATTCAGGGAGTGGTATTGATGGCGATTAACAAAAACCTCTGCCCTGTGGTGAGGTGGTCTCATGGCAATATGAGTGCAATCTATTGCACCCATTACATTAGGGATACCTGCGACCCTATAGAAAGCTCCCTTGAGCTCATGCCACTGTGACTCCTGGCTGGGGAAGCTGATATAGCTAGGGCACACTCTTTTAAGGGCACCTAAAACCTGTCCAAAATGCCTTGAAAATGTCGGCTGCGTTATGCCAATCACTCTGGAGGACACAGATTGAAAGGAACCTGTTGCCAAAAAGTGAACTGCACACAGTAGTTTGTGTAGTCCTGACACTGCATTACAGCGGCTGGTTGTAGGCTCCAAATCATCCTTCACTTGCTCATACAGTGCCATGAGGTTAGTACAATTGAGGCAAAACATTTGTACTACCTCCACATCAGCCAAAGACTCCAGATTCAAACGCACTGGAAATGCACGTGGAGTGCGGGGTCTTTGCAGGCTCCGCGGAACAGATGCCAACTGCTGTTCATCCTCCTCCTCCTGGCGCCTTTCTGCCTCCATCAGGTAAAAAGCTGCAAACATACACTGGCAAGAATGCACCACATTACCTGCAAAAGCCATTCTCCAACAACCCCACACCTGCCAAATAATGAGGGGCCCTTTTTGTAAGCATCATGATTAATTGCTGGGCAATAGACGGTGATTGTCTGTGATTGCTTCTGGCAGAAAAACCATTTTTCACATGTGGAATGCATTAGCATTAAAATAAGGGTTAACTATGTAATGCAACAATTCCCATCCTAGTTTCTTTGAGGCAACAGTATTCTAGTGGTTTTTTGGAAAGTACAAAACAACTAGGAAAGGAAAGGTGAAATGAGATTTTACTATGCAATCATACTGGGTGAAAAAATAATGGAAAAAAAAAAAAACAGTAGCCTGAAATTTCATGACACTTTGCCCATTTTCTATACACAGTCCTAATGGGTCATTAAACATGAAATAAGCCTTTCTCTTATGGTCTGATTGGCAAAATACCTGAAACAGCACACTGTTTGAACCATCACGCCGCTCACAAGCAGCGCTTTCATTTTGGTCTTTTGTATGGCGGTTTTCCGGCGGCTTTATAAACCCCCTAATAGTAAATCCGGCTGTTTGTATGTTGAACATTGTTGAAACCGTCATGGCGCTTTACACAGAGGCGGGTTTGAAAACATCTTTTCTGGTCGTTTGGACGGCGGGTTTAGCCTTAGTAAATCCGGCGATGGCTAAACCGCCGCCAAACCGCCGAAAGTCAGCGGGTTTACAAACAGGCCTGATAGTAAATCTAGCCCTAAGTCTCTGTACTTTCTCTCTAAAAGGTAGATGTTAAACTGTAGGCAGTGTTAGAAATTATAACAAAACACAGGACTGTTGCTCAATTAAGTCACAAGATGGCACTGTTCTCTCATTACTCTTCCCTCTGATGCTGGGGTGTGTGCAGTACACTGCAGGCTAGGATTTTACCTTGAAAAGGTTCTGCAGTTCGTGGAAACTGTGTTGGACGCCCCACTGTGTGTCCCCAGCCGTTCTCCAGCCGAGTGTGCTGGCAATGTCACCAATTCCAGCAGCAGATCAGTCTCTTATGTCAGCTTCCCCTTCCTTGTTGCTATATCACACACTCCTCCTTCCTGCACATCCTCCTGGGTACGTCCTTTCAGTTCAACTGTCAACTGTCATTCCCACTGTGTCTTCCTCAGCCTCTAGTAACCCCTTGTAGCCCTGCATTTTAAAAGCGTTTATGCACTTCCTCTGTGCTGTTCAACAGGGTTTTGGGGCACCACAGATAACACCAGCAAACCATAAATCAGAGTGCTGAAAAATAGAGGTAATGCCCCATAAAAACATAGGAAGAAGGCATTACTGCTCCCCATAGCAAAACTTGGGTAGGGGCCAACGGTGTGGAACAGAGAGTGGGCCTCATCAGGCAATGTGTGGCAGACGCATGTGCCCAATGAGCATGTGCTGCTCATAAGAGGACTCTGCTGTTCTCTTTTTTACAGTATAGAAGGGTCATTGACGAGTTCTGCAGAAGCCAGCGGATGTGCGGAAGGCTCACTTTAGTGCTTCATAGGGGCAGCACCCTCTGCACCAATGGTAGTTCCTGCACCCTTGTAGAGGCAGCACCCTCTGCACCCATGGTAGTTACATATAGTATAACAAAGACAGGGACTGACAGACATTGATAAGGAATAAGTGACACAAAATGGCCTCTTCTCCTTAGAGTGGTTACCAGACAGAAACTGACCTTCCTGGGCCTTATTCTAATGCCTAATTTAATTTAACGGAAATGGATTTCTTTTACTAACTGGAGCCAAAAGAGGCAAGTTATCTTTAGCACTTGTTACCCATTGATCCCCATGCTCCTTCTGTAAAGGAACTTCCTATTTCCTAAAAAAAAAAAAAACACCTATAAATAGATCCCATAAAGTCACAATCATAGTAAGAGCATGAGGAACATCAGGGAATAGCAGCTAATGACAACTTACAATCACTATGACCATTTAGTAAAATTTACATGGCATTAAGAAGGTGGGTATGAGAAAAGGGAGCCAAGGAAGGTCAGTCTACCAAAAGTTATAAAGTTACAGTACATTCCGAAGTCAGAACATGCTGATAATACAAATATAATCTACAATAAAGTAAATGGAAATGACATGTATTAGAAAAAAATAGTGGGGCAATAATCAATCATTCAAACTAGTATTCAATAAGATCATATAAAGTCAAAATGCACATCTGTCACAATTCTAAATGGTCAAAAGAGTTTTATTGTTATTTTAAGTACATTTTGGAGCAATCTAGCTCTCTCTAAGCGCATGGCCATCTTTTCCATTGGGCACGATGGGCAGCTGCCCGGGGGCCCAATGGGCAAGGGGGCCCCATAGGCACGGCTCTTAATGAGAATAAATAATCCTGCAAAAGAAAAAAACCTGCAAAAAAAACCTTCAAGGGTCACTGAGCAAGTACATCTATCTATCTCTATTTCTATATATCTATATCTATATCTGTATCTGTATACATCTATATATCTATATCTATATCTAGGGGCCCCAGTGCACTGCTTTGCCCGGGGGCCCATAATGTTGTTAAGATGGCCCTGTCTAAGCGTTATACTACTTTCACATTGCCGCCCCTGCAATTTTCTCTGTTTTTCAAGCTGGGTTTTTGCCATGTCCCATAGCATCGCAGCTGCACCTTGACCCCAGTAAATTCCTGGGTAGGTGGTCTGCCCTGGTCTCCCTAGCAACATCACAAGAGGAGCTCTGATTGGCTCCTATTGTGATCATGATTTTTTTTTTTACTTTTCAATGGTGTTCGGTGAGACCCAGGACTGACACAGGAATAACCCTGCAAAAGTCCTGGGTCTTATTCCAGGGTCATTAGACCCGTTGCACTGACCCCCTTTCACACTGACCCTTGACCCGAGTCGTCGGAGCTCACCCCTGCAAAAACCCAGGTTTTTTTAGGTAGTGTGAATGGGGTATAAGTGGTACCAGTCTCACCATTGTGTTCTAAAATCTCCTATAAAGGTAAAGAAAAATTAAACAAAAAGCTTTGAAATAGTCATACATGATATACCAAATTGAAGCAATTGTAAAATAAACATATTTGGAATGACATCTATACAAATAATACAGTAAACTTGTACATTAATCTCATACACCAAAACAACAGTTGTGGGAGGCCACTTGATAGGGCACTTTTCTGAAACAATAAAAAACACACACTCTGCACTTTTCCACTTTTGTCAATAAATTGAAAATTAAAGGTCTGAATTTTTCCTGTAGTTGACGCCTTTTTTAACTTGAAAATTAGTATGGTAAAGGCATAAGCCACCGGGCAATTGATTATGAAGGGGTTAAATATAAATAAATATAAGTAAAAGTTTGTGTATTTGAAAAACATATATTTATTCATCGGTGAAATGCTTTCCAGCGAAATTCGAGCACATTTCTTTGTATATATATATGATCTCGAGTCCATTGTCACCATTTATTTTTAGAATAGTATAGAATAGTATAGAAAGTTACATAATACCATGGCCTTGGGCTTTAACATTTCATACATACAGTAGCCATGTGTCATGTTGTTTGAGCGGTTCCATATGAGTAAAAGGGATATTAAACAAAAATGATCTCTACGTAGAGGGCCTTGGACAGTTTACAGCCACCAGAAAGCTATTGTATATAACACTGGAAGTATTTCAGGAATATGAACATCTCCACAAAGAATAAAGGAGAATTCAAGAAGAATGTATAAGAAAGTGTCAAGGCTTCTTTAAGAGATTAGTGGTCCCTTACTTGGCTTGTGTCAGTAAATACCCTAAAATTTGGAAAAATATTTTTTCTTCATTTCAGACTCCTGTATAGCCAACAATAAAATACATAACCATCTTTGATCACATAAAGAAAAAGCTTTTTCTTTGGAGCAAATGTCAAAATATGGCTCGCCCTGAAATTTCGGGGATGCATCACATTGCGCTGCACTATCCTTGCCTTCTTCATTTTATTACAATGGCATTGCTGTGAGGTGTGAGGTGAATGGCGTGATTGACACACCAGGTAACATCTGCTTAATTGAGCTTTAAAATATGGAAGTAGGCCAGTGGTTCCCAAACTGTGCACCGTGGCTCCCTGGGGTGCCATGTCGATCTCACAGGGGTGCCTGGGCCTGTGGTAAGCAAGGCCAGGGGACTAATTGATAATTATAGAGACCCTAATGGTGCCTCGAACTGAGAAAGTTTGGGATCCACTGGAGTAGGCAAAGTATTAGTGCAGTGTTTCCTAACTCCAGTCCACATGCACCCCCAACAGATCATATTTTGATTATTTCTGTCTGTGGAAATAGGTAGGAGAGTTACTGATACAGCCAAGTAAACTAACTCACCTGTGCATCATTAAAAAAATCCTGAAAACATGAGCTGTTGGGGGTGCGTGAGGACTGGAGTTATAAAACACTCTATTAAGTGTTGCGTAGACTTAAAACTTTTGATAGATTTACATCTTGTAAATTATTATTAATATTTTTTGCTGATAATTTCATAGAAATATTTACTTACACATAATATTCCTGCTGACACATTATTGGTGTATCGTGAACAGTATTAAAACAAGATGTAGAGAATTGGAGGAAAAGGTGAGCAAGTAAATTAAAATATTCATACCTCCTTATATTAGTCTCAGTTACACTGGGACATAGTGTAAGTGTCACTGCTTCCTGGTGTTGAACACCCATAAAATGGCATGGTCACATCTCATTGGGGTTGTGGATACGCCACCCAGGGTATTGTCTGGCACTTCACCCCCTTCTCTGAAAAGACCCTTGGATTGCCACTGATATATGAGGCACCATGGTGAGCAGGGACGTACCTCCCAAGCTCCTTGTAGTCGGGGCCATGGTGCTGACTGGTCGGATGTCATGACTGTACCCTCAAATCAGGACTCTCCCAGCGAGATAGAGAGGAGATAGGAATATGAGGTACATAGATTCACAACCATAGCTCTGGTCACTAGTATGCTGCATCATTAGTATGGGTAGTTTAGCAGTGTCGTCAATATGTCATATTTTTTACTGCTAAAAATGGTTAGGAATTTCTTGCATTTTTTTCTGAAAATGAATTTGACTCTGTCCTATTATTAAATATCTGATAAATTATTATTACTCGTATTAATGTTGGTAGGGAGAATATGCCATTTTAAGGTAGTATTTTATTTATGAAGTGGAACTGGGCAGGACGTTGTGCACCCTAGAAGGTGAAGTTGTTTATTAGTCCACTGAGTTCCAACAGCACTAAAGGAGACCTCTTCACAGTCATAATTACTAATATTTCCAGTTTAAAATTAGGAATGATGCAGTATTTAATATTTAAAAGCAGTATCTGAAAACAGACATAGGAATCACAAAAAGTAAATATCTTGCACCTAGCATGCACAATTTTAGGGGTATATTTACTAAGCGGCGGTTCATCGGAACCGCCAATATCGACAGTCAGAGGCTGATTTCAGAATCTGTCAGCTGAGATATCGCAGGGAGGTAGGTGTATTTATGAGGAAAAAAAGTAATAAATAGCACAATAAACAAAACTGTGTTCACTGTTATATGTTTAAAATTCATACACCAATATGTCCTTTACAGATGCTTATGTATTAATAAAGTTTAAGGGGTATATTCACAGAGTGGCTGATTCTTTGCACTTTGCCATCATTTTTTTAGCAAGCCAATTTTATGAAAGGCAAAACCTGATGGGTTTTGTCTTTAATAAAATTGCCATTTTAAAAAATTACAGCAAAGTGCAAAGAATCAGCCACTCAGTGAATATACCCCTTAAACTTTATTAATACATAAGCATCTGTAAAGGACATATTGGTGTATGAATTTTAAACATATAACAGTGAACACAGTTTTGTTTATTGTGCTATTTATTACTTTTTTTCCTCATAAATACACCTACCTCCCTGCGATATCTCAGCTGACAGATTCTGAAATCAGCCTCTGACTGTCGTCTGGGATTCCTGCTGAGATCCTGTCTGAGTAAATGTGTTAATATTGTCATGCTTGGCACAATAGAAGATAGCATTAGGCAACAGATTCGAATGAAATAGTGTGACCTATGATGCGCAGGGGATCATCTAAAATATACAATCACTTACCCAAGCATTAAAAAACAAGTTTTAAAAAGTTTTATTAGTTTGTTTAAGCATTACATTATCCTTTATACAACTACAGGATGTAGTCATTTTCTCTGCTGTTCTGTTTGCTGTGACTGCAATCTTCTGACATATTTTCAAACTCAAAATAATTTTTAATTAAATTAGTTATGTGAGTCTTACTTAAAATTAGAGTCCAACTCCTAGGGAGCAAAAATGCACCTTGCCGCATTGCACATGTGCAGTAAAATGCAGCTCCTTTTAGACGTAAGTGTAAACTTGCACTTGCACTGGAGAAGCGGATCAGGCGTGTGGAAATTAGTAAGGGTGTGCTCACAAGAGTAGCAGTGCACCTAGGTTAAAGGTATACAGGTGAAAGACATATGTGTGACAAAGTATAAAGGGTGATTTAGCTTACATGGTGAGGGTGGTTTGGGTGTATTTTCATTAACAGCTGACAGGCAGCGGCACCTGATGAGTCCTCCTCTCTAAGGCAAGGTACACATAGAAGAATTTTCCGACCGACCTGTTATATCAAACGATTGTACCTACAACTGAAGGTCCGATCAGTCTGGCGATTCATGCATACACACTAACCCGATTTACCTTCAGATCTGTGCTCTTCATCAGGTCCTTCATCTGGTCCTCTAGTCTTCAGAGAATGATAGCACAATATTCATTCATTCATTATTGTCACATTGTCACACTTATTGAAACTGGCTTGTTATAGCTATCTACATGTCCTACATGTCCATGTCGTTAGCTTCTGTGACTCTAAAACTAAACATTCTGTCTCAAAACAAACCAATGAATTATTCCTTCTACAGCACTCTCTACATTTATTTACCGGGACATCGGCTGAAAAAAACACGACTCTGTAAACTCTATGAAGATCATGAGCATGAGTGCATACACATTACATTATCGATTTGTGATTGGTCAGAAAATATTAAACAGTGCGACCAACCAAATGAAACAATGATTGACACTTTGGGATGACTTTAGACCATCTTGTCACTATACACACTCATACGATATCTGACCAAACGGTCGGATGCCGGCTGATTGGAAGTTTTTTGTGCAATTATCAAGTGTGTACCTACACTAAGGACGAGGTGGGAGTGCCATCTGTTAATCAAGCTAGAGGGAGGAGGGTTGCAAAGTATTAAACCTTGTATTATGCATGTGTGCAGTGCAACCAATGCCAGCTAGTTGGCTGGTGTCTAGACAGACGGACTGTGTCTAGTCAGTTAGGTCGCCTGGTGTCATCTTGATGAAACTTTACTGTGTTATTGTGATGTTAACAATAAAAGCTCAGTTTTTTCAAGAAAAAAGCTGCTTCCGTCTGTCATCTGCTGGGTGTCACTATCACAATATAAATAATGTAGACACACAAGAAGTTGGGTGAAGCAAAGGCATTTCTTCCTAATTATAAAGTAGTTGCAGTGGTCCATCTATTTCTACACAGCAGTGCAAAAACAAAAACAAGATCCATTTTTTTCTTGGGGGGGGGAAACAAAATTATTGAAAGAAGATAAAGGTGTAGATGGGGCACATTGTTATAGGCATATCACACTACAATTTTGTATCACATCCGAGCTGGCAGCCTTAAGGTCTTGTCCTATACCTTTAATGGAATACATTTTAATTCTTGCAGTTTTGCACTTGCACAGCGGTGGGGAAGAACATTTATAGACACACTTTGTACTTTTGCGCACCCTCGGAATTGAAAACGAGGCAAAACATCATTGTTACATCATCGGATCTTGCGAGTTTTGGATTCTATAAGTACTGCCCTCCAGGGCGATTCAGCACCATTTCACAGAGGGACACAGAATGGGTAGCACAGTTCTTGGCAGTCTCTAGTGCAATTGGGCAGCGTCATATTTAGAAAAGAAAGAGGAGGGGTAGCAGTGTTCTTCAATATCTCCAGGGACATTCAGGAGAGCTCCATTGCTCCATTGCTAATTGTCATTGCTGAAATAGAAATAATAGGTCTGGCAGGCTTGGTCTTCTAAATCTGAAGTCACATTGTAGTGTTTTATATATGTAAAACACAAAAATGAGAGCTTCATTGCTAATTGTCATTGCTGAAATAGAAATAATAGGGCTGGCAATGTTGTTCTTAATCTGCAGTCACATTGTACTGTGTTTTTAAAATGGATTCACAGCAGTACATAGAAGAGCAAGAGCACCAAGCAGCTGCTAGCACCATTAATGATGATAGTAATCCCTCTAAGTCATCTGCTAAAGCCTATGGTAAAGTGCATAGTGTTTTTAAGTCAGGGAAACAAAAATGTAAATAAACACCTTTTACCTTGGTCACGAAAAAAAGACCTGTACTCCAGGCAAAGTTATCTGCAGAAAAAAATAATATTGCCAACATGTCATTCTACACACGCAGTGGCAAGGAAAGAATGAGGCCTTCGCCTTTCTCTATGAGTGTTAGTTCTGCAACTGTCACTGAGGCATCTTCTTCCAAGATCAGTCATGACCAAGCAAGACCTTGTCATTTGGACTCCAAAAGTGGTGTCCATATACTTTTAAGTGTAAAAGCCGAGCTGGAAGAAAACAGTAAGGCATTACAGGAAAATGTATGTTCTGATTTAGAAATGACAAAAATCCCTGAGGAGAGTCTATCCACGAGTGCTATGTGTAATCCTAACCTGTCTGATAGTGTACCCATAAAGAAGATCCCTTTCAGCATTTCTGCAGATGTGTGCATGAACAGCCCAAGTGTAGCTGGTGATACACAAATTGAGGATGCCACTTTTGAATTGCAACTGGATGAGGGGGATATTTGTGTAGCTGACAAGGGCGCTAATGAGGATGTTGATGAGGTTGATGTTGTTTGTGTAAGTCCTGCACCAGTGGAAGCAGTTCTTGCACGTGATAAGAAGAAGGCAATAGTCATGCCTGGGCATAAGACCAATAAATCCACCTCTTATGTGTGAAATTATTTTTACCCAATTCAGTCTATCATCAGCTAGGCCCCATAACACCGTCCTCATCAATATCCTCAGTAGCGATCGGAGTCCTGCATCCAAGTTGCTAAGGCTAGATGACTCCTCTACTGTCCTGGATTCTTCAAAAGAATTCTTGAGCGTTAGTCCCACTGCTGCTGCTGCTGGGGGTGAATCTTTATCCCAGGAGCAGACCAAGAAGAAGACTACAATTGACTGTTAAACAATCTGCGTCCAATATCCATTATTAATGCAGCTGGCTTTAGATAATTACTTGAGGTCTTGTATCCCTGTTACCAAATTCCATCATGGCACCATTTTACTAGAAAAGCTATTCCTAACCTCTACTAGAAGGTTCGTAAAAATGTAACTATTGGGTTACAAAATGACATTCTACCCATGTGCACTTAACCACAGATATGTGGACAAGCGGAAGTGGGCAAAACTAAAGATTATATGACTGTGACAGCCCACTGGGTTGATGATTTGCCTTCACCAGCAGGAACAGAAGCAGCATGTACCTGAGTACGTCACATTTTTCAGAGGCAAGCTACTCTGTGTATCACCGGCTTCACTAAAAGGCATACAGCTGACAATCTATTACAAAAACTAAGGAATGTTATTGATACATGGCTTATCCCGCTTGGACTCTCCTCAGGATATGTAATTTCTGATAATGCCACCAATATTGTCAGAGCATTACATCTGGGTGAATTCCATTACATTCCATGTTTTGCTCACCCAATAAACTTGGTGGTGCAGAGCTTTTTTAAAAATGACAGGGACGTTCAGGAGATGCTGTCTGTGGCCCGTAAAATATCTGGACATTTCCAACAATTGGCAACAGCATGTAGGGGATTGCAACAGTTACAAGAGCAATTTAATTTGCTCTGCCACCAACTGAAGCAAGAGGTGGTGGCAAGGTGGAATTCCGCCCTGTATATGCTTCTGGATGGAGGAACAGCGAAAAGCCATCCACGCTTACTCCACAAGCTATGACATTGGGAAAGGAAGGGGGATGTATTTTACTCAAGCACAGTGGAGAATATTTTCCATGTTGTGAAAGATGCTGAAACCATTCGAAGTAGTCACCTGTGAAGTGAGTTCAGACACTGCTAGCTTGAGTCAAGTAATTCCCTTAATTAGACTTTTTCAAAAGCAGCATGAGAAACTGAAGGAGGAGATCAAACCCAGCAATTACGCTAAGTATGTCGGACTTGTAGATCAAGTACTTTATTCGCCAGAATCCAAGAGCTATCAAAATCTTGAAATCGGATCACTACATTTTGGCGACTGTGCTTGATCCTCGGTTTAAGAGCTATGTCTTCACTTTGCTTCCAACTGACGCAGATCTGAAGATATGCAAGGAGATCCTGGTGAGCAAGATGACAGCTCAAGTTATACTTGACAAGACGGAGTCTCCTCCTCCAGTTTCTCACTCAACTGCTGCAATGAAAAAACTTAGCTTTCCCAAGAGACCCAGGGATGATGCAGATGATTCAGCTCAACATTTTCACATCTGGTCTGGTCTAAAAGAATTTACCAAAAAACATGACACCTCTGCCATAACTCCACCTGATCCTACTATCAACATCCAAAGGATGGTGGAGGATTTTTTCATGACAGTATAGAAATAGACACATCAGACAGTCCCTTTACATACTGGGAGGAAAAAAGGGAATTTTGAGACCCATGTACCAACTCGCTTTGCACTGCCTAAGCTACCCACCCTCCAGTGTGTACACGGAAAGAGTTTTCAGCACAGCCAGGAACCTTGTCAGCGATCGGCATCGGAGGCTACTTCCTCAAAATGTGGAAAAGATGATGTTTATAAAAATGAACTTCAATTTCCACGAGGAAGGCCTTTCCTGCAAATTACATCGAAGTACTGAGACTTCTGTATTGGTGGATTTCAGCGGTGATAAATTAATAATGTGTGAGGATGATGTACAAACTGATGAGGATGAGGCTGAGGATGATGACAACAACATCTTGCCACAGTAGAGTTCATTAACAGCACTGTAACCTTTGGTGCCTTAAGCCCATTGTTAGCTTGTTTTGTGGGGGCCCAAACAAACCAAGCACATAAGCCTCAAAAGTGGCATTCCTTGTCGCTGAAGTGCTTGGTTGGTTAAAGTGTGCACGTCCTTTCTAAGATCCAACATTAGGGTGGGTGGGACGGCCCAAGGACAATTCCATCTTGCACCACTTTTCTTTTCAGCTACCATTGGGAGCCAATGTTACCTACATGTGCTATATACTGTTGTGTGCTTTGCAAAAATCTTAGACACCCATTGATGATGCAGATGACTCCTCACAACATTTTGACATCTGGGGGTAAATGTATCAAGCTGAGAGTTTTTCGGCGGGTTTGAAAAGTGTATGTGCTGCCTATAGCAACCAATCATATTCTATCTTTCATTTTATAAAATGTACTAAATAAATGATAGCTAGAATCTGATTGATTTTTCAAATCCATTGGAAAACTCTCAGCTTCATATATTTACCCCCTGGTCTTGTCTACTGTAAAAGAATTGACCAGAATTGGTGACACCTCTTCTGTAACTCCACCTGATCCTATTATCAACTATCAACATCCAAAGAATGGTGGAGGATTATTGTTAATTTTTTTGAACGTTATAAAGACAACAGTTTTAATAACAAAGAGCAACGTTGCTTGCAGAAGTAATGTAAGCATGGAGGTCTAAATAGACGTGTATATGTATTACCTCCCACTCTTCTGCTGTTTCATCATTATTGCACAAAGTGTTTGTAATCTGCACTTTACGTCAAAGGTACCTAACTATATTATAATTTTTTGTGAATTGGGGCTGATTCGAAGCTCAGTGATGAACTTGCTTTTTGCTGTGACTTACAATGGCTCTTTTTAGTGCATTGTCTGGCACCCTGGATTGGTCTGGGTCGGATAAAAGCATGCATCCGGGGGGGTCAGCGCTCGTCACCATGTATTAGCTGTAGAATTACCACAGTTTACCAAGGAACGCATGGAGTGATCAAATGAACCATAACTGATTTCATGATCGAAGGACAATTCCATCTTGCACCACATTTCTTTACTGACACTGCTGTGTGCCAATGTTTCCTACACTGCCGTGTGTTTGAGTTATTGCTCTGTCGCTATTATTTGGCGTCAATACACTCAAAGGTGTATTGAGGCTACCTGCCTATTTAATTTTTACCCATTTCATTCTAAAGGATCACTTGAGAGACAAGTCTTGTATCCACAGACCTGTGCCATTCCGTTATGTTGTAAAATCATAAAATATATTTTTGGCTTTATATTGGCTTGATATGGAAACACATAGTAAATCAAACATGGCTTCCTGCTATTTCCTGTGAAGAATAAAGATCCTGCATATTTCAATCCATACTGCCTGGCTTTGCTAATGTACCAAAAGCATTTCACATCTTGAAGTTATATAAAAGGGAATCTCCTGCTTGTTTGTAGTACCCACTTATATTCAGAAATGACAGAAAGGTCAGTTTATATTCTGTACCGCTCAAAATAATGATAGCGGATCACTGCATGACCACTGCAAAATATTAAAAGGCAATGTAGCTAGCAAGCAAAAGGCTACAAACCAGAGCGGAAAGCTATGTATCATTAAATTTCTTGAGTAAAATAGGACACTTTTAGGAATGTTTAGTATATATAGTGTTTTCTTTTGTTTTATTTTTTATTTTATCTGAAATACAAAATAACACCTTTATTGAACAAGTCTACATAGAACTTTCTATTCTTATGTCTGCATATAACAAAAGTAGTGTTAACTTAACTAAAAACAATTAGATTATGGTGAAGCCTAGAATGTACTCCTATATATTCCATTCATTAATTAATTTTCAGTACATTTCTTCATACCTCCTAACTGTCCCAATTTTGTTGGAACATCATGATTTGTGGGCCAACAAAGGGGTGGGGTTTAACAGTAGAATGGTGGAGTTTTGACCAAATATGTCCATTTGTGGGTGGCATATGGTTGAAATGCTGGTGGGGCTTATTTTCTCCCGCTTTCAGGATTTTAAATGTTGGAAGGTATGCTTCATTGTCCGTCCTGAAGTCATAAAGGGCCATAGTCAGCTGATAAAATCATAACTTGTCTATTAATTTTGTGGGCAGCACGGTGGCTTAGTGCATAGCACTTCTGCCTCACAGCACTGGGGTCATGAGCTCAATTCCCGACCATGCTCTCCCCGTGTTTGCGTGGGTTTCCTCCCACACTCCAAAAATATACTAGCAAGTTAATTGGCTGTTATCAAATTGACCCTAGTCTGTGTCTGTGTGTGTGGGAATTTATATTGTAAGCTCCAATGGGACGGGGACTGATGTGACTGACAGCGCTGCATAATTAGTGTCGCTATATAAATAAATGATGATTTATTACCGGGGTCAGGGGCTAATCCAAGATATTTTTACTGATAGATATAATAAACCTACAACTTTGAGGGTTGAAGTTAAAATGATTCAAATAACATTACATTACTTCCTGGCATACAGCAGGGCTCTTTTTTTACTAACTGAATGGTAATGAAATAAATACCTGTCCCATGGGTGTAACAAAAGGCGTACAACAATATGGGTGTAATAATAGGTGTGTAACAATATGGGTGTAATAATAGGTGTGTAACAATATGGGTGTAGTAATAGGGGTGTAACAATATGGGTGTAACAATAGTGGTGAAACAATATGGGTATAGTAATAGGGGTGTAACAATATGGGTGTAGTAATAGGGATGTTACAATATGGGTTTAACAATGGGGTGTAAGAATATGGGTGTAACAATAGGGTTGTAACAATATGGGTGTAATAATAGGGGTGTAATAATAGGGGTGAAACAATATGGGCATAACAATAGAGGTGTAACAATATGGGTGTAACAATATGGGTTTAATAATAAGGGTGTAATAATAGGGGTGAAACAATAGCAGTTGCAGGGATTTCAGTTCCTACTAGGCCTGGAGGTGAGGGGTCTATTCCCCCCCATGAGGCCACTGGTCTGGTCTCAGAATAGCACAGTTGAGGCCACTTCTCATGGCGAATGCTCAGAAGACAATAGAGGGTCCCTACCCATATTTTGATATGGGGCCCCGCAATGCACTTTTTGGCCCATGATCTGTCCATTCGGGGGTTAAATCTAGAAAATAGTAGATATTAGTAATACTTTATTTAAACCATTTGACCACCTATTTAAAAATTCTGAGGAAAAGGTTAGTGAAAAATTAACCTTAAATAAATTTATTGCACACAACATTTAATAGCCAGATATCGGCTGGTTTTCATAGCTTGCTTTGGTCAGTTATCATATCACTTAAAGACATTGATATAAACCCTTATCTTAGTGCTCAGCTCTAAAGCGCTGCAGTGTATGCTGGCGCTATATAAAGAAATGATCACGAATATTGTTAATTAATAATTTATCCAAACAACCAAACAGCTGGAGCAGAAGACAGCACAAATGTTATCCGTGATGCTTGTGTGCTTACATGTCTTTAGGCTGCAATAAGCATACAAAACATTACAATGAACAATGAACAAAATAAAGAATAAAAGGAATAAAAGAATAAAAGGAATGAACAAACATTGTGTATTCTATATTTTAGGGTTATGAGTCTCAGACGTAAGATTATTGTTATTGGTTGACTTTGGAGTTGATGTCCTGTAAACAGCTGAAATCCAGGATATAAGGTTAAATTTTGTTTTGGGAAAAAAGTTTATACTTTCTTTACTCAAAGCCAGCAAAACAGTAAAGACACTTTAACAGGTTTAAATATATGGTGTTATAAAGTTTTTAATTCCAGCAGAAGGCAGCAGCAGAACTAAGGCAAGCACCAAACCAGAGGTTTCTTTACATAAGAAACACCATCCCACCAAAAGAAACCAGTCAATAACAAAACACAATAAAAATTCTTGTCTCAGACATTCTTTCAATAAAATAATAATAATAATAATAATAATAATAATAATAATAATAATAATAATAATAATCATAAACAGAATAATGATAATAATAATAATAATAATAATAATAATAATCAACAACATACTACTACTACTACTACTACTACTACTACTACTACTACTACTACTAATAATAATAATAATAATAATAATAATAATAATCATAATAACACTTTTCTCTTTTCAGGAATAGAATATGGTAAATAGGAAACACTATTTTTGTCACCAAATAATGAATCTCACTTTCAATTAAGATAATATTTTTAATTAAGATTTGTATTCAGAAAAAATGACAATTTATGACTATTATTTTATTGTAATATTGCCTGAATACTGGTTTGATACCAGTTATCACACTGAGCACCTGTCTTTTACATCCCCTGCACATTCCCATTCAGTCACCCGCTAACATGGTCTATATTAAGAAACCCATTAAAACCTCTTTGAAAAGGAAAAAGAAAATGAAAATTAGAGAAAGGGAAAATAAGGAACAAGTGTGTGTGTTTTCACAAGTCCTGCAGGAACTGGCAGAGTTTGCCTCTGGTGTCGCACTGTGCATATAGTTTTATTTCATTGTGCAACGCTCTGCAGGAGAATAAGTGGGCATCAGCATAATACCATCCAGGAAAATGCAACCATCTCTGAATTCATCTGAAAAACACCCTTTAGAAAACCAGAACAAAACATTAGTTGTCATTTTATTTCACTGGCGCAGCCCAACTCTTATTTTTATGTGTTCTGTTTTCCTCTAACCCTCTTCCTTTTGATTATTTCTGTTTTGTTTTGGTTACATAACAGAGTTGGAAAAGCTCACATGAGGAATAATGATTAATTACCAGTGTGGATTCATTATTTTGTACCCCTGCTGCCTGGCGCAGTAGCTGTGGGAGGTGTCAGGCATTTCTCCATTGGGACGATTCTCGGCTCAAACCTCATGTGCAGTACAGCTTGCTCTGCTGGAATTTCTGTAATTGGCTATCGACCAAGACTTATCCATTCTGTGTGTATTGGAGATGGCGTTGCCATTCAAGGAACCGTGGCAGTCTAACTTGGCAGCTACACATGCAAACCCCTTCTTCTCCTGCTTCGTGTTTCTTTCTCAATCCTTGTTTATTTCCTCCCAACTGGTATTTTTTAATTGAGGCCTCCTCTGTTTATCTCGCAGCCTGCAGCAAACAAGCTAACGTTCCGAGCCCACAACTTTCTGCTCATTGCTATAATCTCTTGAATGAAAGGAAATAGGAACTTTCTTCTACTTCCAACTAAACTCAACTTCATTTTCCTTCAGGGGTTTAGTCCCTGAAGGTGTCAGAGATGCAGATATTTTTGGCTTCTCCATCATTGGGATATGATTAGATTGTGCATATAAAGTCTATATAATCTTTACTGCAATGATTCAGACCTTGAGTGCTAATTGCTTCTTTTAAATTACTGTATATATTTATTAAAGAATACTAAGGATATTGATAATACTTTTGTCTTTTTTGACACGAAAGTATTCAACATCACATATATATTTCTGGCTGACACGGTACTGAAATAATTTTTTTTCCTAAGGATATTGAGGAAAAGGATTACTAGGATCTCTTTTATATTGACTACGTGATGCATCTAAAAAAGGGTTGTTGTTATTGTTTATATAGCGCAATTATATTTTATGCAGCTATGTACAGAGAGTATGTAATCATTCACATCAGTCCCTGCCTCATTAAAGCTTACATTCCAAAACCCATACACACACAAGGGCCATTTTTATCAGCAGCCAATTAACCTACCAGTCTGTTTTTGGAGTGTGGGAGGAAACTGGAGCACCCAGAGGAAACTTACATAAACACAGATAGAGCATACATATTCCTGGTTCTTTAATATGTTCATAAACACTGTTTCTTCCACATGGCACTCTATGGAAATATTAATGTTAACAATGTTATAATGTGGCTTTTTTTCCAGATTGCACAGCTTAAAAAGACAAGTACTGTATTTTCCGCACTATAAGGCGCACTTTATTATAAGGCGCATGCTAAAACATACAGTCTACAAAAAAAAAGATAACGGAAGCAAAACAGTGAGTGAGTTGACCTTTATTAACAATACACTCACATTATTTTTTAATCAATCTTCTCCCACAAATCCATCAAAGTCCTCATCTTCTGTGTCTGAATTGAACAGCTGGGCAATTTCGCCATCAAACATGCTGGGTTCCCTCTCATCATTGTCGGAGTCAGTCTCGTTGTCAGGTGGCTGTTCAGCAATGATGTCGGCTTTCGCAAAAGCTCGGACAACAATTAAAGCAGATCCACAATCCATTCACATATGGTGGCGTAACTTGCCCGCCGCTGACTCCCAGTCTTAGTAAAGGTGTGTTCGCCGTCTGTTATCCATCGCTCCCAAGCCGCTCGCAACTTCACTTTGAACGCCTTGTTTACACCAATGTCCAGAGGTTGGAGTTCTTTTGTTAATCCTCCCGGAATGATGGCAAGCTCCGAATTCATTTGCTTCACTTGGTTTTTCACAGTAGCGGTGAGATGGGCGCGCATGGAAGCGCAGATCAACAGGGACGGTGATGCGTGGAAAAAAACATCCGGTCTCTTTACATACACCTCTCTCAGCCACTCTCTCATCTTCTCCTCGGCCATCCAGCCCTTTTGATTGGCCTTAACGATGACTCCGGCTGGAAACTTTTCTTTTGGCAGAGTCTTCCTCTTAAAAATGACCATAGGTGGTAGTTGCTGTCCATTACTGTGGCAACCAAGAACAACAGTGAAAGCCGACTTCTGATGCCCCGTGGTTCGTATCAATACCGTGCTGGTCCCCTTTTTCTCCACAGTATGGTTCACGGGGATGTCAAAAGTGAGGGGGACCTCATCCATGTTGGTGGTGTGGTTGGGCTGGATATTTTTGTCTGTAATCTTGTTACTGCAGTAGGTGCGGAAGATGGGCAGCTTTTATTTGTATTCCGCTGGCAGTTGCTGCGCCACGGTTCTCCTTGCGCGGATGGAGAGATGACGCTTTTTCATAAAATGAAAGCACCAAGACGGACCTCCTCGAAAGTGTTCGATCTTCACGTCTTGTGCTATCGTTGTTGCCTTCAGTCGAATGGTGACTGTAGAGACGCTTTTCCCGGCTGTTCTTTGTTCAATAATCCATTGCTCAAGTTGGTCTTCTAACTGTGGCCACCTCGCTTTGTTCCCGCAGAAACTCTGTTTCGTCTTCTTAACTTGGCCCAGTTCATTTTCTTGCTTCCTCCACTTCCAAACCATAGATTCATTTATGTTGAATTCTTTCGCAGCTGCTCTATTCCCATTTACAACCGCGGAACTGATGGCCTGTAGTTTGAATTGTGCCTTGTAGGCATGTCTCTTCACTGGTGCCATTTTCGGGGGCCCTTACACAAACCAGCGTACGTAGTGTAAGTATTAGGTCCCTGTGTCAGCCGGAAATGGTCCGACAGTCAATCAAGCGGAGCGCTTACCAAAGTCGCACAACAACATTTTAACAGTTTTGGGAACGCAGTGCACACATAAGGCGCACCGGATTATTAGGCGCATAGCAGTTTTTGGAGAAAATTTAAGGCTCTTAGGTGCGCCTTATAGTGCGGAAAATACAGATATTTTTGTACAGCTGTTTAATCCTCATCAGCTTGATAGATTATTTTGAGTAATAAAGGGGCGCAGTATCCAATAAATTATCAATATACACTTAAACATAAATAAATAAATACAATTTATTATGTGACATTAAGTTGTACTAATGCTTGTACACATCAAACAAACTGACCAAACGCCCACCCGGGTGGGAGAAAAAATGACTAACAGTTCAGTGTCAGTGATATATTGGTCAGATGACCTTAATTGGTATGTTGCATCAAATTAGTATTAAACATATACACTGTGGTCCGGACCACATAAATACGGCCATATGATAACTAAGATATTTTATATCACAACAATGTATAGACAAAGCGATTGGAGGTTCCCAAACTGTATCGAGTAGACTCCTTGTAATTATACGAGCTCCTCGCTCATGATAAAACTTGCACAGGCTCTTATAGCTCTTGTTAAAGGCACAAATAATTACGCTAGCTTAGTTAGCTATAGTCCCAATCCGGTTAACACACCCATGTGTATAACATAACAACCAATCGTTAGTGTGGTAGGGAAAATCCGTTGAGACACCTTAGTGTCTAGATGATTCGTAAGTATCAACCAAATTGAATGATGTATTATAAAAAATGAGCCTTATACATTAGAATCTGGTTCAGCAGTACTCAAATACATATGGACTTCCGTTTCAGGAAGAAGCCGTACCTGTTGGCTTGAATTCTCTGGCGTGGTATAAACAGAATTTTGCCAATTGAATAGTCAAAAGCATGTCACTATGGACACATATAACTTAGCTTTGTTGACTCATTCAGACGCCACAATCGTTGTTTGTTAGTATTCAGAAAATAATCCAAACAGTCTCTCAGACATTACCCCGGGGTAGAGAGGGCGGAGTTAGTTAGTCAGCTGATGTGAACTGTGGCCAATCCTGATGCGTTTCTCCGTGAGTGTCACGGTTTCATCAGAGTAAGCTTTATATGCAAAATACCTCTTCCTACTAAGAACCCTCATGTACCTATAAAGGCCCACGAATAAATTAAAAAGATTAGGTTTAGAGGCTGGGGCGAACTTCAAACCCTTACTCAACAATCTCAATTCTGAGTCTGACAGCTCTTTTTTAGATAGGTTAAAAATCCCCTTTGGTTTTAAAACCGACGTAGATTTTTTGTAAGATTTGGAAGCTCCTCCTCTATGTCCTCTAATTCCATTTCTCTGCTTCTTTTTAGTATTGAGGGATCCCTTCTTTGTGAAACTTGTGCATAAGTTGGAAGGTTGGGGTAACTCCCTAAAAAAGAGGAAGAGGAGGAAGAGGAAGATGTAATGTTGGATTTGGGGGAGGTATCTTCTCCCGATCTATCTGTAACATAGGTGGACTCCCTACTTGTCTCTTTCGGCCTAGCTCCTTCACCTATTCTATCTAAATTTCCCATATCTGGTTCTCTATTGTTGTTTCTCATTGTTCTGCTGGTTAGATTAAAGCTATCGGGTTTCTTCCAATTGCCATTGGCATTTGAGTGCTGTGGTGAATTGGAAACCTGATTCTTCTTGATATTCTGAGAATAGCTGGTAGAGCCCACGTCATTCCTCGAATCAGATTTCTATTTTGGTAAGGACGAGGTCTAGATGTAGATGACCTAGATCTAGATCTAGCTGATCCCTGCCAATTCCTTGACTGCCTATTATAAGATCTCACTCTATCATTGGCATAATCATCTTTATCTCTTGATAATCTATTGTCTTTTCACAAAATCAATGATCTTTCACATTCTTCCAATCTTTTATTAATTTTAGCATCTCGCTCTTTAAAACCCACTTTATGTTCAAATTCTCTTAAGGAAACCTAGATCTTATCAATTTCTGTCTCTATTGATTGTACTTTACTATTCCTATATTGGACCAAAAGGTTCATTAAATTAAATGAACACTTATCAAGAACCATATTCCAATCCCTGACAAAACCTGAATCATCCTGAAAGGATGCCGATTTAAATATTCGCAATCCTCTCGGGATAATCTTTTCATCCAAGTACTTTTGTAAAGTTAATTGGTCATACCAATGTCTGGTTTCTGCCAGACAGAGAGTTTCTAATCTATTAAACAGTTTGTACATAGCTGTACTGGGGTCAGTAGTTGTAAAAGTAGAAGAAGGCAGCGGTAAACCCAAGTAACCCTGTCTTCTAGTAGAACGTTCAGCCACACATCTAAGAGTGGACATAATGAATAGAACTACGTAGCTCAAGCTCTAGACAATCGGTTAAGCAGCCCAAAAAATACAGATAAAAACAATATACACAATTATTGATAAAGATAATGTATAATATTGGATCGCAGCTCCCTAGGTGATAGATACCTGCGTCTATCAATATAAACCAAAGATATAGAGTAATAAAGGGGCGCAGTATCCAATAAATTAGAAGGTCTTCAGATTAGAGCAATTGAGCAAATAGATATTACCCCCAGAGGGGGAGATAGGTTTCATCTTTTATGCCGTAAAGAAGCTTTCTGGATATTCAGATTAAATAGTATGACTCCCCGAGGTTTGAATGACAGTATAGAGTTAAACAACATATAATTTGGTCTTTTAGGAGGTAGTTTATCCTCCCCTTCTCTTCTTTTCTTCTTTACACATTATTTTGTTTATAATGATACCCCCTGCCTGTGCTTATTTATGCATATTTAGATAAATGTATATGTAATGGGGTTGATTAGCAACCGTGATTACAATTCTAATTCTAGATTTGTAAATTTATATTAATCTAGCATTATGTTTAAGCTGTACCTATGATAATTCTCAGAGTTGAGTAGAGTCATGTTTGGTTGATTTTTTTATGGACCAAATTGCTGAGGCAATTTATAGACTATAGCGTTATTTGCTAGCATTACATATATTTATTATATATTTTTTATTTATCTAGCGATCAATACATTTATATCATTTATTATCATAATATGTTATTTAGATTGTGGTAATATACAGCCCTACTGGCTGTCTTTAGTAGACTATGTAGCTCAAGTTTCTATTTTATTGCTATATTGCTTCTAATTAAATATGATGATCGGGATCACATTTTAATTGGTTGCAGGTCGTCACATGACCTGTTCATTGGTTTTAAATAGTTTGTGGCAACTGTAGGAACATCATTCCTCTGATGAAACCATGACACTCACGGAGAAACGCATCAGGATTGGCCACAGTTCACATCAGCTGACTAAATAACTCCGCCCTCTCTACCCCGGGGTAACGTCTGAGAGACTGTTTGGATTATTTTCTGAATACTAACAAACAACGATTGTGGCGTCTGAACGAGTCAACAAAGCTAAGTTATATGTGTCCATAGTGATATGCTTTTGACTATTCAAGTGGCAAAATTCTGTTTATACCACGCCAGAGAATTCAAGCCAACACGTACGACTTCTTCCTGAAACGGAAGTCCATATGTATTTGAGTTTCGCTGAACCAGGTTCTAATGTATAAGGCTCATTTTTTAAAATACATCATTCAATTTGGTTGATACTTTCGAATCATCTAGACACTAAGGTGTCTCAACGGATTTACCCTACCATACCAACGATTAGTTGTTATGTTATACACATGGGTGTGTTAACTGGATTGGGACTATAGCTAACTAAGCTAGCGCAATTATTTGTGCCTTTAACAAGAGCTATAAGAGCCTGTGCAAGTTTTATCATGAGCAAGGAGCTCGTATAATTACAAGGAGTCTACTCGATACAGTTTGGGAACCTCCAATCGCTTTGTCTATACATTGTTGTGATATAAAATATCTTAGTTATCATATGGCCGCATTTATGTGGTCCGGACCACAGTGTATATGTTTAATACTAATTTGTTGCAACATACCAATTAAGGTCATCTGACTAATATATCACTGACACTGAACTGTTAGTCATTTTTTCTCCCACCCGGGTGGGCGTTTGGTCAGTTTGTTTGATGTGTACAAGCATTAGTACAACTTAATGTCACATAATAAATTTTATTTATTTATTTATGTTTAAGTGTATATTGATGATTTATTGGATACTGCGCCCCTTTATTACTCTATATCTTTGGTTTATATTGATAGACGCAGGTATCTATCACCTAGGGAGCTGCGATCCAATATTATACATTATCTTTATGATCTCTAGCGCCCAACAATAATTGTGTATATTGATAGATTATTTTGACTGGTGGGTAAATTTTTTTATTCCTGTCAAGAAAAATACACCTGTTTGTAGTGTAGCACCTGTGGGGAACAGCAGATGCACACAAAGGGCATCTTTAGATTCATTAAGTATCTTAACTTAAAAAAACTTCTTATTTCAGTCTCCTGGACAAAACCATGTTACAATGCAAGGGGTGCAAATTAGTATTCTGTTTTGCACATAAGTTAAATACTGACTGTTTTTTCATTTAGCACACAAATATCAACTTTAAATTTAAATATCAACTTTAAATATCAGTGTACAAATAAGCTATCAAGTATTTGTGTGCTACATGAAAAAACACCTCACAGTTATTTCTTAGGAAGCTTTGCACCACCAAGTTGATGGTGTGAGCAAAACAGGGAATGTGATGGAATTCACCCAGCTGTAATGCTCGCACTATATTGTTGGCGTTATCAGAAATTACATATCCTGGGGAGAGTACATGTGGTATAAGCCATGTATCAATCACATCTCTTAGTTTGCATAACAAAATGTCAGTTGTATGCCTGTTAGTGAAGCCGGTGATACAAAGAGTGGCCTGCCTGTGACAAATGTTACGTAGTGGTGTACATGCTGCTGCTGTTCCTGCTGGTGAAGGCGAATGACCAACCCAGTGGGCTGTCTCAGTCATATAGTCTTTGGTTTGCCCACTTCCACTTGTCCACATATCTGTGGACAGTGGGCAGAATGGCATTTTTCAGCGCAATCTCTACATTTGTACACACTTTTTGGTATAGTTGTGGAATTGCTTTACGGGAAAAATGGTGTCACGATGGATATTCTGTAACGCGGACACAAAACCTCAATTAACTGTGAAAAACCAGATGCGTTTATTGTGGATATTGGACGCAGATCTAACACTAACATGGTAGCCATGTCGTCTGTGATCCGCTTGGCGACTGGGTGACTGCTGTCATATTTGCTTTCCCTAGCAAATAATTGTTTCATAGTTAATTGTTGTAATGTGGGACTGGTCAGCAGCAACAGCAGCAGCAGTGGGACTAACGCTTTCTTCAGAGGAATCAATTATAGTGCAGGAGTCATCCAGCCTTACTAAGTGGGATGTAGGGCTAACTCTGAGGGCTACTGAGGTTATTGATGTGGATGGTGTTGTGGGTGTATTTTGTAGCCGTCGGGATGTCAGTGACCTAGGGGTCCTAGCTGATGATGGAGTGCTTGTAATTATTTTTGGAAGAACTTTCAGCTTTTCCCAACACTTTGCCATGAACTCTCGTCAAATGGCGTAACATAGATGAGGTTCGAAGATGGTTAAAGTCCCTCCCTCGACTGACTGTGGCTTGACATACACTACAAATGGCTATACAACTGTTGTCTGGATTTGGGTAGAAATAATTCCACACATAAGAAGTGGATTTTTTGGTTTTATGCCCAGGCATGACAATGGCCTTTTTCTTGTCACGTGCCAGAAGTGCTCCACCAGTTTCTTGGATAAGTGAGGTAATTCTAAAGCTAATAAATTATGAAAAAACAGTTTAATTCCTGATAGGCCGTCCTTAATTCGAACACTTGTCTGCAAATTATACAGACAAAACTGGTTGTCTACCTCCTCCATCTTTGATTATTGGCAATGTTGCCATTGTCTTTGGGTGTATATTACACCCTTCACTTGTAGTTGAATAGAAAAAAAGCAGCCTGCATAGACTGTGGAATTAAAAGTAAAAATAAATGAACCAAGGTAGTTTGGCGGCTATCTATGCTCCTCCCCCGCCCTCCACTTGTAGTTGAATAGAAAAAAAAGTAGCCTGCATAGACTGTGGAATTAGAAAGTAAAAATAAATGAACCACGGTAGTTTGGTGGCTATCTATGTCCCCCCTGCCCTCCACCTGAAGTTGAATAGAAAAAAAGCAGCCTGCATAGACTGTGGAATTAGAAAGTAAAAATAAATGGACCAAGGTAGTTTGGTGGCTATCTATGCCCCCCCGCCCTCCACTTGTAGTTGAATAGAAAAAAGCAGCCTGCATAAATTGTGGAATTAGAAAGTAAAAATAAATGGACCAAGGTAGTTTGGTATCTGTCTGCATCAGACCCCCTCTCCACTAGGGTAAAATAGAAAACTATTCAGCCGTTATAGAGTCTAGAATATAAATAGAAATTGAGAAAGGCAATTTGGTATCTGTCTGCATCATAATCATCAACATCATCATTAGTGCCCTCGTCGCCTACACAAATCCCCCCCTCATCCTCTTCTAATTCAAAAGTGGCATCCTCAATTGGTGTATCACCGACTATACTCGGGCTGTTAAGGCACACATCAGCAGAACTGCTGAAAGGAACCTTCTTTATGGGTACACTGTCACTAACAGAATGCTCACGATTAGACATACCACTGGTGGATGGACTCTCCACAGGGATTGGTGTCATTTCTGATTCAGAGCATACATTATCCTCTAATGCCTTACTGTTTTCTTGCAGCTCGGCTTTCACGCGTAACAGTACTTGTGCACCACTTTTAGACTCCAAATTACTTGGTTTTACTTTGTCACGAGTGTCCGTACAAGAAGAAGGCTCAGTAACATTTTTTGATCTGCCACTAATAGAAAAAGGCGAAGGCCTCATTCTTTCTTTGCCACTGCGTGTGTCGAATGGCATGTTGGCAATTTTTTTTTTATCGGCAGTTAACTTTTTCTCAGTTACACTTCTTTTTCCCTTCAACACGGTAAAAAAAAATGTGGGTGTGTGTTTTTTTCACTGATTTCAAAAGACTGTGTAGTTTGAAATCGCCTTTCCCAGATGACGTACTGGGAACACTACCATCAGGACTGGTGACAGAACCTGGTTGCTCATTCTGCTCATATGTGGACTGCTTTGAATCCATTATGAGCCCAAAGCACTTGTAGTGCTACAAATTGTTTTAGATACTGCTGACAAATAGGACTTTTGACAGCCAGAAATATTAATACAAAAGAATGGGGGACACCCTAAAAGCACTTGGGAGTGCAAAAAAATATTTTTTGAGACTGCTGACAAATGAGACTTTTGACAGCCAGAAATATTAATGCAAAAGAATGGGGGACACCACAAAGCACTTGTAGTGCCAAATATTGAAAAAAAAGACTCCTCTATCCTCCTCTCTTCTCTTCTCTCTCAATTGTTATCAGAATTGTAATCAGAATTGTAATCAGAATTGTTATCAGAATTGGATGAAGAATAAGGTATATTCTCTGTCCCTGCTCTAATCAGCCTGTGACTACACCCTGCTCTCTCCCTCTGTCAAATGGTGATGGATTGCTGTGGAGGCAGGTATTTATAATTTTCAATTATCGCGAGAACCGAGCCCCAAGATCCGACGACGTCACGATGACGTTCGGCCTCGATTTGGAATCCGAGCGGGCAGGAGAGTACCGAGCCTGCTCGGCTCAGTACTCGGATAGGCAAAGTTCTCGGGGAACCGAGCCCGCCCATCTCTAATAAATACTGCTGCTAAATATTAGGGGTGTGCACCAGCCACTTTTCGTGTTTTGGGTTTTGGGTTCTGATTAGCTTGAGGTTTTGGGTTCTGATTGGTTTTGCCAAAACACCCCACTCAAGGTTTTGGTTCTGATTTAGGGTTTTGGGTTCTGATTTTTTTTTTAAAAAAAGCATAAAAAGTGCTAAAATCCATTTTAATTTTTTTTTCTTCACTCCTACGCTATTATTAACCTCAATAACATTCAATAACAATCATTTCCACTAATTTCCAGTCTATTCTGAACACCTCACAATATTGTTTTTAGGCCAAAAGGTTGCACCGAGGTAGCTGGATGTCTAAGCTAAGCGACACAAGTGGGCGGCACAAACACGTGGCCCATCTAGTAGTGGCACTGCAGTGGCAGACAGGATGGCAGTTTGAACAACCACCAACACCCTTGGACTCGCCTTGGGGATTTGTGATGCCATCTCTTTAGAAGGCAGAGTTGTTTGCTGTGTTGTTGATGACAGCTTAACTCTCTTAAATTTTTTAGAGGGGGGGGAGGAGGAGGGCTTAGATCCTTGGGTGAAGCTGAACCACTAGTCCTGAACACGGGCCCGGGCCTAAGCCATTCCTTGCCACTCCGTGTCGTAAATGGCATATTGGCAAGTTTACGTTTCTCCTCAGATGATTTTAATTTCCTTTTTTTGCTAATTTTGGTAAACTTTGGCTTTTTGGATTTTACATGCCCTCTACTAGGAGATTGGGCATCGGCCTTGGCAGACGACGTTGATGGCAATTCATCGTCTATGTCATGACTAGTGGCAGCAGCTTCAGCATTAGGAGGAAGTGGTTCTTGATCTTTCCCTACTTTATCCTCCAAATTTTTGTACTCCATTATATGCAGCACAATAGAGCCTACCCCTAAACCACACACACCCGGCAAAGGCTTTAAAAATTATATGCGGCACAGGACAGTACCACTGGACTGGAGTTATACAGCAGTACAAATTCCTTTATACTGCAGGAACAGTGAACGTAGTTTAATATCGAAGTAATAATATTTCTGGACTGCAGGAACAGTGAACGTAGTTTAATATTGCAGTAATAATATTTCTGGACTGCAGGAACAGTGAACGTAGTTAAATATTGCAGTACTAATATTTCTGGACTGCAGGAACAGTGAACGTAGTCTAATATTGAAGTAATAATATTTCTGAACAAAATGCAGCCTGTGTGTCTAGCGCTTCGTTCGGTACTGCAGCCCTAAGTATGTATTTAGAGTTCCACTTAATACTCTCACATAGAACAAACAATACAGATGGTGTAATACATACACAAGGGCGCTTCCCTAGTCGCACTTCAAATCACGTCACCGGTGGTATGAACGTGAACTTCAGCATCTGTTATACATACTGAAACATAAAAAGGTTTTCATAGCGCAATACTGTCTAACACATGTGTCAGTAGTCTAAAAGTGGGAGAGGACATGTATCTCAGTCTGCGGGTCACCACCAATCACCCGTGCTCCCCCTTCCACTTCACGCCCCAATGGGTTTATGCTCACAAGATGCAGATGAATGTATGGCCCCACATATCACAGAATCCTCTTTCTGAGCCTTCCTTGGCTTTCTGGAGTCTCAATACACCACTGCTGTACACCCGTCTGGGAGACACTTCACGTGTGCCGCAAGACGCACGTATTCCCTCAGATATTCCAAATGTCATACAAGAAGAAAGAAACAATCTAGTGTTTCACCTTTTAATAAAATCATCTAAACACAGATGTTTTCGCTTAATAAAAACAGGACCTGTACCATAATGCAGATCAAAACAGGCATGAACATTGTGAATCACATAAGCTCACCACAACTTCATCTGATATGAGGTGCCGTCGGGTCCGTGAATAAACCAACGCGTTTCAACTTAAAAAGTATTTTTCAAGGTTCCAATTTAAAATCATTCCATCGCTTTATAAAGGGAAGTCCATCCACTAGAAGACCCAATTGTTGTGCACATCCAGAAGGAGGCTTGGCTTCTCCGTCTCTCCAGGAGTCTATTCATTATCACAACGAGGTTTGGTTTCTTAAAGCGATATGCCCTCTCACTCAATAGTCACAAGCGATGATTGGCTCCTCCGTCTCCACGGATGTATGGTGGTTTCCACCTCTCGGTATCCCTTCTTATGTTAATACAGAGTATCGCTATCTAATACAAATAGTATACTATCTCCTCTATATGCATAAATGGTCACTACAGCATTTTATTTCCCCCCAAAAAATTGCATTGAGTCAGTTTTCCTCGATATAAAAGAGAAAGAGAATATGTCAGTGTCATTTCTTCCATAATGGTCATGATCTAAACATACATATAGCCCTCATATACTGGCATATATTCTCTCATGAAGACTCTATTTGTACACAACTGGCATCGACCATCTATACATAATCTCCAGAAAGTTGCTCCAACTTTTCCACATAGCTTTCTATATCCTCCCAACAGAAACTATATCAGATATGAAGAAAATATATGGTACAGGATATCATGCTGTCAGGTGGATGTATAGAAAAGAGTATAACACCATCATATCTCCCTTCTATGGGCTTGATTTCAATAAGTACACGCTTATATTAGAATTGTCACACATTTCCAATTCATAGAGGATACCATCCTATATCCATATATATGACATATACATGTGCGACTGCATCAATGGTTTCCGGCAGATGGCTCCTAACGATCTTGTCTTTCAGGTTCTGAGCTTTCCTGTATATACAATGGGGTTTATCTGGTAGCATATCGCCTATAGTGCTATCTTTCTTAAGAATTCCCCAGTGTTTCATCTGCATCTTGTGAGCATAAACCCATTGGGGCGTGAAGTGGAAGGGGGAGCACGGGTGATTGGTGGTGACCCGCAGACTGAGATACATGTCCTCTCCCACTTTTAGACTACTGACACATGTGTTAGACAGTATTGCGCTATGAAAACCTTTTTATGTTTCAGTATGTATAACAGATGCTGAAGTTCACGTTCATACCACGGTGACGTGATTTGAAGTGCGACTAGGGAAGCGCCCTTGTGTATGTATTAAACCATCTGTATTATTTAATAATATTTCTGGACTGCAGGAACAGTGAACGTAGTTTAATATTGAAGTAATAATATTTCTGGACTGCAGGAACAGTGAACATAGTTTAATATTGCAGTAATAATATTTCTGGACTGCAGGAACAGTGAACGTAGTTTAATATTGCAGTACTAATTTTTCTGGACTGCAGGAACAGTGAACATAGTTAAATATTGAAGTAATAATATTTCTGGACTGCAGGAACAGTGAACATAGTTAAATATTGCAGTACTAATATTTCTGGACTGCAGGAGTAGTGAACGTAGTTAGATATTGCAGTAGAAATTTTTTTATACTTTTTTTACAAATTTTTTATAATTTCTTTTTATTATTTTTGTATAATCTTTTTATATATTTTTTTATAACAATGGACTTAGCAGGACAGAGCACAGGACACAGCACCACTGGACTCAGCAGGACAGAGCACTGGACAAAGCACCACTGGACTCAGCAGGACAGAGCACAGGACAAAGCACCACTGGACTCAGCAGGACAGAGCACTGGACAAAGCACCACTGGACTCAGCAGGACAGAGCACAGGACAAAGCACCACTGGACTCAGCAGGACAGAGGAGAAGGACACAGCACCACTAAAAACCCAACCTCACGCTACCCTGATCAATGCCCGACTGAAGATGGTGGCGGCAAGCAGTGAATTTATAGAATCCGAGTATCGCGAGATCCCATGGCGGGATTTGGAGTCAGAGCTTCGCTTCCACTGTTTCTCCCCGCCGGAAATACCCGAACAGTGTTTGGGTGGGTTCGGATTGCGATAATCCGAACCCGCTCATCTTTACTAAATATGACTTTTGGCAGCCAGAAAAATTAGTGCTTCACACTGGGGAAAATGTAGTGCAAAATATTGAAAAAAAAGTCTCCTCTATCCTCCTCTCTTCCTGCTCTAACAATTGCTAATAGAATTGGTATCAGAATTGCAATAATAATTAAAAAGAATAAGGTATACAATTATTGCTCTAATACAGCCTGTGACCTAACCCTACTCTCTCACTCTGTCAAATGGCGATGGATTGCTGTGGAGGCGGGTATTTATGCATTTCAAACATCGCGAGAACCGAGCTCCGAGATCCGACAACGTCACAATGACGTTTTGCCTCAATTTCGATTCCGAATGGGCGGGAGAGTACCAAGCCTGCTCGGCCCGTTACTTGGATAGGCAAAGTTCGAGTCGGTTCGGATCTCGAGGAACCGAGCCCGACCATCTCTAATTGGGAGTGTTATGGGCACTCCAATTTGCTATGCAAGCTGTGAACTACATCATTGCTGCAACACATGTGAAGAGCAACTTGACTTTCCGGCTACATGGAGTGGGAGAGGGTTTGAATTAAGAAGGAGTTTGAAACCCCTTTTAACCAGTTATTATTTTGAGAATGAATAGGCTACAGACAATATGATAATAGCTGGCAACTTTTTCTCATTGACTGTAGATGTACTAAAACTCCTAGCATGTTTGCATGCTTAAGAAAAAGAGTTTTGTCGGCACAAGTATTAGTCCCTCCCCACTGGTCTCTTAGTTTTATATTTGTGTATAGATTAGGGATGTGCACCGGCGACTTTTGAGGTCTCGTGTTTTGTGTTTTGGATCCGGATTTTCGTTATTTTTGAGGTTCGGATTTGTCTCGCAAAACACTTGACGAAAGGTCTCGGTTCGGATTTAAGGTATTGGATTCGGATTTTTTTTGAAAAAAACATAAAAAGTTTAAAAATCAAGTTTTTGGGCTTATTTTCACTCCTAGGCTATTATTAACCTCAATAACATTCAATAACAAGCATTTCCACTAATTTACAGTGTATTGTGAACACCTCACAATATAGTTATTAGTCCAAAACGTTGCAACAAGGTATCTTTCTGGACTGCGTAGAGGAGTGGGTCACCACAATATATATTAAAAACCCTGAACTTTTATGATTCGCACCAATAATTGTACCTGGACTGCGTAGAGGAGTGGGTCACCACAATATCTTAAAAACCCTGAACTTTTATGATTCGCACCAATAATTGTACCTGGACTGCGTAGAGGAGTGGGTCACCACAATATATATTAAAAACCCTGAACTTTTATGAATCGCACCAATAAATGTACCTGGACTGCGTAGAGGAGTGGGTCACCACAATATATATTAAAAACCCTGAACTTTTATGATTCGCACCAATAAATGTACCTGGACTGCGTAGAGGAGTGGGTCACCACAATATCTATTAAAAACCCTGAACTTTTATGATTCGCACCAATAAATGTACCTGGACTGCGTAGAGGAGTGGGTCACCACAATATATATTAAAAACCCTGAACTTTTATGATTCGCACCAATAAATGTACCTGGACTGCGTAGAGGAGTGGGTCACCACAATATATATTAAAAACCCTGAACTTTTATGATTCGCACCAATAAATGTATCTGGACTGCGTAGAGGAGTGGGTCACCACAATATCTATTAAAAACCCTGAACTTTTATGATTCGCACCAATAAATGTACCTGGACTGCGTAGAGGAGTGGGTCACCACAATATATATTAAAAACCCTGAACTTTTATGATTCGCACCAATAAATGTACCTGGACTGCGTAGAGGAGTGGGTCACCACAATATATATTAAAAACCCTGAACTTTTATGATTCGCACCAATAAATGTACCTGGACTGCGTAGAGGAGTGGGTCACCACAATATATATTAAAAACCCTGAACTTTTATGATTCGCACCAATAAATGTATCTGGACTGCGTAGAGGAGTGGGTCACCACAATATCTATTAAAAACCCTGAACTTTTATGATTCGCACCAATAAATGTACCTGGACTGCGTAGAGGAGTGGGTCACCACAATATATATTAAAAACCCTGAACTTTTATGATTCGCACCAATAAATGTACCTGGACTGCGTAGAGGAGTGGGTCACCACAATATATATTAAAAACCCTGAACTTTTATGATTCGCACCAATAAATGTATCTGGACTGCGTAGAGGAGTGGGTCACCACAATATCTATTAAAAACCCTGAACTTTTATGATTCGCACCAATAAATGTACCTGGACTGCGTAGAGGAGTGGGTCACCACAATATATATTAAAAACCCTGAACTTTTATGATTCGCACCAATAAATGTACCTGGACTGCGTAGAGGAGTGGGTCACCACAATATATATTAAAAACCCTGAACTTTTATGATTCGCACCAATAAATGTATCTGGACTGCGTAGAGGAGTGGGCACTGGGCACCACAATAAAATATATAAAAAACCTTCAACAGATCTGCATTACACTACACATACGGCTGCTCCTCCATCCTCTCCATCATATACATGTTGGAGTTTTAGCGTGTGACAACCTCTTGTTTTTGATAATGTCAGTGCATTTGGAATATTTTTCAATTTGCCCCACACCACTGAATGTACTTTATCTATGATACGCAATACGCATCTATCTATCTTGACTGCGTAGTGTGGTGGCCCCGGTACACAATTTGGTACCGAGGCCACAATATAATTTAAAAACCCTCCACGTGTCGGAATTCCACCAAACAAGTATCTGGACTGCATAGTGGGGTGGCCCCGGTACCCAATTTGATACCGGGGCCACAATACCTCCTCCAAACATGCTCCAGACAATTCGTCATTGACAGACCCCAGACAGACAGGGTCGTAGTGTTATTGTTTGACTTTGTAAACCCAAAAAAATGTCCCTGTTGCACATAGTCGTGCAATGAAGACTGACTTTTTCATTTAAAGGCACGATCTTTAAAGTGTAGTGTTTGTAAGTCTAAGTCATATTATACTTTTGGTAAAATTGGTTTTTTTTGTTCCTCTTTATGGTAATTAATTAGTAATAGAATTAAAGTAGGAAATAGAATTAAATAGAATTAAAGTAGGAAATAGAGTGGTATAGAGTTGTAGTGTGGTATAGATAGAGTGGTCCACACAATATAATAATAAAACCCTCAACTGGTCTGAATTCCACCAAACAAGTATCTT